>NC_134708.1:62139276-62453026 GCF_043290135.1 Rhipicephalus microplus
CTTCTTCAACATACTGAAGCTTCATGGTTGACTGATTTATTTTGTCACTTGTCACACCCATACTGCATTTCATCTGATGCTGATCGCCTTTGTGCTTTCATCTACCCATTGCAGTCTTGGGCAGTAGATTGTTACTAGTAGCATGTTATCAATAACTAGTTATCTTTTTCAGTAATTTGCACCTGTAACTAGTGGCCTTGACTTAACTTTAACTTGACTGAACTGTTACTTCACTTTTCTTTGCCTAGACATAGCCACTTCTTCAACATACGGAAGCTTCATTGTTGACTGATTTATTTTGTCACTTGTCACACCCATACTGCATTACATCTGATGCTGATCGTCTTTGTGCTTTCATCTACCCATTACAGTCTTGGGCAGTAGATTGTTACTAGTGGCATGTTATCAATAACTAGTTATCTTTTTCAGTAATTTGCACCTGTAACTAGTGGCCTTGACTTAACTTTAACTTGACTGCACTGTTATTTCACTTTTCTTTGCCTAGACATAGCCACTTCTTCAACATACTGAAGCTTCATGGTTGCCTGATTTATTTTGTCACTTGTCACACCCATACTGCATTTCATCTGATGCTGATCGCCTTTGTGCTTTCATCTACCCATTGATGTCTTGGGCAGTAACTTGTTACCAGTAGCATGTTACCAATAACTAGTTATCTTTTTCAGTAATTTGCACATGTAACTAGTGGCCTTGACTTAACTTTAACTTGACTGCACTGTTACTTCACTTTTCTTTGCCTAGACATTGCCACTTCTTCAACATACTGAAGCTTCATGGTTGACTGATTTATTTTGTCACTTGTCACACCCATACTGCATTTCATCTGATGCTGATCGCCTTTGTGCTTTCATCTACCCATTGCAGTCTTGGGCAGTAGCTTGTTACTAGAAGCATGTTATCAATAACTAGTTATCTTTTTCAGTAATTTGCACCTGTAACTAGTGACCTTGACTTAACTTTAACTTGACTGCACTGTTACTTCACTTTTCTTTGCCTAGACATAGAGACTTCTTCAACATACTGAAGCTTCATGGTTGATTGAATTATTTTGTCACTTGTAACACCCATACTGCATTACATCTGATGCTGATCCTTTGTGCTTTCATCTACCCATTGCAGTCTTGGGTAGTAGCTTGTTACTAGGAACATGTTATCAATAACTAGTTATCTTTTTCAGTAATTTGCACCTGTAACTAGTGGCCTTGACTTAACTTTAACTTGACTGCACTGTTACTTCACTTTTCTTTTCCTAGACATAGCCACTTCTTCAACATACTGAAGCTTTATGGTTGACTGATTTATTTTGTCACTTGTCACACCCATACTGCATTTCATCTGATGCTGATCGCCTTTGTGCTTTCATCTACCCATTGCAGTCTTGGGCAGTAGCTTGTTACTAGTAGCATGTTATCAATAACTAGTTATCTTTTTCAGTAATTTGCACCTGTAACTAGTGACCTTGACTTAACTTTAACTTGACTGCACTGTTACTTCACTTTTCTTTGCCTAGACATAGAGACTTCTTCAACATACTGAAGCTTCATGGTTGACTGATTTATTTTGTCACTTGTCACACCCATGCTGCATTACATCTGATGCTGATTGCCTTTGTGCTTTCATCTACCCATTGCAGTCTTGGGTAGTAGCTTGTTACTAGGAGCATGTTATCAATAACTAGTTATCTTTTTCAGTAATTTGCACCTGTAACTAGTGGCCTTGACTTAACTTTAACTTGACTGCACTGTTACTTCACTTTTCTTTTCCTAGACATAGCCACTTCTTCAACATACTGAAGCTTCATGGTTGACTGATTTATTTTGTCACTTGTCACACCCATACTGCATTTCATCTGATGCTGATCGCCTTTGTTCTTTCATCTACCCATTGCAGTCTTGGGCAGTAGATTGTTACTAGTAGCATGTTATCAATAACTAGTTATCTTTTTCAGTAATTTGCACCTCTAACTAGTGGCCTTGACTTAACTTTAACTTCACTGAACTGTTACTTCACTTTTCTTGGCCTAGACATTGCCACTTCTTCAACATACTGAAGCTTCATGGTTGACTGATTTATTTTGTCACTTGTCACACCCATACTGCATTTCATCTGATGCTGATCGCCTTTGTGCTTTCATCTACCCATTGCAGTCTTGGGCAGTAGCTTGTTACTAGAAGCATGTTATCAATAACTAGTTATCTTTTTCAGTAATTTGCACCTGTAACTAGTGACCTTGACTTAACTTTAACTTGACTGCACTGTTACTTCACTTTTCTTTGCCTAGACATAGAGACTTCTTCAACATACTGAAGCTTCATGGTTGACTGATTTATTTTGTCACTTGTAACACCCATACTGCATTACATCTGATGCTGATCCTTTGTGCTTTCATCTACCCATTGCAGTCTTGGGTAGTAGCTTGTTACTAGGAACATGTTATCAATAACTAGTTATCTTTTTCAGTAATTTGCACCTGTAACTAGTGGCCTTGACTTAACTTTAACTTGACTGCACTGTTACTTCACTTTTCTTTTCCTAGACATAGCCACTTCTTCAACATACTGAAGCTTCATGGTTGACTGATTTATTTTGTCACTTGTCACACCCATACTGCATTTCATCTGATGCTGATCGCCTTTGTGCTTTCATCTACCCATTGCAGTCTTGGGCAGTAGCTTGTTACTAGTAGCATGTTATCAATAACTAGTTATCTTTTTCAGTAATTTGCACCTGTAACCAGTGACCTTGACTTAACTTTAACTTGACTGCACTGTTACTTCACTTTTCTTTGCCTAGACATAGAGACTTCTTCAACATACTGAAGCTTCATGGTTGACTGATTTATTTTGTCACTTGTCACACCCATACTGCATTACATCTGATGCTGATTGCCTTTGTGCTTTCATCTACCCATTGCAGTCTTGGGTAGTAGCTTGTTACTAGGAGCATGTTATCAATAACTAGTTATCTTTTTCAGTAATTTGCACCTGTAACTAGTGGCCTTGACTTAACTTTAACTTGACTGCACTGTTACTTCACTTTTCTTTTCCTAGACATAGCCACTTCTTCAACATACTGAAGCTTCATGGTTGACTGATTTATTTTGTCACTTGTCACACCCATACTGCATTTCATCTGATGCTGATCGCCTTTGTGCTTTCATCTACCCATTGCAGTCTTGGGCAGTAGATTGTTACTAGTAGCATGTTATCAATAACTAGTTATCTTTTTCAGTAATTTGCACCTGTAACTAGTGGCCTTGACTTAACTTTAACTTGACTGAACTGTTACTTCACTTTTCTTTGCCTAGACATTGCCACTTCTTCAACATACTGAAGCTTCATGGTTGACTGATTTATTTTGTCACTTGTCACACCCATACTGCATTTCATCTGATGCTGATCGCCTTTGTGCTTTCATCTACCCATTGCAGTCTTGGGTAGTAGCTTGTTACTAGCAGCATGTTATCAATAACTAGTTATCTTTTTCAGTAATTTGCACCTGTAACTAGTGGTCTTGACCTAACTTTAACTTGACTGCACTGTTACTTCACTTTTCTTTTCCTAGACATAGCCACTTCTTCAACATACTGAAGCTTCATGGTTGACTGATTTATTTTGTCACTTGTCACACCCATACTGCATTTCATCTGATGCTGATCGCCTTTGTGCTTTCATCTACCCATTGCAGTCTTGGGCAGTAGATTGTTACTAGTAGCATGTTATCAATAACTAGTTATCTTTTTCAGTAATTTGCACCTGTAACTAGTGGCCTTGGCTTAACTTTAACTTGACTGCACTGTTACTTCACTTTTCTTTTCCTAGACATAGCCACTTCTTCAACATACTGAAGCTTCATGGTTGACTGATTTATTTTGTCACTTGTCACACCCATACTGCATTTCATCTGATGCTGATCGCCTTTGTGCTTTCATCTACCCATTGCAGTCTTGGGCAGTAGATTGTTACTAGTAGCATATTATCAATAACTAGTTATCTTTTTCAGTAATTTGCACCTGTAACTAGTGGCCTTGACTTAACTTTAACTTGACTGAACTGTTACTTCACTTTTCTTTGCCTAGACATAGCCACTTCTTCAACATACGGAAGCTTCATTGTTGACTGATTTATTTTGTCACTTGTCACACCCATACTGCATTACATCTGATGCTGATCGTCTTTGTGCTTTCATCTACCCAATACAGTCTTGGGCAGTAGATTGTTACTAGTGGCATGTTATCAATAACTAGTTATCTTTTTCAGTAATTTGCACCTGTAACTAGTGGCCTTGACTTAACTTTAACTTGACTGCACTGTTATTTCACTTTTCTTTGCCTAGACATAGCCACTTCTTCAACATACTGAAGCTTCATGGTTGACTGATTTATTTTGTCACTTGTCACACCCATACTGCATTTCATCTGATGCTGATCGCCTTTGTGCTTTCATCTACCCATTGATGTCTTGGGCAGTAACTTGTTACCAGTAGCATGTTACCAATAACTAGTTATCTTTTTCAGTAATTTGCACATGTAACTAGTGGCCTTGACTTAACTTTAACTTGACTGCACTGTTACTTCACTTTTCTTTGCCTAGACATTGCCACTTCTTCAACATACTGAAGCTTCATGGTTGACTGATTTATTTTGTCACTTGTCACACCCATACTGCATTTCATCTGATGCTGATCGCCTTTGTGCTTTCATCTACCCATTGCAGTCTTGGGTAGTAGCTTGTTACTAGGAGCATGTTATCAATAACTAGTTATCTTTTTCAGTAATTTGCACCTGTAACTGGTGGTCTTGACTTAACTTTAACTTGACTGCACTGTTACTTCACTTTTCTTTTCCTAGACATAGCCACTTCTTCAACATACTGAAGCTTCATGGTTGACTGATTTATTTTGTCACTTGTCACACCCATACTGCATTTCATCTGATGCTGATCGCCTTTGTGCTTTCATCTACCCATTGCAGTCTTGGGCAGTAGATTGTTACTAGTAGCATGTTATCAATAACTAGTTATCTTTTTCAGTAATTTGCACCTGTAACTAGTGGCCTTGGCTTAACTTTAACTTGACTGCACTGTTACTTCACTTTTCTTTTCCTAGACATAGCCACTTCTTCAACATGCTGAAGCTTCATGGTTGACTGATTTATTTTTTCACTTGTCACACCCATACTGCATTTCATCTGATGCTGATCGTCTTTGTGCTTTCATCTACCCATTGCAGTCTTGGGCAGTAGATTGTTACTAGTAGCATGTTATCAATAACTAGTTATCTTTTTCAGTAATTTGCACCTGTAACTAGTGGCCTTGACTTAACTTTAACTTGACTGCACTGTTATTTCACTTTTCTTTGCCTAGACATAGCCACTTCTTCAACATACTGAAGCTTCATGGTTGACTGATTTATTTTGTCACTTGTCACACCCATACTGCATTTCATCTGATGCTGATCGCCTTTGTGCTTTCATCTACCCATTGATGTCTTGGGCAGTAACTTGTTACCAGTAGCATGTTACCAATAACTAGTTATCTTTTCAGTAATTTGCACATGTAACTAGTGGCCTTGACTTAACTTTAACTTGACTGCACTGTTACTTCACTTTTTTTTGCCTAGACATTGCCACTTCTTCAACATACTGAAGCTTCATGGTTGACTGATTTATTTTGTCACTTGTCACACCCATACTGCATTTCATCTGATGCTGATCGCCTTTGTGCTTTCTTCTACCCATTGCAGTCTTGGGCAGTAGCTTGTTTCTAGTAGCATGTTATCAATAACTAGTTATCTTTTTCAGTAATTTGCACCTGTAACTAGTGACCTTGACTTAACTTTAACTTGACTGCACTGTTACTTCACTTTTCTTTGCCTAGACATAGAGACTTCTTCAACATACTGAAGCTTCATGGTTGACTGATTTATTTTGTCACTTGTCACACCCATACTGCATTACATCTGATGCTGATTGCCTTTGTGCTTTCATCTACCTATTGCAGTCTTGGGTAGTAGCTTGTTACTAGGAGCATGTTATCAATAACTAGTTATCTTTTTCAGTAATTTGCACCTGTAACTAGTGGTCTTGACTTAACTTTAACTTGACTGCACTGTTACTTCACTTTTCTTTTCCTAGACATAGCCACTTCTTCAACATACTGAAGCTTCATGGTTGACTGATTTATTTTGTCACTTGTCACACCCATACTGCATTTCATCTGATGCTGATCGCCTTTGTGCTTTCATCTACCCATTGCAGTCTTGGGCAGTAGATTGTTACTAGTAGCATGTTATCAATAACTAGTTATCTTTTTCAGTAATTTGCACCTGTAACTAGTGGCCTTGGCTTAACTTTAACTTGACTGCACTGTTACTTCACTTTTCTTTTCCTAGACATACCCACTTCTTCAACATACTGAAGCTTCATGGTTGACTGATTTATTTTGTCACTTGTCACACCCATACTGCATTTCCTCTGATGCTGATCGCCTTTGTGCTTTCATCTACCCATTGCAGTCTTGGGCAGTAGATTGTTACTAGTAGCATGTTATCAATAACTAGTTATCTTTTTCAGTAATTTGCACCTGTAACTAGTGGCCTTGACTTAACTTTCACCTGACCGCACTGTTATTTCACTTTTCTTTGCCTAGACATAGCCACTTCTTCAACATACTGAAGCTTCATGGTTGACTGATTTATTTTGTCACTTGTCACACCCATACTGCATTTCATCTGATGCTGATCGCCTTTGTGCTTTCATCTACCCATTGATGTCTTGGGCAGTAACTTGTTACCAGTAGCATGTTACCAATAACTAGTTATCTTTTTAAGTAATTTGCACATGTAACTAGTGGCCTTGACTTAACTTTAACTTGACTGCACTGTTACTTCACTTTTCTTTGCCTAGACATTGCCACTTCTTCAACATACTGAAGCTTCATGGTTGAATGATTTATTTTGTCACTTGTCACACCCATACTGCATTTCATCTGATGCTGATCGCCTTTGTGCTTTCATCTACCCATTGCAGTCTTGGGCAGTAGCTTGTTACTAGAAGCATGTTATCAATAACTAGTTATCTTTTTCAGTAATTTGCACCTGTAATTAGTGACCTTGACTTAACTTTAACTTGACTGCACTGTTACTTCACTTTTCTTTGCCTAGACATAGAGACTTCTTCAACATACTGAAGCTTCATGGTTGACTGATTTATTTTGTCACTTGTAACACCCATACTGCATTATATCTGATGCTGATCCTTTGTGCTTTCATCTACCCATTGCAGTCTTGGGTAGTAGCTTGTTACTAGGAACATGTTATCAATAACTAGTTATCTTTTTCAGTAATTTGCACCTGTAACTAGTGGCCTTGACTTAACTTTAACTTGACTGCACTGTTACTTCACTTTTCTTTTCCTAGACATAGCCACTTCTTCAACATACTGAAGCTTCATGGTTGACTGATTTATTTTGTCACTTGTCACACCCATACTGCATTTCATCTGATGCTGATCGCCTTTGTGCTTTCATCTACCCATTGCAGTCTTGGGCAGTAGCTTGTTACTAGTAGCATGTTATCAATAACTAGTTATCTTTTTCAGTAATTTGCACCTGTAACCAGTGACCTTGACTTAACTTTAACTTGACTGCACTGTTACTTCACTTTTCTTTGCCTAGACATTGAGACTTCTTCAACATATTGAAGCTTCATGGTTGACTGATTTATTTTGTCACTTGTCACACCCATACTGCATTACATCTGATGCTGATTGCCTTTGTGCTTTCATCTACCCATTGCAGTCTTGGGTAGTAGCTTGTTACTAGGAGCATGTTATCAATAACTAGTTATCTTTTTCAGTAATTTGCACCTGTAACTAGTGGCCTTGACTTAACTTTAACTTGACTGCACTGTTACTTCACTTTTCTTTTCCTAGACATAGCCACTTCTTCAACATACTGAAGCTTCATGGTTGACTGATTTATTTTGTCACTTGTCACACCCATACTGCATTTCATCTGATGCTGATCGCCTTTGTGCTTTCATCTACCCATTGCAGTCTTGGGCAGTAGATTGTTACTAGTAGCATGTTATCAATAACTAGTTATCTTTTTCAGTAATTTGCACCTGTAACTAGTGGCCTTGACTTAACTTTAACTTGACTGAACTGTTACTTCACTTTTCTTTGCCTAGACATTGCCACTTCTTCAACATACTGAAGCTTCATGGTTGACTGATTTATTTTGTCACTTGTCACACCCATACTGCATTTCATCTGATGCTGATCGCCTTTGTGCTTTCATCTACCCATTGCAGTCTTGGGTAGTAGCTTGTTACTAGGAGCATGTTATCAATAACTAGTTATCTTTTTCAGTAATTTGCACCTGTAACTAGTGGTCTTGACTTAACTTTAAATTGACTGCACTGTTACTTCACTTTTATTTTCCTAGACATAGCCACTTCTTCAACATACTGAAGCTTCATGGTTGACTGATTTATTTTGTCACTTGTCACACCCATACTGCATTTCATCTGATGCTGATCGCCTTTGTGCTTTCATCTACCCATTGCAGTCATGGGCAGTAGATTGTTACTAGTAGCATGTTATCAATAACTACTTATCTTTTTCAGTAATTTGCACCTGTAACTAGTGGCCTTGGCTTAACTTTAACTTGACTGCACTGTTACTTCACTTTTCTTTTCCTAGACATAGCCACTTCTTCAACATACTGAAGCTTCATGGTTGACTGATTTATTTTGTCACTTGTCACACCCATACTGCATTTCATCTGATGCTGATCGCCTTTGTGCTTTCATCTACCCATTGCAGTCTTGGGCAGTAGATTGTTACTAGTAGCATGTTATCAATAACTAGTTATCTTTTTCAGTAATTTGCACCTGTAACTAGTGGCCTTGACTTAACTTTAACTTGACTGAACTGTTACTTCACTTTTCTTTGCCTAGACATAGCCACTTCTTCAACATACGGAAGCTTCATTGTTGACTGATTTATTTTGTCACTTGTCACACCCATACTGCATTACATCTGATGCTGATCGTCTTTGTGCTTTCATCTACCCATTACAGTCTTGGGCAGTAGATTGTTACTAGTGGCATGTTATCAATAACTAGTTATCTTTTTCAGTAATTTGCACCTGTAACTAGTGGCCTTGACTTAACTTTAACTTGACTGCACTGTTATTTCACTTTTCTTTGCCTAGACATAGCCACTTCTTCAACATACTGAAGCTTCATGGTTGACTGATTTATTTTGTCACTTGTCACACCCATACTGCATTTCATCTGATGCTGATCGCCTTTGTGCTTTCATCTACCCATTGATGTCTTGGGCAGTAACTTGTTACCAGTAGCATGTTACCAATAACTAGTTATCTTTTTCAGTAATTTGCACATGTAACTAGTGGCCTTGACTTAACTTTAACTTGACTGCACTGTTACTTCACTTTTCTTTGCCTAGACATTGCCACTTCTTCAACATACTGAAGCTTCATGGTTGACTGATTTATTTTGTCACTTGTCACACCCATACTGCATTTCATCTGATGCTGATCGCCTTTGTGCTTTCATCTACCCATTGCAGTCTTGGGCAGTAGCTTGTTACTAGAAGCATGTTATCAATAACTAGTTATCTTTTTCAGTAATTTGCACCTGTAACTAGTGACCTTGACTTAACTTTAACTTGACTGCACTGTTACTTCACTTTTCTTTGCCTAGACATAGAGACTTCTTCAACATACTGAAGCTTCATGGTTGACTGAATTATTTTGTCACTTGTAACACCCATACTGCATTACATCTGATGCTGATCCTTTGTGCTTTCATCTACCCATTGCAGTCTTGGGTAGTAGCTTGTTACTAGGAACATGTTATCAATAACTAGTTATCTTTTTCAGTAATTTGCACCTGTAACTAGTGGCCTTGACTTAACTTTAACTTGACTGCACTGTTACTTCACTTTTCTTTTCCTAGACATAGCCACTTCTTCAACATACTGAAGCTTTATGGTTGACTGATTTATTTTGTCACTTGTCACACCCATACTGCATTTCATCTGATGCTGATCGCCTTTGTGCTTTCATCTACCCATTGCAGTCTTGGGCAGTAGCTTGTTACTAGTAGCATGTTATCAATAACTAGTTATCTTTTTCAGTAATTTGCACCTGTAACTAGTGACCTTGACTTAACTTTAACTTGACTGCACTGTTACTTCACTTTTCTTTGCCTAGACATAGAGACTTCTTCAACATACTGAAGCTTCATGGTTGACTGATTTATTTTGTCACTTGTCACACCCATGCTGCATTACATCTGATGCTGATTGCCTTTGTGCTTTCATCTACCCATTGCAGTCTTGGGTAGTAGCTTGTTACTAGGAGCATGTTATCAATAACTAGTTATCTTTTTCAGTAATTTGCACCTGTAACTAGTGGCCTTGACTTAACTTTAACTTGACTGCACTGTTACTTCACTTTTCTTTTCCTAGACATAGCCACTTCTTCAACATACTGAAGCTTCATGGTTGACTGATTTATTTTGTCACTTGTCACACCCATACTGCATTTCATCTGATGCTGATCGCCTTTGTGCTTTCATCTACCCATTGCAGTCTTGGGCAGTAGATTGTTACTAGTAGCATGTTATCAATAACTAGTTATCTTTTTCAGTAATTTGCACCTGTAACTAGTGGCCTTGACTTAACTTTAACTTGACTGAACTGTTACTTCACTTTTCTTGGCCTAGACATTGCCACTTCTTCAACATACTGAAGCTTCATGGTTGACTGATTTATTTTGTCACTTGTCACACCCATACTGCATTTCATCTGATGCTGATCGCCTTTGTGCTTTCATCTACCCATTGCAGTCTTGGGCAGTAGCTTGTTACTAGTAGCATGTTTTCAATAACTAGTTATCTTTTTCAGTAATTTGCACCTGTAACTAGTGACCTTGACTTAACTTTAACTTGACTGCACTGTTACTTCACTTTTATTTGCCTAGACATAGACTTCTTCAACATACTGAAGCTTCATGGTTGACTGATTTATTTTGTCACTTGTCACACCCATACTGCATTACATCTGATGCTGATTGCCTTTGTGCTTACATCTTCCCATTGCAGTCTTGGGTAGTAGCTTGTTACTAGGAGCATGTTATCAATAACTAGTTATCTTTTTCAGTAATTTGCACCTGTAACTAGTGGTCTTGACTTAACTTTAACTTGACTGAACTGTTACTTCACTTTTCTTTTCCTGGACATAGCCACTTCTTCAACATACTGAAGCTTCATGGTTGCCTGATTTATTTTGTCACTTGTCACACCCATATTGCATTTCATCTGATGCTGATCACCTTTGTGCTTTCATCTACCCATTGCAGTCTTGGGCAGTAGATTGTTACTAGTAGCATGTTATCAATAACTAGTTATCTTTTTCAGTAATTTGCACCTGTAACTAGTGGCCTTGACTTAACTTTAACTTGACGGCACTGTTACTTCACTTTTCTTTGTCTAGACATAGCCACTTCTTCAGCATACTGAAGCTTCATAGTTGACTGATTTATTTTGTCACTTGTCACACCCATACTGCATTTCATCTGATGCTGATCGCCTTTGTGCTTTCATCTACCCATTGATGTCTTGGGCAGTAACTTGTTACTAGTAGCATGTTTTCAATAACTAGTTATCTTTTTCAGTAATTTGCACCTGTAACTAGTGGCCTTGACTTAACTTTATTTTGACTGCACTGTTACTTCACTTTTCTTTGCCTAGACATAGCCACTTCTTCAACATACTGAAGCTTCATGGTTGACTGATTTATTTTGTCACTTGTCACACCCATACTGCATTTCATCTGATGCTGATCGCCTTTGTGCTTTCATCTACCCATTGATGTCTTGGGCAGTAACTTGTTACCAGTAGCATGTTACCAATAACTAGTTATCTTTTTCAGTTTTTTGCACATGTAACTAGTGGCCTTGACTTAACTTTAACTTGACTGCACTGTTACTTCACTTTTCTTTGCCTAGACATTGCCACTTCTTCAACATACTGAAGCTTCATGGTTGACTGATTTATTTTGTCACTTGTCACACCCATACTGCATTTCATCTGATGCTGATCGCCTTTGTGCTTTCATCTACCCATTGCAGTCTTGGGCAGTAGCTTGTTACTAGTAGCATGTTATCAATAACTAGTTATCTTTTTCAGTAATTTGCACCTGCAACTAGTGACCTTGACTTAACTTTAACTTGACTGCACTGTTACTTCACTTTTCTTTGCCTAGACATAGAGACTTCTTCAACATACTGAAGCTTCATGGTTGACTGATTTATTTTGTCACTTGTCACACCCATACTGCATTACATCTGATGCTGATTGCCTTTGTGCTTTCATCTACCCATTGCAGTCTTGGGTAGTAGCTTGTTACTAGGAGCATGTTATCAATAACTAGTTATCTTTTTCAGTATTTTGCACCTGTAACTAGTGGCCTTGACTTAACTTTAACTTGACTGCACTGTTACTTCACTTTTCTTTTCCTAGACATAGCCACTTCTTCAACATACTGAAGCTTCATGGTTGACTGATTTATTTTGTCACTTGTCACACCCATACTGCATTTCATCTGATGCTGATCGCCTTTGTGCTTTCATCTACCCATTGCAGTCTTGGGCAGTAGATTGTTACTAGTAGCATGTTATCAATAACTAGTTATCTTTTTCAGTAATTTGCACCTGTAACTAGTGGCCTTGACTTAACTTTAACTTGACTGAACTGTTACTTCACTTTTCTTTGCCTAGACATTGCCACTTCTTCAACATACTGAAGCTTCATGGTTGACTGATTTATTTTGTCACTTGTCACACCCATACTGCATTTCATCTGATGCTGATCGCCTTTGTGCTTTCATCTACCCATTGCAGTCTTGGGCAGTAGCTTGTTACTAGTAGCATGTTTTCAATAACTAGTTATCTTTTTCAGTAATTTGCACCTGTAACTAGTGACCTTGACTTAACTTTAACTTGACTGCACTGTTACTTCACTTTTATTTGCCTAGACATAGACTTCTTCAGCATACTGAAGCTTCATGGTTGACTGATTTATTTTGTCACTTGTCACACCCATACTGCATTTCATCTGATGCTGATCGCCTTTGTGCTTTCATCTACCCATTGATGTCTTGGGCAGTAACTTGTTACTAGTAGCATGTTTTCAATAACTAGTTATCTTTTTCAGTAATTTGCACCTGTAACTAGTGGCCTTGACTTAACTTTATTTTGACTGCACTGTTACTTCACTTTTCTTTGCCTAGACATAGCCACTTCTTCAACATACTGAAGCTTCATGGTTGACTGATTTATTTTGTCACTTGTCACACCCATACTGCATTTCATCTGATGCTGATCGCCTTTGTGCTTTCATCTACCCATTGATGTCTTGGGCAGTAACTTGTTACCAGTAGCATGTTACCAATAACTAGTTATCTTTTTCAGTAATTTGCACCTGTAACTAGTGACCTTGACTTAACTTTAACTTGACTGCACTGTTACTTCACTTTTCTTTGCCTAGACATAGAGACTTCTTCAACATACTGAAGCTTCATGGTTGACTGATTTATTTTGTCACTTGTAACACCCATACTGCATTATATCTGATGCTGATCCTTTGTGCTTTCATCTACCCATTGCAGTCTTGGGTAGTAGCTTGTTACTAGGAACATGTTATCAATAACTAGTTATCTTTTTCAGTAATTTGCACCTGTAACTAGTGGCCTTGACTTAACTTTAACTTGACTGCACTGTTACTTCACTTTTCTTTTCCTAGACATAGCCACTTCTTCAACATACTGAAGCTTCATGGTTGACTGATTTATTTTGTCACTTGTCACACCCATACTGCATTTCATCTGATGCTGATCGCCTTTGTGCTTTCATCTACCCATTGCAGTCTTGGGCAGTAGCTTGTTACTAGTAGCATGTTATCAATAACTAGTTATCTTTTTCAGTAATTTGCACCTGTAACCAGTGACCTTGACTTAACTTTAACTTGACTGCACTGTTACTTCACTTTTCTTTGCCTAGACATTGAGACTTCTTCAACATACTGAAGCTTCATGGTTGACTGATTTATTTTGTCACTTGTCACACCCATACTGCATTACATCTGATGCTGATTGCCTTTGTGCTTTCATCTACCCATTGCAGTCTTGGGTAGTAGCTTGTTACTAGGAGCATGTTATCAATAACTAGTTATCTTTTTCAGTAATTTGCACCTGTAACTAGTGGCCTTGACTTAACTTTAACTTGACTGAACTGTTACTTCACTTTTCTTGGCCTAGACATTGCCACTTCTTCAACATACTGAAGCTTCATGGTTGACTGATTTATTTTGTCACTTGTCACACCCATACTGCATTTCATCTGATGCTGATCGCCTTTGTGCTTTCATCTACCCATTGCAGTCTTGGGCAGTAGCTTGTTACTAGTAGCATGTTTTCAATAACTAGTTATCTTTTTCAGTAATTTGCACCTGTAACTAGTGACCTTGACTTAACTTTAACTTGACTGCACTGTTACTTCACTTTTATTTGCCTAGACATAGACTTCTTCAACATACTGAAGCTTCATGGTTGACTGATTTATTTTGTCACTTGTCACACCCATACTGCATTACATCTGATGCTGATTGCCTTTGTGCTTACATCTTCCCATTGCAGTCTTGGGTAGTAGCTTGTTACTAGGAGCATGTTATCAATAACTAGTTATCTTTTTCAGTAATTTGCACCTGTAACTAGTGGTCTTGACTTAACTTTAACTTGACTGAACTGTTACTTCACTTTTCTTTTCCTGGACATAGCCACTTCTTCAACATACTGAAGCTTCATGGTTGCCTGATTTATTTTGTCACTTGTCACACCCATATTGCATTTCATCTGATGCTGATCACCTTTGTGCTTTCATCTACCCATTGCAGTCTTGGGCAGTAGATTGTTACTAGTAGCATGTTATCAATAACTAGTTATCTTTTTCAGTAATTTGCACCTGTAACTAGTGGCCTTGACTTAACTTTAACTTGACGGCACTGTTACTTCACTTTTCTTTGTCTAGACATAGCCACTTCTTCAGCATACTGAAGCTTCATAGTTGACTGATTTATTTTGTCACTTGTCACACCCATACTGCATTTCATCTGATGCTGATCGCCTTTGTGCTTTCATCTACCCATTGATGTCTTGGGCAGTAACTTGTTACTAGTAGCATGTTTTCAATAACTAGTTATCTTTTTCAGTAATTTGCACCTGTAACTAGTGGCCTTGACTTAACTTTATTTTGACTGCACTGTTACTTCACTTTTCTTTGCCTAGACATAGCCACTTCTTCAACATACTGAAGCTTCATGGTTGACTGATTTATTTTGTCACTTGTCACACCCATACTGCATTTCATCTGATGCTGATCGCCTTTGTGCTTTCATCTACCCATTGATGTCTTGGGCAGTAACTTGTTACCAGTAGCATGTTACCAATAACTAGTTATCTTTTTCAGTAATTTGCACATGTAACTAGTGGCCTTGACTTAACTTTAACTTGACTGCACTGTTACTTCACTTTTCTTTGCCTAGACATTGCCACTTCTTCAACATACTGAAGCTTCATGGTTGACTGATTTATTTTGTCACTTGTCACACCCATACTGCATTTCATCTGATGCTGATCGCCTTTGTGCTTTCATCTACCCATTGCAGTCTTGGGCAGTAGCTTGTTACTAGTAGCATGTTATCAATAACTAGTTATCTTTTTCAGTAATTTGCACCTGCAACTAGTGACCTTGACTTAACTTTAACTTGACTGCACTGTTACTTCACTTTTCTTTGCCTAGACATAGAGACTTCTTCAACATACTGAAGCTTCATGGTTGACTGATTTATTTTGTCACTTGTCACACCCATACTGCATTACATCTGATGCTGATTGCCTTTGTGCTTTCATCTACCCATTGCAGTCTTGGGTAGTAGCTTGTTACTAGGAGCATGTTATCAATAACTAGTTATCTTTTTCAGTATTTTGCACCTGTAACTAGTGGCCTTGACTTAACTTTAACTTGACTGCACTGTTACTTCACTTTTCTTTTCCTAGACATAGCCACTTCTTCAACATACTGAAGCTTCATGGTTGACTGATTTATTTTGTCACTTGTCACACCCATACTGCATTTCATCTGATGCTGATCGCCTTTGTGCTTTCATCTACCCATTGCAGTCTTGGGCAGTAGATTGTTACTAGTAGCATGTTATCAATAACTAGTTATCTTTTTCAGTAATTTGCACCTGTAACTAGTGGCCTTGACTTAACTTTAACTTGACTGAACTGTTACTTCACTTTTCTTTGCCTAGACATTGCCACTTCTTCAACATACTGAAGCTTCATGGTTGACTGATTTATTTTGTCACTTGTCACACCCATACTGCATTTCATCTGATGCTGATCGCCTTTGTGCTTTCATCTACCCATTGCAGTCTTGGGCAGTAGCTTGTTACTAGTAGCATGTTTTCAATAACTAGTTATCTTTTTCAGTAATTTGCACCTGTAACTAGTGACCTTGACTTAACTTTAACTTGACTGCACTGTTACTTCACTTTTATTTGCCTAGACATAGACTTCTTCAACATACTGAAGCTTCATGGTTGACTGATTTATTTTGTCACTTGTCACACCCATACTGCATTACATCTGATGCTGATTGCCTTTGTGCTTACATCTTCCCATTGCAGTCTTGGGTAGTAGCTTGTTACTAGGAGCATGTTATCAATAACTAGTTATCTTTTTCAGTAATTTGCACCTGTAACTAGTGGTCTTGACTTAACTTTAACTTGACTGCACTGTTACTTCACTTTTCTTTTCCTGGACATAGCCACTTCTTCAGCATACTGAAGCTTCATGGTTGACTGATTTATTTTGTCACTTGTCACACCCATACTGCATTTCATCTGATGCTGATCGCCTTTGTGCTTTCATCTACCCATTGATGTCTTGGGCAGTAACTTGTTACTAGTAGCATGTTTTCAATAACTAGTTATCTTTTTCAGTAATTTGCACCTGTAACTAGTGGCCTTGACTTAACTTTATTTTGACTGCACTGTTACTTCACTTTTCTTTGCCTAGACATAGCCACTTCTTCAACATACTGAAGCTTCATGGTTGACTGATTTATTTTGTCACTTGTCACACCCATACTGCATTTCATCTGATGCTGATCGCCTTTGTGCTTTCATCTACCCATTGATGTCTTGGGCAGTAACTTGTTACCAGTAGCATGTTACCAATAACTAGTTATCTTTTTCAGTAATTTGCACCTGTAACTAGTGACCTTGACTTAACTTTAACTTGACTGCACTGTTACTTCACTTTTCTTTGCCTAGACATAGAGACTTCTTCAACATACTGAAGCTTCATGGTTGACTGATTTATTTTGTCACTTGTAACACCCATACTGCATTATATCTGATGCTGATCCTTTGTGCTTTCATCTACCCATTGCAGTCTTGGGTAGTAGCTTGTTACTAGGAACATGTTATCAATAACTAGTTATCTTTTTCAGTAATTTGCACCTGTAACTAGTGGCCTTGACTTAACTTTAACTTGACTGCACTGTTACTTCACTTTTCTTTTCCTAGACATAGCCACTTCTTCAACATACTGAAGCTTCATGGTTGACTGATTTATTTTGTCACTTGTCACACCCATACTGCATTTCATCTGATGCTGATCGCCTTTGTGCTTTCATCTACCCATTGCAGTCTTGGGCAGTAGCTTGTTACTAGTAGCATGTTATCAATAACTAGTTATCTTTTTCAGTAATTTGCACCTGTAACCAGTGACCTTGACTTAACTTTAACTTGACTGCACTGTTACTTCACTTTTCTTTGCCTAGACATTGAGACTTCTTCAACATACTGAAGCTTCATGGTTGACTGATTTATTTTGTCACTTGTCACACCCATACTGCATTACATCTGATGCTGATTGCCTTTGTGCTTTCATCTACCCATTGCAGTCTTGGGTAGTAGCTTGTTACTAGGAGCATGTTATCAATAACTAGTTATCTTTTTCAGTAATTTGCACCTGTAACTAGTGGCCTTGACTTAACTTTAACTTGACTGCACTGTTACTTCACTTTTCTTTTCCTAGACATAGCCACTTCTTCAACATACTGAAGCTTCATGGTTGACTGATTTATTTTGTCACTTGTCACACCCATACTGCATTTCATCTGATGCTGATCGCCTTTGTGCTTTCATCTACCCATTGCAGTCTTGGGCAGTAGATTGTTACTAGTAGCATGTTATCAATAACTAGTTATCTTTTTCAGTAATTTGCACCTGTAACTAGTGCCCTTGACTTAACTTTAACTTGACTGAACTGTTACTTCACTTTTCTTTGCCTAGACATTGCCACTTCTTCAACATACTGAAGCTTCATGGTTGACTGATTTATTTTGTCACTTGTCACACCCATACTGCATTTCATCTGATGCTGATCGCCTTTGTGCTTTCATCTACCCATTGCAGTCTTGGGTAGTAGCTTGTTACTAGGAGCATGTTATCAATAACTAGTTATCTTTTTCAGTAATTTGCACCTGTAACTAGTGGTCTTGACTTAACTTTAACTTGACTGCACTGTTACTTCACTTTTATTTTCCTAGACATAGCCACTTCTTCAACATACTGAAGCTTCATGGTTGACTGATTTATTTTGTCACTTGTCACACCCATACTGCATTTCATCTGATGCTGATCGCCTTTGTGCTTTCATCTACCCATTGCAGTCATGGGCAGTAGATTGTTACTAGTAGCATGTTATCAATAACTACTTATCTTTTTCAGTAATTTGCACCTGTAACTAGTGGCCTCGGCTTAACTTTAACTTGACTGCACTGTTACTTCACTTTTCTTTTCCTAGACATAGCCACTTCTTCAACATACGGAAGCTTCATTGTTGACTGATTTATTTTGTCACTTGTCACACCCATACTGCATTACATCTGATGCTGATCGTCTTTGTGCTTTCATCTACCCATTACAGTCTTGGGCAGTAGATTGTTACTAGTGGCATGTTATCAATAACTAGTTATCTTTTTCAGTAATTTGCACCTGTAACTATTGGCCTTGACTTAACTTTAACTTGACTGCACTGTTATTTCACTTTTCTTTGCCTAGACATAGCCACTTCTTCAACATACTGAAGCTTCATGGTTGACTGATTTATTTTGTCACTTGTCACACCCATATTGCATTTCATCTGATGCTGATCGCCTTTGTGCTTTCATCTACCCATTGATGTCTTGGGCAGTAACTTGTTACCAGTAGCATGTTACCAATAACTAGTTATCTTTTTCAGTAATTTGCACATGTAACTAGTGGCCTTGACTTAACTTTAACTTGACTGCACTGTTACTTCACTTTTCTTTGCCTAGACATTGCCACTTCTTCAACATACTGAAGCTTCATGGTTGACTGATTTATTTTGTCACTTGTCACACCCATACTGCATTTCATCTGATGCTGATCGCCTTTGTGCTTTCATCTACCCATTGCAGTCTTGGGCAGTAGCTTGTTACTAGAAGCATGTTATCAATAACTAGTTATCTTTTTCAGTAATTTGCACCTGTAACTAGTGACCTTGACTTAACTTTAACTTGACTGCACTGTTACTTCACTTTTCTTTGCCTAGACATAGAGACTTCTTCAACATACTGAATCTTCATGGTTGACTGAATTATTTTGTCACTTGTAACACCCATACTGCATTACATCTGATGCTGATCCTTTGTGCTTTCATCTACCCATTGCAGTCTTGGGTAGTAGCTTGTTACTAGGAACATGTTATCAATAACTAGTTATCTTTTTCAGTAATTTGCACCTGTAACTAGTGGCCTTGACTTAACTTTAACTTGACTGCACTGTTACTTCACTTTTCTTTTCCTAGACATAGCCACTTCTTCAACATACTGAAGCTTTATGGTTGACTGATTTATTTTGTCACTTGTCACACCCATACTGCATTTCATCTGATGCTGATCGCCTTTGTGCTTTCATCTACCCATTGCAGTCTTGGGCAGTAGCTTGTTACTAGTAGCATGTTATCAATAACTAGTTATCTTTTTCAGTAATTTGCACCTGTAACTAGTGACCTTGACTTAACTTTAACTTGACTGCACTGTTACTTCACTTTTCTTTGCCTAGACATAGAGACTTCTTCAACATACTGAAGCTTCATGGTTGACTGATTTATTTTGTCACTTGTCACACCCATGCTGCATTACATCTGATGCTGATTGCCTTTGTGCTTTCATCTACCCATTGCAGTCTTGGGTAGTAGCTTGTTACTAGGAGCATGTTATCAATAACTAGTTATCTTTTTCAGTAATTTGCACCTGTAACTAGTGGCCTTGACTTAACTTTAACTTGACTGCACTGTTACTTCACTTTTCTTTTCCTAGACATAGCCACTTCTTCAACATACTGAAGCTTCATGGTTGACTGATTTATTTTGTCACTTGTCACACCCATACTGCATTTCATCTGATGCTGATCGCCTTTGTGCTTTCATCTACCCATTGCAGTCTTGGGCAGTAGATTGTTACTAGTAGCATGTTATCAATAACTAGTTATCTTTTTCAGTAATTTGCACCTGTAACTAGTGGCCTTGACTTAACTTTAACTTGACTGAACTGTTACTTCACTTTTCTTGGCCTAGACATTGCCACTTCTTCAACATACTGAAGCTTCATGGTTGACTGATTTATTTTGTCACTTGTCACACCCATACTGCATTTCATCTGATGCTGATCGCCTTTGTGCTTTCATCTACCCATTGCAGTCTTGGGCAGTAGCTTGTTACTAGTAGCATGTTTTCAATAACTAGTTATCTTTTTCAGTAATTTGCACCTGTAACTAGTGACCTTGACTTAACTTTAACTTGACTGCACTGTTACTTCACTTTTATTTGCCTAGACATAGACTTCTTCAACATACTGAAGCTTCATGGTTGACTGATTTATTTTGTCACTTGTCACACCCATACTGCATTACATCTGATGCTGATTGCCTTTGTGCTTACATCTTCCCATTGCAGTCTTGGGTAGTAGCTTGTTACTAGGAGCATGTTATCAATAACTAGTTATCTTTTTCAGTAATTTGCACCTGTAACTAGTGGTCTTGACTTAACTTTAACTTGACTGAACTGTTACTTCACTTTTCTTTTCCTGGACATAGCCACTTCTTCAACATACTGAAGCTTCATGGTTGCCTGATTTATTTTGTCACTTGTCACACCCATATTGCATTTCATCTGATGCTGATCACCTTTGTGCTTTCATCTACCCATTGCAGTCTTGGGCAGTAGATTGTTACTAGTAGCATGTTATCAATAACTAGTTATCTTTTTCAGTAATTTGCACCTGTAACTAGTGGCCTTGACTTAACTTTAACTTGACGGCACTGTTACTTCACTTTTCTTTGTCTAGACATAGCCACTTCTTCAGCATACTGAAGCTTCATAGTTGACTGATTTATTTTGTCACTTGTCACACCCATACTGCATTTCATCTGATGCTGATCGCCTTTGTGCTTTCATCTACCCATTGATGTCTTGGGCAGTAACTTGTTACTAGTAGCATGTTTTCAATAACTAGTTATCTTTTTCAGTAATTTGCACCTGTAACTAGTGGCCTTGACTTAACTTTATTTTGACTGCACTGTTACTTCACTTTTCTTTGCCTAGACATAGCCACTTCTTCAACATACTGAAGCTTCATGGTTGACTGATTTATTTTGTCACTTGTCACACCCATACTGCATTTCATCTGATGCTGATCGCCTTTGTGCTTTCATCTACCCATTGATGTCTTGGGCAGTAACTTGTTACCAGTAGCATGTTACCAATAACTAGTTATCTTTTTCAGTAATTTGCACATGTAACTAGTGGCCTTGACTTAACTTTAACTTGACTGCACTGTTACTTCACTTTTCTTTGCCTAGACATTGCCACTTCTTCAACATACTGAAGCTTCATGGTTGACTGATTTATTTTGTCACTTGTCACACCCATACTGCATTTCATCTGATGCTGATCGCCTTTGTGCTTTCATCTACCCATTGCAGTCTTGGGCAGTAGCTTGTTACTAGTAGCATGTTATCAATAACTAGTTATCTTTTTCAGTAATTTGCACCTGCAACTAGTGACCTTGACTTAACTTTAACTTGACTGCACTGTTACTTCACTTTTCTTTGCCTAGACATAGAAACTTCTTCAACATACTGAAGCTTCATGGTTGACTGATTTATTTTGTCACTTGTCACACCCATACTGCATAACATCTGATGCTGATCGCCTTTGTGCTTTCATCTACCCATTGATGTCTTGGGCAGTAACTTGTTACTAGTAGCATGTTTTCAATAACTAGTTATCTTTTTCAGTAATTTGCACCTGTAACTAGTGGCCTTGACTTAACTTTAACTTGACTGCACTGTTACTTCACTTTTCTTTGCCTAGACATTGCCACTTCTTCAACATACTGAAGCTTCATGGTTGACTGATTTATTTTGTCACTTGTCACACCCATACTGCATTTCATCTGATGCTGATCGCCTTTGTGCTTTCATCTACCCATTGCAGTCTTGGGCAGTAGCTTGTAACTAGTAGCATGTTATCAATTACTAGTTATCTTTTTCAGTAATTTGCACCTGTAACTAGTGACCTTGAATTAACTTTAACTTGACTGCACTGTTACTTCACTTTTCTTTGCCTAGACATAGAGACTTCTTCAACATACTGAAGCTTCATGGTTGACTGATTTATTTTGTCACTTGTCACACCCATACTGCATTACATCTGATGCTGATTGCCTTTGTGCTTTCATCTACCCATTGCAGTCTTGGGTAGTAGCTTGTTACTAGGAGCATGTTATCAATAACTAGTTATTTTTTTCAGTAATTTGCACCTGTAACTAGTGGCCTTGACTTAACTTTAACTTGACTGCACTGTTACTTCACTTTTCTTTTCCTAGACATAGCCACTTCTTCAACATACTGAAGCTTCATGGTTGTCTGATTTATTTTGTCACTTGTCACACCCATTCTGCATTTCATCTGATGCTGATCGCCTTTGTGCTTTCATCTACCCATTGCAGTCTTGGGCAGTAGATTGTTACTAGCAGCATGTTATCAATAACTAGTTATCTTTTTCAGTAATTTGCACCTGTAACTAGTGGCCTTGACTTAACTTTAACTTGACTGAACTGTTACTTCACTTTTCTTTGCCTAGACATAGCCACTTCTTCAACATACGGAAGCTTCATGGTTGACTGATTTATTTTGTCACTTGTCACACCCATACTGCATTTCATCTGATGCTGATCGCCTTTGTGCTTTCATCTACCCATTGCCGTCTTGGGCAGTAGCTTGTTACTAGTAGCATGTTTTCAATAACTAGTTATCTTTTTCAGTAATTTGCACCTGTAACTAATGACCTTGACTTAACTTTAACTTGACTGCACTGTTACTTCACTTTTCTTTGCCTAGACATAGAGACTTCTTCAACATACTGAAGCTTCATGGTTGACTGATTTATTTTGTCACTTGTCACACCCATACTGCATTACATCTGATGCCTATTGCCTTTGTGCTTTCATCTACCCATTGCAGTCTTGGGCAGTAGCTTGTTACTAGTAGCATGTTATCAATAACTAGTTATCTTTTTCAGTAATTTGCACCTGTAACTAGTGACCTTGACCTAACTTTAACTTGACTGCACTGTTACTTCACTTTTCTTTGCCTAGACATAGAGACTTCTTCAACATACTGAAGCTTCATGGTTGACTGATTTATTTTGTCACTTGTCACACCCATACTGCATTACATCTGATGCTGATTGCCTTTGTGCTTTCATCTACCCATTGCAGTCTTGGGTAGTAGCTTGTTACTAGGAGCATGTTATCAATAACTAGTTATCTTTTTCAGTAATTTGCACCTGTAACTAGTGGCCTTGACTTAACTTTAACTTGACTGCACTGTTACTTCACTTTTCTTTTCCTAGACATAGCCACTTCTTCAACATACTGAAGCTTCATGGTTGACTGATTTATTTTGTCACTTGTCACACCCATACTGCATTTCATCTGATGCTGATCGCCTTTGTGCTTTCATCTACCCATTGCAGTCTTGGGCAGTAGATTGTTACTAGTAGCATGTTATCAATAACTAGTTATCTTTTTCAGTAATTTGCACCTGTAACTAGTGGCCTTGACTTAACTTTAACTTGACTGAACTGTTACTTCACTTTTCTTTGCCTAGACATTGCCACTTCTTCAACATACTGAAGCTTCATGGTTGACTGATTTATTTTGTCACTTGTCACACCCATACTGCATTTCATCTGATGCTGATCGCCTTTGTGCTTTCATCTACCCATTGCAGTCTTGGGCAGTAGCTTGTTACTAGTAGCATGTTTTCAATAACTAGTTATCTTTTTCAGTAATTTGCACCTGTAACTAGTGACCTTGACTTAACTTTAACTTGACTGCACTGTTACTTCACTTTTATTTGCCTAGACATAGACTTCTTCAACATACTGAAGCTTCATGGTTGACTGATTTATTTTGTCACTTGTCACACCCATACTGCATTACATCTGATGCTGATTGCCTTTGTGCTTACATCTTCCCATTGCAGTCTTGGGTAGTAGCTTGTTACTAGGAGCATGTTATCAATAACTAGTTATCTTTTTCAGTAATTTGCACCTGTAACTAGTGGTCTTGACTTAACTTTAACTTGACTGCACTGTTACTTCACTTTTCTTTTCCTGGACATAGCCACTTCTTCAACATACTGAAGCTTCATGGTTGCCTGATTTATTTTGTCACTTGTCACACCCATACTGCATTTCATCTGATGCTGATCACCTTTGTGCTTTCATCTACCCATTGCAGTCTTGGGCAGTAGATTGTTACTAGTAGCATGTTATCAATAACTAGTTATCTTTTTCAGTAATTTGCACCTGTAACTAGTGGCCTTGACTTAACTTTAACTTGACTGCACTGTTACTTCACTTTTCTTTGTCTAGACATAGCCACTTCTTCAGCATACTGAAGCTTCATGGTTGACTGATTTATTTTGTCACTTGTCACACCCATACTGCATTTCATCTGATGCTGATCGCCTTTGTGCTTTCATCTACCCATTGATGTCTTGGGCAGTAACTTGTTACTAGTAGCATGTTTTCAATAACTAGTTATCTTTTTCAGTAATTTGCACCTGTAACTAGTGGCCTTGACTTAACTTTATTTTGACTGCACTGTTACTTCACTTTTCTTTGCCTAGACATAGCCACTTCTTCAACATACTGAAGCTTCATGGTTGACTGATTTATTTTGTCACTTGTCACACCCATACTGCATTTCATCTGATGCTGATCGCCTTTGTGCTTTCATCTACCCATTGATGTCTTGGGCAGTAACTTGTTACCAGTAGCATGTTACCAATAACTAGTTATCTTTTTCAGTAATTTGCACATGTAACTAGTGGCCTTGACTTAATTTTAACTTGACTGCACTGTTACTTCACTTTTCTTTGCCTAGACATTGCCACTTCTTCAACATACTGAAGCTTCATGGTTGACTGATTTATTTTGTCACTTGTCACACCCATACTGCATTTCATCTGATGCTGATCGCCTTTGTGCTTTCATCTACCCATTGCAGTCTTGGGCAGTAGCTTGTTACTAGTAGCATGTTATAAATAACTAGTTATCTTTTTCAGTAATTTGCACCTGTAACTAGTGACCTTGACTTAACTTTAACTTGACTGCACTGTTACTTCACTTTTCTTTGCCTAGACATAGAGACTTCTTCAACATACTGAAGCTTCATGGTTGTCTGATTTATTTTGTCACTTGTCACACCCATACTGCATAACATCTGATGCTGATCGTCTTTGTGCTTTCATCTACCCATTACAGTCTTGGGCAGTAGATTGTTACTAGTAGCATGTTATCAATAACTAGTTATCTTTTTCAGTAATTTGCACCTGTAACTAGTGGCCTTGACTTAACTTTAACTTGACTGCACTGTTACTTCACTTTTCTTTGCCTAGACATAGCCACTTCTTCAACATACTGAAGCTTCATGGTTGACTGATTTATTTTGTCACTTGTCACACCCATACTGCATTTCATCTGATGCTGATCGCCTTTGTGCTTTCATCTACCCATTGATGTCTTGGGCAGTAACTTGTTACCAGTAGCATGTTACCAATAACTAGTTATATTTTTTAGTAATTTGCACCTGTAACTAGTGGCCTTGACTTAACTTTAACTTGACTGCACTGTTACTTCACTTTTCTTTTCCTAGACATAGCCACTTCTTCAACATACTGAAGCTTCATGGTTGCCTGATTTATTTTGTCACTTGTCACACCCATACTGCATTTCATCTGATGCTGATCACCTTTGTGCTTTCATCTACCCATTGCAGTCTTGGGCAGTAGATTGTTACTAGTAGCATGTTATCAATAACTAGTTATCTTTTTCAGTAATTTGCACCTGTAACTAGTGGCCTTGACTTAACTTTAACTTGACTGCACTGTTACTTCACTTTTCTTTGTCTAGACATAGCCACTTCTTCAGCATACTGAAGCTTCATGGTTGACTGATTTATTTTGTCACTTGTCACACCCATACTGCATTTCATCTGATGCTGATCGCCTTTGTGCTTTCATCTACCCATTGCAGTCTTGGGCAGTAGCTTGTTACTAGTAGCATGTTTTCAATAACTAGTTATCTTTTTCAGTAATTTTCACCTGTAACTAGTGACCTTGACTTAACTTTAACTTGACTACACTGTTACTTCACTTTTCTTTGCCTAGACATAGAGACTTCTTCAACATACTGAAGCTTCATGGTTGACTGATTTAATTTGTCACTTGTCACACCCATACTGCATTACATCTGATGCTGATTGCCTTTGTGCTTTCATCTACCCATTGCAGTCTTGGGTAGTAGCTTGTTACTATGAGCATGTTATCAATAACTAGTTATCTTTTTCAGTAATTTGCACCTGTAACTAGTGGTCTTGACTTAACTTTAACTTGACTGCACTGTTACTTCACTTTTCTTTTCCTAGACATAGCCACTTCTTCAACATACTGAAGCTTCATGGTTGACTGATTTATTTTGTCACTTGTCACACCCATACTGCATTTCATCTGATGCTGATCGCCTTTGTGCTTTCATCTACCCATTGCAGTCTTGGGCAGTAGATTGTTATTAGTAGCATGTTATCAATAACTAGTTATCTTTTTCAGTCATTTGCACCTGTAACTAGTGGCCTTGGCTTAACTTTAACTTGACTGCACTGTTACTTCACTTTTCTTTTCCTAGACATAGCCACTTCTTCAACATGCTGAAGCTTCATCGTTGACTGATTTATTTTGTCACTTGTCACACCCATACTGCATTTCATCTGATGCTGATCGCCTTTGTGCTTTCATCTACCCATTGCAGTCTTGGGCAGTAGATTGTTACTAGTAGCATGTTATCAATAACTAGTTATCTTTTTCAGTAATTTGCACCTGGAACTAGTGACCTTGACTTAACTTTAACTTGACTGCACTGTTACTTCACTTTTATTTGCCTAGACATAGCCACTTCTTCAACATACTGAAGCTTCATGGTTGGTGATTTATTTTGTCACTTGTCACACCCATACTGCATTTCATCTGATGCTGATCGCCTTTGTGCTTTCATCTACCCATTGCAGTCTTGGGCAGTAGCTTGTTACTAGTAGCATGTTATCAATAACTAGTTATCTTTTTCAGTAATTTGCACCTGGAACTAGTGACCTTGACTTAACTTTAACTTGACTGCACTGTTACTTCACTTTTATTTGCCTAGACATAGAGACTTCTTCAACATACTGAAGCTTCATGGTTGACTGATTTATTTTGTCACTTGTCACACCCGTACTGCATTACATCTGATGCTGATCGCCTTTGTGCTTTCATCTACCCATTGCAGTCTTGGGCAGTAGCTTGTTACTAGTAGCATGTTATCAATAACTAGTTATCTTTTTCAGTAATTTGCACCTGTAACTAGTGGCCTTGACTTAACTTTAACTTGACTGCACTATTACTTCACTTTTCTTTGCCTAGACATAGCCACTTCTTCAACATACTGAAGCTTCATGGTTGACTGATTTATTTTGTCACTTGTCA
Organism: Rhipicephalus microplus; assembly: GCF_043290135.1. Taxonomy (NCBI): domain Eukaryota; kingdom Metazoa; phylum Arthropoda; class Arachnida; order Ixodida; family Ixodidae; genus Rhipicephalus; species Rhipicephalus microplus. The sequence continues at coordinate 62,167,573 of NC_134708.1, forward strand.
CACCCATACTGCATTACATCTGATGCTGATTGCCTTTGTGCTTTCATCTACCCATTGCAGTCTTGGGTAGTAGCTTGTTACTAGGAGCATGTTATCAATAACTAGTTATCTTTTTCAGTAATTTTCACCTGTAACTAGTGGCTTTGACTTAACTTTAACTTGACTGCACTGTTACTTCACTTTTCTTTTCCTAGACATAGCCACTTCTTCAACATACTGAAGCTTTATGGTTGACTGATTTATTTTGTCACTTGTCACACCCATTCTGCATTTCATCTGATGCTGATCGCCTTTGTGCTTTCATCTACCCATTGCAGTCTTGGGCAGTAGATTGTTACTAGCAGCATGTTATGAATAACTAGTTATTTTTTCAGTAATTTGCACCTGTAACTAGTGGCCTTGACTTAACTTTAACTTGACTGAACTGTTACTTCACTTTTCTTCGCCTAGACATAGCCACTTCTTCAACATACGGAAGCTTCATGGTTGTCTGATTTATTTTGTCACTTGTCACACCCATACTGCATTACATCTGATGCTGATCGTCTTTGTGCTTTCATCTACCCATTACAGTCGTGGGCAGTAGATTGTTACTAGTAGCATGTTATGAATAACTAGTTATCTTTTTCAGTAATTTGCACCTGTAACTAGTGGCCTTGACTTAACTTTAACTTGACTGAACTGTTACTTCACTTTTCTTTGCCTAGACATTGCCACTTCTTCAACATACTGAAGCTTCATGGTTGACTGATTTATTTTGTCACTTGTCACACCCATACTGCATTTCATCTGATGCTGATCGCCTTTGTGCTTTCATCTACCCATTGCAGTCTTGGGCAGTAGCTTGTTACTAGTAGCATGTTTTCAATAACTAGTTATCTTTTTCAGTAATTTTCACCTGTAACTAGTGACCTTGACTTAACTTTACCTTGACTACACTGTTACTTCACTTTTCTTTGCCTAGACATAGAGACTTCTTCAACATACTGAAGCTTCATGGTTGACTGATTTATTTTGTCACTTGTCACACCCATACTGCATTACATCTGATGCTGATTGCCTTTGTGCTTTCATCTACCCTTTGCAGTCTTGGGTAGTAGCTTGTTACTAGGAGCATGTTATCAATAACTAGTTATCTTTTTCAGTAATTTGCACCTGTAACTAGTGGTCTTGACTTAACTTTAACTTGACTGCACTGTTACTTCACTTTTCTTTTCCTAGACATAGCCACTTCTTCAACATACTGAAGCTTCATGGTTGACTGATTTATTTTGTCACTTGTCACACCCATACTGCATTTCATCTAATGCTGATCGCCTTTGTGCTTTCATCTACCCATTGCAGTCTTGGGCAGTAGATTGTTACTAGTAGCATGTTATCAATAACTAGTTATCTTTTTCAGTAATTTGCACCTGTAACTAGTGGCCTTGGCTTAACTTTAACTTGACTGCACTGTTACTTCACTTTTCTTTTCCTAGACATAGCCACTTCTTCAACATGCTGAAGCTTCATGGTTGACTGATTTATTTTGTCACTTGTCACACCCATACTGCATTTCATCTGATGCTGATCGCCTTTGTGCTTTCATCTACCCATTGCAGTCTTGGGCAGTAGATTGTTACTAGTAGCATGTTATCAATAACTAGTTATCTTTTTCAGTAATTTGCACCTGTAACTAGTGGCCTTGACTTAACTTTAACTTGACTGAACTGTTATTTCACTTTTCTTTGCCTAGACATAGCCACTTCTTCAACATACTGAAGCTTCATGGTTGACTGATTTATTTTGTCACTTGTCACACCCATACTGCATTTCATCTGATGCTGATCGCCTTTGTGCTTTCATCTACCCATTGCAGTCTTGGGCAGTAGCTTGTTACTAGTAGCATGTTATCAATAACTAGTTATCTTTTTCAGTAATTTGCACCTGTAACTAGTGACCTTGACTTAACTTTAACTTGACTGCACTGTTACTTCACTTTTATTTGCCTAGACATAGAGACTTCTTCAACATACTGAAGCTTCATGGTCGACTGATTTATTTTGTCACTTGTCACACCCGTACTGCATTACATCTGATGCTGATCGTCTTTGTGCTTTCATCTACCCAATACAGTCTTGGGCAGTAGATTGTTACTAGTGGCATGTTATCAATAACTAGTTATCTTTTTCAGTAATTTGCACCTGTAACTAGTGGCCTTGACTTAACTTTAACTTGACTGCACTGTTATTTCACTTTTCTTTGCCTAGACATAGCCACTTCTTCAACATACTGAAGCTTCATGGTTGACTGATTTATTTTGTCACTTGTCACACCCATACTGCATTTCATCTGATGCTGATCGCCTTTGTGCTTTCATCTACCCATTGATGTCTTGGGCAGTAACTTGTTACCAGTAGCATGTTACCAATAACTAGTTATCTTTTTCAGTAATTTGCACATGTAACTAGTGGCCTTGACTTAACTTTAACTTGACTGCACTGTTACTTCACTTTTCTTTGCCTAGACATTGCCACTTCTTCAACATACTGAAGCTTCATGGTTGACTGATTTATTTTGTCACTTGTCACACCCATACTGCATTTCATCTGATGCTGATCGCCTTTGTGCTTTCATCTACCCATTGCAGTCTTGGGTAGTAGCTTGTTACTAGGAGCATGTTATCAATAACTAGTTATCTTTTTCAGTAATTTGCACCTGTAACTAGTGGTCTTGACTTAACTTTAACTTGACTGCACTGTTACTTCACTTTTCTTTTCCTAGACATAGCCACTTCTTCAACATACTGAAGCTTCATGGTTGACTGATTTATTTTGTCACTTGTCACACCCATACTGCATTTCATCTGATGCTGATCGCCTTTGTGCTTTCATCTACCCATTGCAGTCTTGGGCAGTAGATTGTTACTAGTAGCATGTTATCAATAACTAGTTATCTTTTTCAGTAATTTGCACCTGTAACTAGTGGCCTTGGCTTAACTTTAACTTGACTGCACTGTTACTTCACTTTTCTTTTCCTAGACATAGCCACTTCTTCAACATGCTGAAGCTTCATGGTTGACTGATTTATTTTTTCACTTGTCACACCCATACTGCATTTCATCTGATGCTGATCGTCTTTGTGCTTTCATCTACCCATTGCAGTCTTGGGCAGTAGATTGTTACTAGTAGCATGTTATCAATAACTAGTTATCTTTTTCAGTAATTTGCACCTGTAACTAGTGGCCTTGACTTAACTTTAACTTGACTGCACTGTTATTTCACTTTTCTTTGCCTAGACATAGCCACTTCTTCAACATACTGAAGCTTCATGGTTGACTGATTTATTTTGTCACTTGTCACACCCATACTGCATTTCATCTGATGCTGATCGCCTTTGTGCTTTCATCTACCCATTGATGTCTTGGGCAGTAACTTGTTACCAGTAGCATGTTACCAATAACTAGTTATCTTTTCAGTAATTTGCACATGTAACTAGTGGCCTTGACTTAACTTTAACTTGACTGCACTGTTACTTCACTTTTCTTTGCCTAGACATTGCCACTTCTTCAACATACTGAAGCTTCATGGTTGACTGATTTATTTTGTCACTTGTCACACCCATACTGCATTTCATCTGATGCTGATCGCCTTTGTGCTTTCTTCTACCCATTGCAGTCTTGGGCAGTAGCTTGTTTCTAGTAGCATGTTATCAATAACTAGTTATCTTTTTCAGTAATTTGCACCTGTAACTAGTGACCTTGACTTAACTTTAACTTGACTGCACTGTTACTTCACTTTTCTTTGCCTAGACATAGAGACTTCTTCAACATACTGAAGCTTCATGGTTGACTGATTTATTTTGTCACTTGTCACACCCATACTGCATTATATCTGATGCTGATTGCCTTTGTGCTTTCATCTACCTATTGCAGTCTTGGGTAGTAGCTTGTTACTAGGAGCATGTTATCAATAACTAGTTATCTTTTTCAGTAATTTGCACCTGTAACTAGTGGTCTTGACTTAACTTTAACTTGACTGCACTGTTACTTCACTTTTCTTTTCCTAGACATAGCCACTTCTTCAACATACTGAAGCTTCATGGTTGACTGATTTATTTTGTCACTTGTCACACCCATACTGCATTTCATCTGATGCTGATCGCCTTTGTGCTTTCATCTACCCATTGCAGTCTTGGGCAGTAGATTGTTACTAGTAGCATGTTATCAATAACTAGTTATCTTTTTCAGTAATTTGCATCTGTAACTAGTGGCCTTGGCTTAACTTTAACTTGACTGCACTGTTACTTCACTTTTCTTTTCCTAGACATACCCACTTCTTCAACATACTGAAGCTTCATGGTTGACTGATTTATTTTGTCACTTGTCACACCCATACTGCATTTCATCTGATGCTGATCGCCTTTGTGCTTTCATCTACCCATTGCAGTCTTGGGCAGTAGATTGTTACTAGTAGCATGTTATCAATAACTAGTTATCTTTTTCAGTAATTTGCACCTGTAACTAGTGGCCTTGACTTAACTTTCACCTGACCGCACTGTTATTTCACTTTTCTTTGCCTAGACATAGCCACTTCTTCAACATACTGAAGCTTCATGGTTGACTGATTTATTTTGTCACTTGTCACACCCATACTGCATTTCATCTGATGCTGATCGCCTTTGTGCTTTCATATACCCATTGATGTCTTGGGCAGTAACTTGTTACCAGTAGCATGTTACCAATAACTAGTTATCTTTTTAAGTAATTTGCACATGTAACTAGTGGCCTTGACTTAACTTTAACTTGACTGCACTGTTACTTCACTTTTCTTTGCCTAGACATTGCCACTTCTTCAACATACTGAAGCTTCATGGTTGAATGATTTATTTTGTCACTTGTCACACCCATACTGCATTTCATCTGATGCTGATCGCCTTTGTGCTTTCATCTACCCATTGCAGTCTTGGGCAGTAGCTTGTTACTAGAAGCATGTTATCAATAACTAGTTATCTTTTTCAGTAATTTGCACCTGTAACTAGTGACCTTGACTTAACTTTAACTTGACTGCACTGTTACTTCACTTTTCTTTGCCTAGACATAGAGACTTCTTCAACATACTGAAGCTTCATGGTTGACTGATTTATTTTGTCACTTGTAACACCCATACTGCATTATATCTGATGCTGATCCTTTGTGCTTTCATCTACCCATTGCAGTCTTGGGTAGTAGCTTGTTACTAGGAACATGTTATCAATAACTAGTTATCTTTTTCAGTAATTTGCACCTGTAACTAGTGGCCTTGACTTAACTTTAACTTGACTGCACTGTTACTTCACTTTTCTTTTCCTAGACATAGCCACTTCTTCAACATACTGAAGCTTCATGGTTGACTGATTTATTTTGTCACTTGTCACACCCATACTGCATTTCATCTGATGCTGATCGCCTTTGTGCTTTCATCTACCCATTGCAGTCTTGGGAAGTAGCTTGTTACTAGTAGCATGTTATCAATAACTAGTTATCTTTTTCAGTAATTTGCACCTGTAACCAGTGACCTTGACTTAACTTTAACTTGACTGCACTGTTACTTCACTTTTCTTTGCCTAGACATTGAGACTTCTTCAACATACTGAAGCTTCATGGTTGACTGATTTATTTTGTCACTTGTCACACCCATACTGCATTACATCTGATGCTGATTGCCTTTGTGCTTTCATCTACCCATTGCAGTCTTGGGTAGTAGCTTGTTACTAGGAGCATGTTATCAATAACTAGTTATCTTTTTCAGTAATTTGCACCTGTAACTAGTGGCCTTGACTTAACTTTAACTTGACTGCACTGTTACTTCACTTTTCTTTTCCTAGACATAGCCACTTCTTCAACATACTGAAGCTTCATGGTTGACTGATTTATTTTGTCACTTGTCACACCCATACTGCATTTCATCTGATGCTGATCGCCTTTGTGCTTTCATCTACCCATTGCAGTCTTGGGCAGTAGATTGTTACTAGTAGCATGTTATCAATAACTAGTTATCTTTTTCAGTAATTTGCACCTGTAACTAGTGGCCTTGACTTAACTTTAACTTGACTGAACTGTTACTTCACTTTTCTTTGCCTAGACATTGCCACTTCTTCAACATACTGAAGCTTCATGGTTGACTGATTTATTTTGTCACTTGTCACACCCATACTGCATTTCATCTGATGCTGATCGCCTTTGTGCTTTCATCTACCCATTGCAGTCTTGGGTAGTAGCTTGTTACTAGGAGCATGTTATCAATAACTAGTTATCTTTTTCAGTAATTTGCACCTGTAACTAGTGGTCTTGACTTAACTTTAACTTGACTGCACTGTTACTTCACTTTTATTTTCCTAGACATAGCCACTTCTTCAACATACTGAAGCTTCATGGTTGACTGATTTATTTTGTCACTTGTCACACCCATACTGCATTTCATCTGATGCTGATCGCCTTTGTGCTTTCATCTACCCATTGCAGTCATGGGCAGTAGATTGTTACTAGTAGCATGTTATCAATAACTACTTATCTTTTTCAGTAATTTGCACCTGTAACTAGTGGCCTTGGCTTAACTTTAACTTGACTGCACTGTTACTTCACTTTTCTTTTCCTAGACATAGCCACTTCTTCAACATACTGAAGCTTCATGGTTGACTGATTTATTTTGTCACTTGTCACACCCATACTGCATTTCATCTGATGCTGATCGCCTTTGTGCTTTCATCTACCCATTGCAGTCTTGGGCAGTAGATTGTTACTAGTAGCATGTTATCAATAACTAGTTATCTTTTTCAGTAATTTGCACCTGTAACTAGTGGCCTTGACTTAACTTTAACTTGACTGAACTGTTACTTCACTTTTCTTTGCCTAGACATAGCCACTTCTTCAACATACGGAAGCTTCATTGTTGACTGATTTATTTTGTCACTTGTCACACCCATACTGCATTACATCTGATGCTGATCGTCTTTGTGCTTTCATCTACCCATTACAGTCTTGGGCAGTAGATTGTTACTAGTGGCATGTTATCAATAACTAGTTATCTTTTTCAGTAATTTGCACCTGTAACTAGTGGCCTTGACTTAACTTTAACTTGACTGCACTGTTATTTCACTTTTCTTTGCCTAGACATAGCCACTTCTTCAACATACTGAAGCTTCATGGTTGACTGATTTATTTTGTCACTTGTCACACCCATACTGCATTTCATCTGATGCTGATCGCCTTTGTGCTTTCATCTACCCATTGATGTCTTGGGCAGTAACTTGTTACCAGTAGCATGTTACCAATAACTAGTTATCTTTTTCAGTAATTTGCACATGTAACTAGTGGCCTTGACTTAACTTTAACTTGACTGCACTGTTACTTCACTTTTCTTTGCCTAGACATTGCCACTTCTTCAACATACTGAAGCTTCATGGTTGACTGATTTATTTTGTCACTTGTCACACTCATACTGCATTTCATCTGATGCTGATCGCCTTTGTGTTTTCATCTACCCATTGCAGTCTTGGGCAGTAGCTTGTTACTAGAAGCATGTTATCAATAACTAGTTATCTTTTTCAGTAATTTGCACCTGTAACTAGTGACCTTGACTTAACTTTAACTTGACTGCACTGTTACTTCACTTTTCTTTGCCTAGACATAGAGACTTCTTCAACATACTGAAGCTTCATGGTTGACTGAATTATTTTGTCACTTGTAACACCCATACTGCATTACATCTGATGCTGATCCTTTGTGCTTTCATCTACCCATTGCAGTCTTGGGTAGTAGCTTGTTACTAGGAACATGTTATCAATAACTAGTTATCTTTTTCAGTAATTTGCACCTGTAACTAGTGGCCTTGACTTAACTTTAACTTGACTGCACTGTTACTTCAGTTTTCTTTTCCTAGACATAGCCACTTCTTCAACATACTGAAGCTTTATGGTTGACTGATTTATTTTGTCACTTGTCACACCCATACTGCATTTCATCTGATGCTGATCGCCTTTGTGCTTTCATCTACCCATTGCAGTCTTGGGCAGTAGCTTGTTACTAGTAGCATGTTATCAATAACTAGTTATCTTTTTCAGTAATTTGCACCTGTAACTAGTGACCTTGACTTAACTTTAACTTGACTGCACTGTTACTTCACTTTTCTTTGCCTAGACATAGAGACTTCTTCAACATACTGAAGCTTCATGGTTGACTGATTTATTTTGTCACTTGTCACACCCATGCTGCATTACATCTGATGCTGATTGCCTTTGTGCTTTCATCTACCCATTGCAGTCTTGGGTAGTAGCTTGTTACTAGGAGCATGTTATCAATAACTAGTTATCTTTTTCAGTAATTTGCACCTGTAACTAGTGGCCTTGACTTAACTTTAACTTGACTGCACTGTTACTTCACTTTTCTTTTCCTAGACATAGCCACTTCTTCAACATACTGAAGCTTCATGGTTGACTGATTTATTTTGTCACTTGTCACACCCATACTGCATTTCATCTGATGCTGATCGCCTTTGTGCTTTCATCTACCCATTGCAGTCTTGGGCAGTAGATTGTTACTAGTAGCATGTTATCAATAACTAGTTATCTTTTTCAGTAATTTGCACCTGTAACTAGTGGCCTTGACTTAACTTTAACTTGACTGAACTGTTACTTCACTTTTCTTGGCCTAGACATTGCCACTTCTTCAACATACTGAAGCTTCATGGTTGACTGATTTATTTTGTCACTTGTCACACCCATACTGCATTTCATCTGATGCTGATCGCCTTTGTGCTTTCATCTACCCATTGCAGTCTTGGGCAGTAGCTTGTTACTAGTAGCATGTTTTCAATAACTAGTTATCTTTTTCAGTAATTTGCACCTGTAACTAGTGACCTTGACTTAACTTTAACTTGACTGCACTGTTACTTCACTTTTATTTGCCTAGACATAGACTTCTTCAACATACTGAAGCTTCATGGTTGACTGATTTATTTTGTCACTTGTCACACCCATACTGCATTACATCTGATGCTGATTGCCTTTGTGCTTACATCTTCCCATTGCAGTCTTGGGTAGTAGCTTGTTACTAGGAGCATGTTATCAATAACTAGTTATCTTTTTCAGTAATTTGCACCTGTAACTAGTGGTCTTGACTTAACTTTAACTTGACTGAACTGTTACTTCACTTTTCTTTTCCTGGACATAGCCACTTCTTCAACATACTGAAGCTTCATGGTTGCCTGATTTATTTTGTCACTTGTCACACCCATATTGCATTTCATCTGATGCTGATCACCTTTGTGCTTTCATCTACCCATTGCAGTCTTGGGCAGTAGATTGTTACTAGTAGCATGTTATCAATAACTAGTTATCTTTTTCAGTAATTTGCACCTGTAACTAGTGGCCTTGACTTAACTTTAACTTGACGGCACTGTTACTTCACTTTTCTTTGTCTAGACATAGCCACTTCTTCAGCATACTGAAGCTTCATGGTTGACTGATTTATTTTGTCACTTGTCACACCCATACTGCATTTCATCTGATGCTGATCGCCTTTGTGCTTTCATCTACCCATTGATGTCTTGGGCAGTAACTTGTTACTAGTAGCATGTTTTCAATAACTAGTTATCTTTTTCAGTAATTTGCACCTGTAACTAGTGGCCTTGACTTAACTTTATTTTGACTGCACTGTTACTTCACTTTTCTTTGCCTAGACATAGCCACTTCTTCAACATACTGAAGCTTCATGGGTGACTGATTTATTTTGTCACTTGTCACACCCATACTGCATTTCATCTGATGCTGATCGCCTTTGTGCTTTCATCTACCCATTGATGTCTTGGGCAGTAACTTGTTACTAGTAGCATGTTTTCAATAACTAGTTATCTTTTTCAGTAATTTGCACCTGTAACTAGTGGCCTTGACTTAACTTTAACTTGACTGCACTGTTACTTCACTTTTCTTTGCCTAGACATTGCCACTTCTTCAACATACTGAAGCTTCATGGTTGACTGATTTATTTTGTCACTTGTCACACCCATACTGCATTTCATCTGATGCTGATCGCCTTTGTGCTTTCATCTACCCATTGCAGTCTTGGGCAGTAGCTTGTAACTAGTAGCATGTTATCAATTACTAGTTATCTTTTTCAGTAATTTGCACCTGTAACTAGTGACCTTGAATTAACTTTAACTTGACTGCACTGTTACTTCACTTTTCTTTGCCTAGACATAGAGACTTCTTCAACATACTGAAGCTTCATGGTTGACTGATTTATTTTGTCACTTGTCACACCCATACTGCATTACATCTGATGCTGATTGCCTTTGTGCTTTCATCTACCCATTGCAGTCTTGGGTAGTAGCTTGTTACTAGGAGCATGTTATCAATAACTAGTTATTTTTTTCAGTAATTTGCACCTGTAACTAGTGGCCTTGACTTAACTTTAACTTGACTGCACTGTTACTTCACTTTTCTTTTCCTAGACATAGCCACTTCTTCAACATACTGAAGCTTCATGGTTGTCTGATTTATTTTGTCACTTGTCACACCCATTCTGCATTTCATCTGATGCTGATCGCCTTTGTGCTTTCATCTACCCATTGCAGTCTTGGGCAGTAGATTGTTACTAGCAGCATGTTATCAATAACTAGTTATCTTTTTCAGTAATTTGCACCTGTAACTAGTGGCCTTGACTTAACTTTAACTTGACTGAACTGTTACTTCACTTTTCTTTGCCTAGACATAGCCACTTCTTCAACATACGGAAGCTTCATGGTTGACTGATTTATTTTGTCACTTGTCACACCCATACTGCATTTCATCTGATGCTGATCGCCTTTGTGCTTTCATCTACCCATTGCCGTCTTGGGCAGTAGCTTGTTACTAGTAGCATGTTTTCAATAACTAGTTATCTTTTTCAGTAATTTGCACCTGTAACTAATGACCTTGACTTAACTTTAACTTGACTGCACTGTTACTTCACTTTTCTTTGCCTAGACATAGAGACTTCTTCAACATACTGAAGCTTCATGGTTGACTGATTTATTTTGTCACTTGTCACACCCATACTGCATTACATCTGATGCCTATTGCCTTTGTGCTTTCATCTACCCATTGCAGTCTTGGGCAGTAGCTTGTTACTAGTAGCATGTTATCAATAACTAGTTATCTTTTTCAGTAATTTGCACCTGTAACTAGTGACCTTGACTTAACTTTAACTTGACTGCACTGTTACTTCACTTTTCTTTGCCTAGACATAGAGACTTCTTCAACATACTGAAGCTTCATGGTTGACTGATTTATTTTGTCACTTGTCACACCCATACTGCATTACATCTGATGCTGATTGCCTTTGTGCTTTCATCTACCCATTGCAGTCTTGGGTAGTAGCTTGTTACTAGGAGCATGTTATCAATAACTAGTTATCTTTTTCAGTAATTTGCACCTGTAACTAGTGGCCTTGACTTAACTTTAACTTGACTGCACTGTTACTTCACTTTTCTTTTCCTAGACATAGCCACTTCTTCAACATACTGAAGCTTCATGGTTGACTGATTTATTTTGTCACTTGTCACACCCATACTGCATTTCATGTGATGCTGATCGCCTTTGTGCTTTCATCTACCCATTGCAGTCTTGGGCAGTAGATTGTTACTAGTAGCATGTTATCAATAACTAGTTATCTTTTTCAGTAATTTGCACCTGTAACTAGTGGCCTTGACTTAACTTTAACTTGACTGAACTGTTACTTCACTTTTCTTTGCCTAGACATTGCCACTTCTTCAACATACTGAAGCTTCATGGTTGACTGATTTATTTTGTCACTTGTCACACCCATACTGCATTTCATCTGATGCTGATCGCCTTTGTGCTTTCATCTACCCATTGCAGTCTTGGGCAGTAGCTTGTTACTAGTAGCATGTTTTCAATAACTAGTTATCTTTTTCAGTAATTTGCACCTGTAACTAGTGACCTTGACTTAACTTTAACTTGACTGCACTGTTACTTCACTTTTATTTGCCTAGACATAGACTTCTTCAACATACTGAAGCTTCATGGTTGACTGATTTATTTTGTCACTTGTCACACCCATACTGCATTACATCTGATGCTGATTGCCTTTGTGCTTACATCTTCCCATTGCAGTCTTGGGTAGTAGCTTGTTACTAGGAGCATGTTATCAATAACTAGTTATCTTTTTCAGTAATTTGCACCTGTAACTAGTGGTCTTGACTTAACTTTAACTTGACTGCACTGTTACTTCACTTTTCTTTTCCTGGACATAGCCACTTCTTCAACATACTGAAGCTTCATGGTTGCCTGATTTATTTTGTCACTTGTCACACCCATACTGCATTTCATCTGATGCTGATCACCTTTGTGCTTTCATCTACCCATTGCAGTCTTGGGCAGTAGATTGTTACTAGTAGCATGTTATCAATAACTAGTTATCTTTTTCAGTAATTTGCACCTGTAACTAGTGGCCTTGACTTAACTTTAACTTGACTGCACTGTTACTTCACTTTTCTTTGTCTAGACATAGCCACTTCTTCAGCATACTGAAGCTTCATGGTTGACTGATTTATTTTGTCACTTGTCACACCCATACTGCATTTCATCTGATGCTGATCGCCTTTGTGCTTTCATCTACCCATTGATGTCTTGGGCAGTAACTTGTTACTAGTAGCATGTTTTCAATAACTAGTTATCTTTTTCAGTAATTTGCACCTGTAACTAGTGGCCTTGACTTAACTTTATTTTGACTGCACTGTTACTTCACTTTTCTTTGCCTAGACATAGCCACTTCTTCAACATACTGAAGCTTCATGGTTGACTGATTTATTTTGTCACTTGTCACACCCATACTGCATTTCATCTGATGCTGATCGCCTTTGTGCTTTCATCTACCCATTGATGTCTTGGGCAGTAACTTGTTACCAGTAGCATGTTACCAATAACTAGTTATCTTTTTCAGTAATTTGCACATGTAACTAGTGGCCTTGACTTAACTTTAACTTGACTGCACTGTTACTTCACTTTTCTTTGCCTAGACATTGCCACTTCTTCAACATACTGAAGCTTCATGGTTGACTGATTTATTTTGTCACTTGTCACACCCATACTGCATTTCATCTGATGCTGATCGCCTTTGTGCTTTCATCTACCCATTGCAGTCTTGGGCAGTAGCTTGTTACTAGTAGCATGTTATAAATAACTAGTTATCTTTTTCAGTAATTTGCACCTGTAACTAGTGACCTTGACTTAACTTTAACTTGACTGCACTGTTACTTCACTTTTCTTTGCCTAGACATAGAGACTTCTTCAACATACTGAAGCTTCATGGTTGACTGATTTATTTTGTCACTTGTCACACCCATACTGCATAACATCTGATGCTGATCGTCTTTGTGCTTTCATCTACCCATTACAGTCTTGGGCAGTAGATTGTTACTAGTAGCATGTTATCAATAACTAGTTATCTTTTTCAGTAATTTGCACCTGTAACTAGTGGCCTTGACTTAACTTTAACTTGACTGCACTGTTACTTCACTTTTCTTTGCCTAGACATAGCCACTTCTTCAACATACTGAAGCTTCATGGTTGACTGATTTATTTTGACACTTGTCACACCCATACTGCATTTCATCTGATGCTGATCGCCTTTGTGCTTTCATCTACCCATTGATGTCTTGGGCAGTAACTTGTTACCAGTAGCATGTTACCAATAACTAGTTATATTTTTTAGTAATTTGCACCTGTAACTAGTGGCCTTGACTTAACTTTAACTTGACTGCACTGTTACTTCACTTTTCTTTTCCTAGACATAGCCACTTCTTCAACATACTGAAGCTTCATGGTTGCCTGATTTATTTTGTCACTTGTCACACCCATACTGCATTTCATCTGATGCTGATCACCTTTGTGCTTTCATCTACCCATTGCAGTCTTGGGCAGTAGATTGTTACTAGTAGCATGTTATCAATAACTAGTTATCTTTTTCAGTAATTTGCACCTGTAACTAGTGGCCTTGACTTAACTTTAACTTGACTGCACTGTTACTTCACTTTTCTTTGTCTAGACATAGCCACTTCTTCAGCATACTGAAGCTTCATGGTTGACTGATTTATTTTGTCACTTGTCACACCCATACTGCATTTCATCTGATGCTGATCGCCTTTGTGCTTTCATCTACCCATTGCAGTCTTGGGCAGTAGCTTGTTACTAGTAGCATGTTTTCAATAACTAGTTATCTTTTTCAGTAATTTTCACCTGTAACTAGTGACCTTGACTTAACTTTAACTTGACTACACTGTTACTTCACTTTTCTTTGCCTAGACATAGAGACTTCTTCAACATACTGAAGCTTCATGGTTAACTGATTTAATTTGTCACTTGTCACACCCATACTGCATTACATCTGATGCTGATTGCCTTTGTGCTTTCATCTACCCATTGCAGTCTTGGATAGTAGCTTGTTACTATGAGCATGTTATCAATAACTAGTTATCTTTTTCAGTAATTTGCACCTGTAACTAGTGGTCTTGACTTAACTTTAACTTGACTGCACTGTTACTTCACTTTTCTTTTCCTAGACATAGCCACTTCTTCAACATACTGAAGCTTCATGGTTGACTGATTTATTTTGTCACTTGTCACACCCATACTGCATTTCATCTGATGCTGATCGCCTTTGTGCTTTCATCTACCCATTGCAGTCTTGGGCAGTAGATTGTTATTAGTAGCATGTTATCAATAACTAGTTATCTTTTTCAGTCATTTGCACCTGTAACTAGTGGCCTTGGCTTAACTTTAACTTGACTGCACTGTTACTTCACTTTTCTTTTCCTAGACATAGCCACTTCTTCAACATGCTGAAGCTTCATCGTTGACTGATTTATTTTGTCACTTGTCACACCCATACTGCATTTCATCTGATGCTGATCGCCTTTGTGCTTTCATCTACCCATTGCAGTCTTGGGCAGTAGATTGTTACTAGTAGCATGTTATCAATAACTAGTTATCTTTTTCAGTAATTTGCACCTGGAACTAGTGACCTTGACTTAACTTTAACTTGACTGCACTGTTACTTCACTTTTATTTGCCTAGACATAGCCACTTCTTCAACATACTGAAGCTTCATGGTTGGTGATTTATTTTGTCACTTGTCACACCCATACTGCATTTCATCTGATGCTGATCGCCTTTGTGCTTTCATCTACCCATTGCAGTCTTGGGCAGTAGCTTGTTACTAGTAGCATGTTATCAATAACTAGTTATCTTTTTCAGTAATTTGCACCTGGAACTAGTGACCTTGACTTAACTTTAACTTGACTGCACTGTTACTTCACTTTTATTTGCCTAGACATAGAGACTTCTTCAACATACTGAAGCTTCATGGTTGACTGATTTATTTTGTCACTTGTCACACCCGTACTGCATTACATCTGATGCTGATCGCCTTTGTGCTTTCATCTACCCATTGCAGTCTTGGGCAGTAGCTTGTTACTAGTAGCATGTTATCAATAACTAGTTATCTTTTTCAGTAATTTGCACCTGTAACTAGTGGCCTTGACTTAACTTTAACTTGACTGCACTATTACTTCACTTTTCTTTGCCTAGACATAGCCACTTCTTCAACATACTGAAGCTTCATGGTTGACTGATTTATTTTGTCACTTGTCACACCCATACTGCATTACATCTGATGCTGATTGCCTTTGTGCTTTCATCTACCCATTGCAGTCTTGGGTAGTAGCTTGTTACTAGGAGCATGTTATCAATAACTAGTTATCTTTTTCAGTAATTTGCACCTGTAACTAGTGGCTTTGACTTAACTTTAACTTGACTGCACTGTTACTTCACTTTTCTTTTCCTAGACATAGCCACTTCTTCAACATACTGAAGCTTTATGGTTGACTGATTTATTTTGTCACTTGTCACACCCATTCTGCATTTCATCTGATGCTGATCGCCTTTGTGCTTTCATCTACCCATTGCAGTCTTGGGCAGTAGATTGTTACTAGCAGCATGTTATCAATAACTAGTTATCTTTTTCAGTAATTTGCACCTGTAACTAGTGGCCTTGACTTAACTTTAACTTGACTGAACTGTTACTTCACTTTTCTTCGCCTAGACATAGCCACTTCTTCAACATACGGAAGCTTCATGGTTGTCTGATTTATTTTGTCACTTGTCACACCCATACTGCATTACATCTGATGCTGATCGTCTTTGTGCTTTCATCTACCCATTACAGTCGTGGGCAGTAGATTGTTACTAGTAGCATGTTATGAATAACTAGTTATCTTTTTCAGTAATTTGCACCTGTAACTAGTGGCCTTGACTTAACTTTAACTTGACTGAACTGTTACTTCACTTTTCTTTGCCTAGACATTGCCACTTCTTCAACATACTGAAGCTTCATGGTTGACTGATTTATTTTGTCACTTGTCACACCCATACTGCATTTCATCTGATGCTGATCGCCTTTGTGCTTTCATCTACCCATTGCAGTCTTGGGCAGTAGCTTGTTACTAGTAGCATGTTTTCAATAACTAGTTATCTTTTTCAGTAATTTTCACCTGTAACTAGTGACCTTGACTTAACTTTACCTTGACTACACTGTTACTTCACTTTTCTTTGCCTAGACATAGAGACTTCTTCAACATACTGAAGCTTCATGGTTGACTGATTTATTTTGTCACTTGTCACACCCATACTGCATTACATCTGATGCTGATTGCCTTTGTGCTTTCATCTACCCTTTGCAGTCTTGGGTAGTAGCTTGTTACTAGGAGCATGTTATCAATAACTAGTTATCTTTTTCAGTAATTTGCACCTGTAACTAGTGGTCTTGACTTAACTTTAACTTGACTGCACTGTTACTTCACGTTTCTTTTCCTAGACATAGCCACTTCTTCAACATACTGAAGCTTCATGGTTGACTGATTTATTTTGTCACTTGTCACACCCATACTGCATTTCATCTAATGCTGATCGCCTTTGTGCTTTCATCTACCCATTGCAGTCTTGGGCAGTAGATTGTTACTAGTAGCATGTTATCAATAACTAGTTATCTTTTTCAGTAATTTGCACCTGTAACTAGTGGCCTTGGCTTAACTTTAACTTGACTGCACTGTTACTTCACTTTTCTTTTCCTAGACATAGCCACTTCTTCAACATGCTGAAGCTTCATGGTTGACTGATTTATTTTGTCACTTGTCACACCCATACTGCATTTCATCTGATGCTGATCGCCTTTGTGCTTTCATCTACCCATTGCAGTCTTGGGCAGTAGATTGTTACTAGTAGCATGTTATCAATAACTAGTTATCTTTTTCAGTAATTTGCACCTGTAACTAGTGGCCTTGACTTAACTTTAACTTGACTGAACTGTTATTTCACTTTTCTTTGCCTAGACATAGCCACTTCTTCAACATACTGAAGCTTCATGGTTGACTGATTTATTTTGTCACTTGTCACACCCATACTGCATTTCATCTGATGCTGATCGCCTTTGTGCTTTCATCTACCCATTGCAGTCTTGGGCAGTAGCTTGTTACTAGAAGCATGTTATCAATAACTAGTTATCTTTTTCAGTAATTTGCACCTGTAACTAGTGACCTTGACTTAACTTTAACTTGACTGCACTGTTACTTCACTTTTATTTGCCTAGACATAGAGACTTCTTCAACATACTGAAGCTTCATGGTCGACTGATTTATTTTGTCACTTGTCACACCCGTACTGCATTACATCTGATGCTGATCGCCTTTGTGCTTTCATCTACCCATTGCAGTCTTGGGCAGTAGCTTGTTACTAGTAGCATGTTATCAATAACTAGTTATCTTTTTCAGTAATTTGCACCTGTAACTAGTGGCCTTGACTTAACTTTAACTTGACTGCACTATTACTTCACTTTTCTTTGCCTAGACATAGCCACTTCTTCAACATACTGAAGCTTCATGGTTGACTGATTTATTTTGTCACTTGTCACACCCATACTGCATTACATCTGATGCTGATTGCCTTTGTGCTTTCATCTACCCATTGCAGTCTTGGGTAGTAGCTTGTTACTAGGAGCATGTTATCAATAACTAGTTATCTTTTTCAGTAATTTGCACCTGTAACTAGTGGCCTTGACTTAACTTTAACTTGACTGCACTGTTACTTCACTTTTCTTTTCCTAGACATAGCCACTTCTTCAACATACTGAAGCTTTATGGTTGACTGATTTATTTTGTCACTTGTCACACCCATTCTGCATTTCATCTGATGCTGATCGCCTTTGTGCTTTCATCTACCCATTGCAGTCTTGGGCAGTAGATTGTTACTAGCAGCATGTTATCAATAACTAGTTATCTTTTTCAGTAATTTGCACCTGTAACTAGTGGCCTTGACTTAACTTTAACTTGACTGAACTGTTACTTCACTTTTCTTCGCCTAGACATAGCCACTTCTTCAACATACGGAAGCTTCATGGTTGACTGATTTATTTTGTCACTTGTCACACCCATACTGCATTACATCTGATGCTGATCGTCTTTGTGCTTTCATCTACCCATTACAGTCGTGGGCAGTAGATTGTTACTAGTAGCATGTTATGAATAACTAGTTATCTTTTTCAGTAATTTGCACCTGTAACTAGTGGCCTTGACTTAACTTTAACTTGACTGAACTGTTACTTCACTTTTCTTTGCCTAGACATTGCCACTTCTTCAACATACTGAAGCTTCATGGTTGACTGATTTATTTTGTCACTTGTCACACCCATACTGCATTTCATCTGATGCTGATCGCCTTTGTGCTTTCATCTACCCATTGCAGTCTTGGGCAGTAGCTTGTTACTAGTAGCATGTTTTCAATAACTAGTTATCTTTTTCAGTAATTTTCACCTGTAACTAGTGACCTTGACTTAACTTTAACTTGACTACACTGTTACTTCACTTTTCTTAGCCTAGACATAGAGACTTCTTCAACATACTGAAGCTTCATGGTTGACTGATTTATTTTGTCACTTGTCACACCCATACTGCATTACATCTGATGCTGATTGCCTTTGTGCTTTCATCTACCCATTGCAGTCTTGGGTAGTAGCTTGTTACTAGTAGCATGTTTTCAATAACTAGTTAACTTTTTCAGTAATTTTCACCTGTAACTAGTGACCTTGACTTAACTTTAACTTGACTACACTGTTACTTCACTTTTCTTAGCCTAGACATAGAGACTTCTTCAACATACTGAAGCTTCATGGTTGACTGATTTATTTTGTCACTTGTCACACCCATACTGCATTACATCTGATGCTGATTGCCTTTGTGCTTTCATCTACCCATTGCAGTCTTGGGTAGTAGCTTGTTACTAGGAGCATGTTATCAATAACTAGTTATCTTTTTCAGTAATTTGCACCTGTAACTAGTGGTCTTGACTTAACTTTAACTTGACTGCACTGTTACTTCACTTTTCTTTTCCTAGACATAGCCACTTCTTCAACATACTGAAGCTTCATGGTTGACTGATTTATTTTGTCACTTGTCACACCCATACTGCATTTCATCTGATGCTGATCGCCTTTGTGCTTTCATCTACCCATTGCAGTCTTGGGCAGTAGATTGTTACTAGTAGCATGTTATCAATAACTAGTTATCTTTTTCAGTAATTTGCACCTGTAACTAGTGGCCTTGGCTCAACTTTAACTTGACTGCACTGTTACTTCACTTTTCTTTTCCTAGACATAGCCACTTCTTCAACATGCTGAAGCTTCATGGTTGACTGATTTATTTTTTCACTTGTCACACCCATACTGCATTTCATCTGATGCTGATCGTCTTTGTGCTTTCATCTACCCATTGCAGTCTTGGGCAGTAGATTGTTACTAGTAGCATGTTATCAATAACTAGTTATCTTTTTCAGTAATTTGCACCTGTAACTAGTGGCCTTGACTTAACTTTAACTTGACTGCACTGTTATTTCACTTTTCTTTGCCTAGACATAGCCACTTCTTCAACATACTGAAGCTTCATGGTTGACTGATTTATTTTGTCACTTGTCACACCCATACTGCATTTCATCTGATGCTGATCGCCTTTGTGCTTTCATCTACCCATTGATGTCTTGGGCAGTAACTTGTTACCAGTAGCATGTTACCAATAACTAGTTATCTTTTCAGTAATTTGCACATGTAACTAGTGGCCTTGACTTAACTTTAACTTGACTGCACTGTTACTTCACTTTTCTTTGCCTAGACATTGCCACTTCTTCAACATACTGAAGCTTCATGGTTGACTGATTTATTTTGTCACTTGTCACACCCATACTGCATTTCATCTGATGCTGATCGCCTTTGTGCTTTCTTCTACCCATTGCAGTCTTGGGCAGTAGCTTGTTACTAGTAGCATGTTATCAATAACTAGTTATCTTTTTCAGTAATTTGCACCTGTAACTAGTGACCTTGACTTAACTTTAACTTGACTGCACTGTTACTTCACTTTTCTTTGCCTAGACATAGAGACTTCTTCAACATACTGAAGCTTCATGGTTGACTGATTTATTTTGTCACTTGTCACACCCATACTGCATTACATCTGATGCTGATTGCCTTTGTGCTTTCATCTACCTATTGCAGTCTTGGGTAGTAGCTTGTTACTAGGAGCATGTTATCAATAACTAGTTATCTTTTTCAGTAATTTGCACCTGTAACTAGTGGTCTTGACTTAACTTTAACTTGACTGCACTGTTACTTCACTTTTCTTTTCCTAGACATAGCCACTTCTTCAACATACTGAAGCTTCATGGTTGACTGATTTATTTTGTCACTTGTCACACCCATACTGCATTTCATCTGATGCTGATCGCCTTTGTGCTTTCATCTACCCATTGCAGTCTTGGGCAGTAGATTGTTACTAGTAGCATGTTATCAATAACTAGTTATCTTTTTCAGTAATTTGCACCTGTAACTAGTGGCCTTGGCTTAACTTTAACTTGACTGCACTGTTACTTCACTTTTCTTTTCCTAGACATAGCCACTTCTTCAACATACTGAAGCTTTATGGTTGACTGATTTATTTTGTCACTTGTCACACCCATTCTGCATTTCATCTGATGCTGATCGCCTTTGTGCTTTCATCTACCCATTGCAGTCTTGGGCAGTAGATTGTTACTAGCAGCATGTTATCAATAACTAGTTATCTTTTTCAGTAATTTGCACCTGTAACTAGTGGCCTTGACTTAACTTTAACTTGACTGAACTGTTACTTCACTTTTCTTCGCCTAGACATAGCCACTTCTTCAACATACGGAAGCTTCATGGTTGACTGATTTATTTTGTCACTTGTCACACCCATACTGCATTACATCTGATGCTGATCGTCTTTGTGCTTTCATCTACCCATTACAGTCGTGGGCAGTAGATTGTTACTAGTAGCATGTTATGAATAACTAGTTATCTTTTTCAGTAATTTGCACCTGTAACTAGTGGCCTAGACTTAACTTTAACTTGACTGAACTGTTACTTCACTTTTCTTTGCCTAGACATTGCCACTTCTTCAACATACTGAAGCTTCATGGTTGACTGATTTATTTTGTCACTTGTCACACCCATACTGCATTTCATCTGATGCTGATCGCCTTTGTGCTTTCATCTACCCATTGCAGTCTTGGGCAGTAGCTTGTTACTAGTAGCATGTTTTCAATAACTAGTTATCTTTTTCAGTAATTTTCACCTGTAACTAGTGACCTTGACTTAACTTTAACTTGACTACACTGTTACTTCACTTTTCTTAGCCTAGACATAGAGACTTCTTCAACATACTGAAGCTTCATGGTTGCCTGATTTATTTTGTCACTTGTCACACCCATACTGCATTACATCTGATGCTGATTGCCTTTGTGCTTTCATCTACCCATTGCAGTCTTGGGTAGTAGCTTGTTACTAGGAGCATGTTATCAATAACTAGTTATCTTTTTCAGTAATTTGCACCTGTAACTAGTGGTCTTGACTTAACTTTAACTTGACTGCACTGTTACTTCACTTTTCTTTTCCTAGACATAGCCACTTCTTCAACATACTGAAGCTTCATGGTTGACTGATTTATTTTGTCACTTGTCACACCCATACTGCATTTCATCTGATGCTGATCGCCTTTGTGCTTTCATCTACCCATTGCAGTCTTGGGCAGTAGATTGTTACTAGTAGCATGTTATCAATAACTAGTTATCTTTTTCAGTAATTTGCACCTGTAACTAGTGGCCTTGGCTTAACTTTAACTTGACTGCACTGTTACTTCACTTTTCTTTTCCTAGACATAGCCACTTCTTCAACATGCTGAAGCTTCATGGTTGACTGATTTATTTTTTCACTTGTCACACCCATACTGCATTTCATCTGATGCTGATCGTCTTTGTGCTTTCATCTACCCATTGCAGTCTTGGGCAGTAGATTGTTACTAGTAGCATGTTATCAATAACTAGTTATCTTTTTCAGTAATTTGCACCTGTAACTAGTGGCCTTGACTTAACTTTAACTTGACTGCACTGTTATTTCACTTTTCTTTGCCTAGACATAGCCACTTCTTCAACATACTGAAGCTTCATGGTTGACTGATTTATTTTGTCACTTGTCACACCCATACTGCATTTCATCTGATGCTGATCGCCTTTGTGCTTTCATCTACCCATTGATGTCTTGGGCAGTAACTTGTTACCAGTAGCATGTTACCAATAACTAGTTATCTTTTCAGTAATTTGCACATGTAACTAGTGGCCTTGACTTAACTTTAACTTGACTGCACTGTTACTTCACTTTTCTTTGCCTAGACATTGCCACTTCTTCAACATACTGAAGCTTCATGGTTGACTGATTTATTTTGTCACTTGTCACACCCATACTGCATTTCATCTGATGCTGATCGCCTTTGTGCTTTCTTCTACCCATTGCAGTCTTGGGCAGTAGCTTGTTACTAGTAGCATGTTATCAATAACTAGTTATCTTTTTCAGTAATTTGCACCTGTAACTAGTGACCTTGACTTAACTTTAACTTGACTGCACTGTTACTTCACTTTTCTTTGCCTAGACATAGAGACTTCTTCAACATACTGAAGCTTCATGGTTGACTGATTTATTTTGTCACTTGTCACACCCATACTGCATTACATCTGATGCTGATTGCCTTTGTGCTTTCATCTACCTATTGCAGTCTTGGGTAGTAGCTTGTTACTAGGAGCATGTTATCAATAACTAGTTATCTTTTTCAGTAATTTGCACCTGTAACTAGTGGTCTTGACTTAACTTTAACTTGACTGCACTGTTACTTCACTTTTCTTTTCCTAGACATAGCCACTTCTTCAACATACTGAAGCTTCATGGTTGACTGATTTATTTTGTCACTTGTCACACCCATACTGCATTTCATCTGATGCTGATCGCCTTTGTGCTTTCATCTACCCATTGCAGTCTTGGGCAGTAGATTGTTACTAGTAGCATGTTATCAATAACTAGTTATCTTTTTCAGTAATTTGCACCTGTAACTAGTGGCCTTGGCTTAACTTTAACTTGACTGCACTGTTACTTCACTTTTCTTTTCCTAGACATAGCCACTTCTTCAACATACTGAAGCTTCATGGTTGACTGATTTATTTTGTCACTTGTCACACCCATACTGCATTTCATCTGATGCTGATCGCCTTTGTGCTTTCATCTACCCATTGCAGTCTTGGGCAGTAGATTGTTACTAGTAGCATGTTATCAATAACTAGTTATCTTTTTCAGTAATTTGCACCTGTAACTAGTGGCCTTGACTTAACTTTCACCTGACCGCACTGTTATTTCACTTTTCTTTGCCTAGACATAGCCACTTCTTCAACATACTGAAGCTTCATGGTTGACTAATTTATTTTGTCACTTGTCACACCCATACTGCATTTCATCTGATGCTGATCGCCTTTGTGCTTTCATCTACCCATTGATGTCTTGGGCAGTAACTTGTTACCAGTAGCATGTTACCAATAACTAGTTATCTTTTTCAGTAATTTGCACATGTAACTAGTGGCCTTGACTTAACTTTAACTTGACTGCACTGTTACTTCACTTTTCTTTGCCTAGACATTGCCACTTCTTCAACATACTGAAGCTTCATGGTTGAATGATTTATTTTGTCACTTGTCACACCCATACTGCATTTCATCTGATGCTGATCGCCTTTGTGCTTTCATCTACCCATTGCAGTCTTGGGCAGTAGCTTGTTACTAGAAGCATGTTATCAATAACTAGTTATCTTTTTCAGTAATTTGCACCTGTAACTAGTGACCTTGACTTAACTTTAACTTGACTGCACTGTTACTTCACTTTTCTTTGCCTAGACATAGAGACTTCTTCAACATACTGAAGCTTCATGGTTGACTGATTTATTTTGTCACTTGTAACACCCATACTGCAATATATCTGATGCTGATCCTTTGTGCTTTCATCTACCCATTGCAGTCTTGGGCAGTAGATTGTTACTAGTAGCATGTTATCAATAACTAGTTATCTTTTTCAGTAATTTGCACCTGTAACTAGTGGCCTTGGCTTAACTTTAACTTGACTGCACTGTTACTTCACTTTTCTTTTCCTAGACATAGCCACTTCTTCAACATACTGAAGCTTCATGGTTGACTGATTTATTTTGTCACTTGTCACACCCATACTGCATTTCATCTGATGCTGATCGCCTTTGTGCTTTCATCTACCCATTGCAGTCTTGGGCAGTAGATTGTTACTAGTAGCATGTTATCAATAACTAGTTATCTTTTTCAGTAATTTGCACCTGTAACTAGTGGCCTTGACTTAACTTTAACTTGACTGAACTGTTACTTCACTTTTCTTTGCCTAGACATAGCCACTTCTTCAACATACGGAAGCTTCATTGTTGACTGATTTATTTTGTCACTTGTCACACCCATACTGCATTACATCTGATGCTGATCGTCTTTGTGCTTTCATCTACCCATTACAGTCTTGGGCAGTAGATTGTTACTAGTGGCA
Organism: Rhipicephalus microplus; assembly: GCF_043290135.1. Taxonomy (NCBI): domain Eukaryota; kingdom Metazoa; phylum Arthropoda; class Arachnida; order Ixodida; family Ixodidae; genus Rhipicephalus; species Rhipicephalus microplus. The sequence goes on from NC_134708.1 coordinate 62,192,576, forward strand.
TGTTATCAATAACTAGTTATCTTTTTCAGTAATTTGCACCTGTAACTAGTGGCCTTGACTTAACTTTAACTTGACTGCACTGTTATTTCACTTTTCTTTGCCTAGACATAGCCACTTCTTCAACATACTGAAGCTTCATGGTTGACTGATTTATTTTGTCACTTGTCACACCCATACTGCATTTCATCTGATGCTGATCGCCTTTGTGCTTTCATCTACCCATTGATGTCTTGGGCAGTAACTTGTTACCAGTAGCATGTTACCAATAACTAGTTATCTTTTTCAGTAATTTGCACATGTAACTAGTGGCCTTGACTTAACTTTAACTTGACTGCACTGTTACTTCACTTTTCTTTGCCTAGACATTGCCACTTCTTCAACATACTGAAGCTTCATGGTTGACTGATTTATTTTGTCACTTGTCACACCCATACTGCATTTCATCTGATGCTGATCGCCTTTGTGCTTTCATCTACCCATTGCAGTCTTGGGCAGTAGCTTGTTACTAGAAGCATGTTATCAATAACTAGTTATCTTTTTCAGTAATTTGCACCTGTAACTAGTGACCTTGACTTAACTTTAACTTGACTGCACTGTTACTTCACTTTTCTTTGCCTAGACATAGAGACTTCTTCAACATACTGAAGCTTCATGGTTGATTGAATTATTTTGTCACTTGTAACACCCATACTGCATTACATCTGATGCTGATCCTTTGTGCTTTCATCTACCCATTGCAGTCTTGGGTAGTAGCTTGTTACTAGGAACATGTTATCAAAAACTAGTTATCTTTTTCAGTAATTTGCACCTGTAACTAGTGGCCTTGACTTAACTTTAACTTGACTGCACTGTTACTTCACTTTTCTTTTCCTAGACATAGCCACTTCTTCAACATACTGAAGCTTTATGGTTGACTGATTTATTTTGTCACTTGTCACACCCATACTGCATTTCATCTGATGCTGATCGCCTTTGTGCTTTCATCTACCCATTGCAGTCTTGGGCAGTAGCTTGTTACTAGTAGCATGCTATCAATAACTAGTTATCTTTTTCAGTAATTTGCACCTGTAACTAGTGACCTTGACTTAACTTTAACTTGACTGCACTGTTACTTCACTTTTCTTTGCCTAGACATAGAGACTTCTTCAACATACTGAAGCTTCATGGTTGACTGATTTATTTTGTCACTTGTCACACCCATGCTGCATTACATCTGATGCTGATTGCCTTTGTGCTTTCATCTACCCATTGCAGTCTTGGGTAGTAGCTTGTTACTAGGAGCATGTTATCAATAACTAGTTATCTTTTTCAGTAATTTGCACCTGTAACTAGTGGCCTTGACTTAACTTTACCTTAACTGCACTGTTACTTCACTTTTCTTTTCCTAGACATAGCCACTTCTTCAACATACTGAAGCTTCATGGTTGACTGATTTATTTTGTCACTTGTCACACCCATACTGCATTTCATCTGATGCTGATCGCCTTTGTTCTTTCATCTACCCATTGCAGTCTTGGGCAGTAGATTGTTACTAGTAGCATGTTATCAATAACTAGTTATCTTTTTCAGTAATTTGCACCTGTAACTAGTGGCCTTGACTTAACTTTAACTTCACTGAACTGTTACTTCACTTTTCTTGGCCTAGACATTGCCACTTCTTCAACATACTGAAGCTTCATGGTTACTGATTTATTTTGTCACTTGTCACACCCATACTGCATTTCATCTGATGCTGATCGCCTTTGTGCTTTCATCTACCCATTGCAGTCTTGGGCAGTAGCTTGTTACTAGAAGCATGTTATCAATAACTAGTTATCTTTTTCAGTAATTTGCACCTGTAACTAGTGACCTTGACTTAACTTTAACTTGACTGCACTGTTACTTCACTTTTCTTTGCCTAGACATAGAAACTTCTTCAACATACTGAAGCTTCATGGTTGACTGATTTATTTTGTCACTTGTAACACCCATACTGCATTACATCTGATGCTGATCCTTTGTGCTTTCATCTACCCATTGCAGTCTTGGGTAGTAGCTTGTTACTAGGAACATGTTATCAATAACTAGTTATCTTTTTCAGTAATTTGCACCTGTAACTAGTGGCCTTGACTTAACTTTAACTTGACTGCACTGTTACTTCACTTTTCTTTTCCTAGACATAGCCACTTCTTCAACATACTGAAGCTTCATGGTTGACTGATTTATTTTGTCACTTGTCACACCCATACTGCATTTCATCTGATGCTGATCGCCTTTGTGCTTTCATCTACCCATTGCAGTCTTGGGCAGTAGCTTGTTACTAGTAGCATGTTATCAATAACTAGTTATCTTTTTCAGTAATTTGCACCTGTAACCAGTGACCTTGACTTAACTTTAACTTGACTGCACTGTTACTTCACTTTTCTTTGCCTAGACATAGAGACTTCTTCAACATACTGAAGCTTCATGGTTGACTGATTTATTTTGTCACTTGTCACACCCATACTGCATTACATCTGATGCTGATTGCCTTTGTGCTTTCATCTACCCATTGCAGTCTTGGGTAGTAGCTTGTTACTAGGAGCATGTTATCAATAACTAGTTATCTTTTTCAGTAATTTGCACCTGTAACTAGTGGCCTTGACTTAACTTTAACTTGACTGCACTGTTACTTCACTTTTCTTTTCCTAGACATAGCCACTTCTTCAACATACTGAAGCTTCATGGTTGACTGATTTATTTTGTCACTTGTCACACCCATACTGCATTTCATCTGATGCTGATCGCCTTTGTGCTTTCATCTACCCATTGCAGTCTTGGGCAGTAGATTGTTACTAGTAGCATGTTATCAATAACTAGTTATCTTTTTCAGTAATTTGCACCTGTAACTAGTGGCCTTGACTTAACTTTAACTTGACTGAACTGTTACTTCACTTTTCTTTGCCTAGACATTGCCACTTCTTCAACATACTGAAGCTTCATGGTTGACTGATTTATTTTGTCACTTGTCACATCCATACTGCATTTCATCTGATGCTGATCGCCTTTGTGCTTTCATCTACCCATTACAGTCTTGGGTAGTAGCTTGTTACTAGGAGCATGTTATCAATAACTAGTTATCTTTTTCAGTAATTTGCACCTGTAACTAGTGGTCTTGACTTAACTTTAACTTGACTGCACTGTTACTTCACTTTTCTTTTCCTAGACATAGCCACTTCTTCAACATACTGAAGCTTCATGGTTGTCTGATTTATTTTGTCACTTGTCACACCCATACTGCATTTCATCTGATGCTGATCGCCTTTGTGCTTTCATCTACCCATTGCAGTCTTGGGCAGTAGATTGTTACTAGTAGCATGTTATCAATAACTAGTTATCTTTTTCAGTAATTTGCACCTGTAACTAGTGGCCTTGGCTTAACTTTAACTTGACTGCACTGTTACTTCACTTTTCTTTTCCTAGACATAGCCACTTCTTCAACATACTGAAGCTTCATGGTTGACTGATTTATTTTGTCACTTGTCACACCCATACTGCATTTCATCTGATGCTGATCGCCTTTGTGCTTTCATCTACCCATTGCAGTCTTGGGCAGTAGATTGTTACTAGTAGCATGTTATCAATAACTAGTTATCTTTTTCAGTAATTTGCACCTGTAACTAGTGGCCTTGACTTAACTTTAACTTGACTAAACTGTTACTTCACTTTTCTTTGCCTAGACATAGCCACTTCTTCAACATACGGAAGCTTCATTGTTGACTGATTTATTTTGTCACTTGTCACACCCATACTGCATTACATCTGATGCTGATCGTCTTTGTGCTTTCATCTACCCATTACAGTCTTGGGCAGTAGATTGTTACTAGTGGCATGTTATCAATAACTAGTTATCTTTTTCAGTAATTTGCACCTGTAACTAGTGGCCTTGACTTAACTTTAACTTGACTTCACTGTTATTTCACTTTTCTTCCTAGACATAGCCACTTCTTCAACATACTGAAGCTTCATGGTTGACTGATTTATTTTGTCACTTGTCACACCCATACTGCATTTCATCTGATGCTGATCGCCTTTGTGCTTTCATCTACCCATTGATGTCTTGGGCAGTAACTTGTTACCAGTAGCATGTTACCAATAACTAGTTATCTTTTTCAGTAATTTGCACACGTAACTAGTGGCCTTGACTTAACTTTAACTTGACTGCACTGTTACTTCACTTTTCTTTGCCTAGACATTGCCACTTCTTCAACATACTGAAGCTTCATGGTTGACTGATTTATTTTGTCACTTGTCACACCCATACTGCATTTCATCTGATGCTGATCGCCTTTGTGCTTTCATCTACCCATTGCAGTCTTGGGCAGTAGCTTGTTACTAGAAGCATGTTATCAATAACTAGTTATCTTTTTCAGTAATTTGCACCTGTAACTAGTGACCTTGACTTAACTTTAACTTGACTGCACTGTTACTTCACTTTTCTTTTCCTAGACATAGCCACTTCTTCAACATACTGAAGCTTTATGGTTGACTGATTTATTTTGTCACTTGTCACACCCATACTGCATTTCATCTGATGCTGATCGCCTTTGTGCTTTCATCTACCCATTGCAGTCTTGGGCAGTAGCTTGTTACTAGTAGCATGTTATCAATAACTAGTTATCTTTTTCAGTAATTTGCACCTGTAACTAGTGACCTTGACTTAACTTTAACTTGACTGCACTGTTACTTCACTTTTCTTTGCCTAGACATAGAGACTTCTTCAACATACTGAAGCTTCATGGTTGACTGATTTATTTTGTCACTTGTCACACCCATGCTGCATTACATCTGATGCTGATTGCCTTTGTGCTTTCATCTACCCATTGCAGTCTTGGGTAGTAGCTTGTTACTAGGAGCATGTTATCAATAACTAGTTATCTTTTTCAGTAATTTGCACCTGTAACTAGTGGCCTTGAGTTAACTTTAACTTGACTGCACTGTTACTTCACTTTTCTTTTCCTAGACATAGCCACTTCTTCAACATACTGAAGCTTCATGGTTGACTGATTTATTTTGTCACTTGTCACACCCATACTGCATTTCATCTGATGCTGATCGCCTTTGTGCTTTCATCTACCCATTGCAGTCTTGGGCAGTAGATTGTTACTAGTAGCATGTTATCAATAACTAGTTATCTTTTTCAGTAATTTGCACCTGTAACTAGTGGCCTTGACTTAACTTTAACTTGACTGAACTGTTACTTCACTTTTCTTGGCCTAGACATTGCCACTTCTTCAACATACTGAAGCTTCATGGTTGACTGATTTATTTTGTCACTTGTCACACCCATACTGCATTTCATCTGATGCTGATCGCCTTTGTGCTTTCATCTACCCATTGCAGTCTTGGGCAGTAGCTTGTTACTAGTAGCATGTTTTCAATAACTAGTTATCTTTTTCAGTAATTTGCACCTGTAACTAGTGACCTTGACTTAACTTTAACTTGACTGCACTGTTACTTCACTTTTATTTGCCTAGACATAGACTTCTTCAACATACTGAAGCTTCATGGTTGACTGATTTATTTTGTCACTTGTCACACCCATACTGCATTACATCTGATGCTGATTGCCTTTGTGCTTACATCTTCCCATTGCAGTCTTGGGTAGTAGCTTGTTACTAGGAGCATGTTATCAATAACTAGTTATCTTTTTCAGTAATTTGCACCTGTAACTAGTGGTCTTGACTTAACTTTAACTTGACTGAACTGTTACTTCACTTTTCTTTTCCTGGACATAGCCACTTCTTCAACATACTGAAGCTTCATGGTTGCCTGATTTATTTTGTCACTTGTCACACCCATATTGCATTTCATCTGATGCTGATCACCTTTGTGCTTTCATCTACCCATTGCAGTCTTGGGCAGTAGATTGTTACTAGTAGCATGTTATCAATAACTAGTTATCTTTTTCAGTAATTTGCACCTGTAACTAGTGGCCTTGACTTAACTTTAACTTGACGGCACTGTTACTTCACTTTTCTTTGTCTAGACATAGCCACTTCTTCAGCATACTGAAGCTTCATGGTTGACTGATTTATTTTGTCACTTGTCACACCCATACTGCATTTCATCTGATGCTGATCGCCTTTGTGCTTTCATCTACCCATTGATGTCTTGGGCAGTAACTTGTTACTAGTAGCATGTTTTCAATAACTAGTTATCTTTTTCAGTAATTTGCACCTGTAACTAGTGGCCTTGACTTAACTTTATTTTGACTGCACTGTTACTTCACTTTTCTTTGCCTAGACATAGCCACTTCTTCAACATACTGAAGCTTCATGGTTGACTGATTTATTTTGTCACTTGTCACACCCATACTGCATTTCATCTGATGCTGATCGCCTTTGCGCTTTCATCTACCCATTGATGTCTTGGGCAGTAACTTGTTACCAGTAGCATGTTACCAATAACTAGTTATCTTTTTCAGTAATTTGCACATGTAACTAGTGGCCTTGACTTAACTTTAACTTGACTGCACTGTTACTTCACTTTTCTTTGCCTAGACATTGCCACTTCTTCAACATAGTGAAGCTTCATGGTTGACTGATTTATTTTGTCACTTGTCACACCCATACTGCATTTCATCTGATGCTGATCGCCTTTGTGCTTTCATCTACCCATTGCAGTCTTGGGCAGTAGCTTGTTACTAGTAGCATGTTATCAATAACTAGTTATCTTTTTCAGTAATTTGCACCTGCAACTAGTGACCTTGACTTAACTTTAACTTGACTGCACTGTTACTTCACTTTTCTTTGCCTAGACATAGAGACTTCTTCAACATACTGAAGCTTCATGGTTGACTGATTTATTTTGTCATTGTCACACCCATACTGCATAACATCTGATGCTGATCGCCTTTGTGCTTTCATCTACCCATTGATGTCTTGGGCAGTAACTTGTTACTAGTAGCATGTTTTCAATAACTAGTTATCTTTTTCAGTAATTTGCACCTGTAACTAGTGGCCTTGACTTAACTTTAACTTGACTGCACTGTTACTTCACTTTTCTTTGCCTAGACATTGCCACTTCTTCAACATACTGAAGCTTCATGGTTGACTGATTTATTTTGTCACTTGTCACACCCATACTGCATTTCATCTGATGCTGATCGCCTTTGTGCTTTCATCTACCCATTGCAGTCTTGGGCAGTAGCTTGTAACTAGTAGCATGTTATCAATTACTAGTTATCTTTTTCAGTAATTTGCACCTGTAACTAGTGACCTTGACTTAACTTTAACTTGACTGCACTGTTACTTCACTTTTCTTTGCCTAGACATAGAGACTTCTTCAACATACTGAAGCTTCATGGTTGACTGATTTATTTTGTCACTTGTCACACCCATACTGCATTACATCTGATGCTGATTGCCTTTGTGCTTTCATCTACCCATTGCAGTCTTGGGTAGTAGCTTGTTACTAGGAGCATGTTATCAATAACTAGTTATTTTTTTCAGTAATTTGCACCTGTAACTAGTGGCCTTGACTTAACTTTAACTTGACTGCACTGTTACTTCACTTTTCTTTTCCTAGACATAGCCACTTCTTCAACATACTGAAGCTTCATGGTTGTCTGATTTATTTTGTCACTTGTCACACCCATTCTGCATTTCATCTGATGCTGATCGCCTTTGTGCTTTCATCTACCCATTGCAGTCTTGGGCAGTAGATTGTTACTAGACGCATGTTATCAATAACTAGTTATCTTTTTCAGTAATTTGCACCTGTAACTAGTGGCCTTGACTTAACTTTAACTTGACTGAACTGTTACTTCACTTTTCTTTGCCTAGACATAGCCACTTCTTCAACATACGGAAGCTTCATGGTTGACTGATTTATTTTGTCACTTGTCACACCCATACTGCATTTCATCTGATGCTGATCGCCTTTGTGCTTTCATCTACCCATTGCAGTCTTGGGCAGTAGCTTGTTACTAGTAGCATGTTTTCAATAACTAGTTATCTTTTTCAGTAATTTGCACCTGTAACTAATGACCTTGACTTAACTTTAACTTGACTGCACTGTTACTTCACTTTTCTTTGCCTAGACATAGAGACTTCTTCAACATACTGAAGCTTCATGGTTGACTGATTTATTTTGTCACTTGTCACACCCATACTGCATTACATCTGATGCTGATTGCCTTTGTGCTTTTATCTACCCATTGCAGTCTTGGGCAGTAGCTTGTTACTAGTAGCATGTTATCAATAACTAGTTATCTTTTTCAGTAATTTGCACCTGTAACTAGTGACCTTGACTTAACTTTAACTTGACTGCACTGTTACTTCACTTTTCTTTGCCTAGACATAGAGACTTCTTCAACATACTGAAGCTTCATGGTTGACTGATTTATTTTGTCACTTGTCACACCCATACTGCATTACATCTGATGCTGATTGCCTTTGTGCTTTCATCTACCCATTGCAGTCTTGGGTAGTAGCTTGTTACTAGGAGCATGTTATCAATAACTAGTTATCTTTTTCAGTAATTTGCACCTGTAACTAGTGGCCTTGACTTAACTTTAACTTGACTGCACTGTTACTTCACTTTTCTTTTCCTAGACATAGCCACTTCTTCAACATACTGAAGCTTCATGGTTGACTGATTTATTTTGTCACTTGTCACACCCATACTGCATTTCATCTGATGCTGATCGCCTTTGTGCTTTCATCTACCCATTGCAGTCTTGGGCAGTAGATTGTTACTAGTAGCATGTTTTCAATAACTAGTTATCTTTTTCAGTAATTTGCACCTGTAACTAGTGGCCTTGACTTAACTTTAACTTGACTGAACTGTTACTTCACTTTTCTTTGCCTAGACATTGCCACTTCTTCAACATACTGAAGCTTCATGGTTGACTGATTTATTTTGTCACTTGTCACACCCATACTGCATTTCATCTGATGCTGATCGCCTTTGTGCTTTCATCTACCCATTGCAGTCTTGGGCAGTAGCTTGTTACTAGTAGCATGTTTTCAATAACTAGTTATCTTTTTCAGTAATTTGCACCTGTAACTAGTGACCTTGACTTAACTTTAACTTGACTGCACTGTTACTTCACTTTTATTTGCCTAGACATAGACTTCTTCAACATACTGAAGCTTCATGGTTGACTGATTTATTTTGTCACTTGTCACACCCATACTGCATTACATCTGATGCTGATTGCCTTTGTGCTTACATCTTCCCATTGCAGTCTTGGGTAGTAGCTTGTTACTAGGAGCATGTTATCAATAACTAGTTATCTTTTTCAGTAATTTGCACCTGTAACTAGTGGTCTTGACTTAACTTTAACTTGACTGCACTGTTACTTCACTTTTCTTTTCCTGGACATAGCCACTTCTTCAACATACTGAAGCTTCATGGTTGCCTGATTTATTTTGTCACTTGTCACACCCATACTGCATTTCATCTGATGCTGATCACCTTTGTGCTTTCATCTACCCATTGCAGTCTTGGGCAGTAGATTGTTACTAGTAGCATGTTATCAATAACTAGTTATCTTTTTCAGTAATTTGCACCTGTAACTAGTGGCCTTGACTTAACTTTACCTTGACTGCACTGTTACTTCACTTTTCTTTGTCTAGACATAGCCACTTCTTCAGCATACTGAAGCTTCATGGTTGACTGATTTATTTTGTCAAGTGTCACACCCATACTGCATTTCATCTGATGCTGATCGCCTTTGTGCTTTCATCTACCCATTGATGTCTTGGGCAGTAACTTGTTACTAGTAGCATGTTTTCAATAACTAGTTATCTTTTTCAGTAATTTGCACCTGTAACTAGTGGCCTTGACTTAACTTTATTTTGACTGCACTGTTACTTCACTTTTCTTTGCCTAGACATAGCCACTTCTTCAACATACTGAAGCTTCATGGTTGACTGATTTATTTTGTCACTTGTCACACCCATACTGCATTTCATCTGATGCTGATCGCCTTTGTGCTTTCATCTACCCATTGATGTCTTGGGCAGTAACTTGTTACCAGTAGCATGTTACCAATAACTAGTTATCTTTTTCAGTAATTTGCACATGTAACTAGTGGCCTTGACTTAACTTTAACTTGACTGCACTGTTACTTCACTTTTCTTTGCCTAGACATTGCCACTTCTTCAAAATACTGAAGCTTAATGTTGACTGATTTATTTTGTCACTTGTCACACCCATACTGCATTTCATCTGATGCTGATCGCCTTTGTGCTTTCATCTACCCATTGCAGTCTTGGGCAGTAGCTTGTTACTAGTAGCATGTTATAAATAACTAGTTATCTTTTTCAGTAATTTGCACCTGTAACTAGTGACCTTGACTTAACTTTAACTTGACTGCACTGTTACTTCACTTTTCTTTGCCTAGACATAGAGACTTCTTCAACATACTGAAGCTTCATGGTTGACTGATTTATTTTGTCACTTGTCACACCCATACTGCATAACATCTGATGCTGATCGTCTTTGTGCTTTCATCTACCCATTACAGTCTTGGGCAGTAGATTGTTACTAGTAGCATGTTATCAATAACTAGTTATCTTTTTCAGTAATTTGCACCTGTAACTAGTGGCCTTGACTTAACTTTAACTTGACTGCACTGTTACTTCACTTTTCTTTGCCTAGACATAGCCACTTCTTCAACATACTGAAGCTTCATGGTTGACTGATTTATTTTGTCACTTGTCACACCCATACTGCATTTCTTCTGATGCTGATCGCCTTTGTGCTTTCATCTACCCATTGATGTCTTGGGCAGTAACTTGTTACCAGTAGCATGTTACCAATAACTAGTTATATTTTTTAGTAATTTGCACCTGTAACTAGTGGCCTTGACTTAACTTTAACTTGACTGCACTGTTACTTCACTTTTCTTTTCCTAGACATAGCCACTTCTTCAACATACTGAACCTTCATGGTTGCCTGATTTATTTTGTCACTTGTCACACCCATACTGCATTTCATCTGATGCTGATCACCTTTGTGCTTTCATCTACCCATTGCAGTCTTGGGCAGTAGATTGTTACTAGTAGCATGTTATCAATAACTAGTTATCTTTTTCAGTAATTTGCACCTGTAACTAGTGGCCTTGACTTAACTTTAACTTGACTGCACTGTTACTTCACTTTTCTTTGTCTAGACATAGCCACTTCTTCAGCATACTGAAGCTTCATGGTTGACTGATTTATTTTCACTTGTCACACCCATACTGCATTTCATCTGATGCTGATCGGCTTTGTGCTTTCATCTACCCATTGATGTCTTGGGCAGTAACTTGTTACTAGTAGCATGTTTTCAATAACTAGTTATCTTTTTCAGTAATTTGCACCTGTAACTAGTGGCCTTGACTTAACTTTAACTTGACTGCACTGTTACTTCACTTTTCTTTGCCTAGACATTGCCACTTCTTCAACATACTGAAGCTTCATGGTTGAATGATTTATTTTGTCACTTGTCACACCCATACTGCATTTCATCTGATGCTGATCGCCTTTGTGCTTTCATCTACCCATTGCAGTCTTGGGCAGTAGCTTGTAACTAGTAGCATGTTATCAATTACTAGTTATCTTTTTCAGTAATTTGCACCTGTAACTAGTGACCTTGACTTAACTTTAACTTGACTGCACTGTTACTTCACTTTTCTTTGCCTAGACATAGAGACTTCTTCAACATACTGAAGCTTCATGGTTGACTGATTTATTTGGTCACTTGTCACACCCATACTGCATTACATCTGATGCTGATTGCCTTTGTGCTTTCATCTACCCATTGCAGTCTTGGGTAGTAGCTTGTTACTAGGAGCATGTTATCAATAACTAGTTATTTTTTTCAGTAATTTGCACCTGTAACTAGTGGCCTTGACTTAACTTTAACTTGACTGCACTGTTACTTCACTTTTCTTTTCCTAGACATAGCCACTTCTTCAACATACTGAAGCTTCATGGTTGTCTGATTTATTTTGTCACTTGTCACACCCATTCTGCATTTCATCTGATGCTGATCGCCTTTGTGCTTTCATCTACCCATTGCAGTCTTGGGCAGTAGATTGTTACTAGCAGCATGTTATCAATAACTAGTTATCTTTTTCAGTAATTTGCACCTGTAACTAGTGGCCTTGACTTAACTTTAACTTGACTGAACTGTTACTTCACTTTTCTTTGCCTAGACATAGCCACTTCTTCAACATACGGAAGCTTCATGGTTGACTGATTTATTTTGTCACTTGTCACACCCATACTGCATTTCATCTGATGCTGATCGCCTTTGTGCTTTTATCTACCCATTGCACTCTTGGGCAGTAGCTTGTTACTAGTAGCATGTTTTCAATAACTAGTTATCTTTTTCAGTAATTTGCACCTGTAACTAATGACCTTGACTTAACTTTAACTTGACTGCACTGTTACTTCACTTTTCTTTTCCTAGACATAGCCACTTCTTCAACATACTGAAGCTTCATGGTTGACTGATTTATTTTGTCACTTGTCACACCCATACTGCATTACATCTGATGCTGATTGCGTTTGTGCTTTCATCTACCCATTGCAGTCTTGGGTAGTAGCTGGTTACTAGGAGCATGTTATCAATTACTAGTTATCTTTTTCAGTAATTTGCACCTGTAACTAGTGACCTTGACTTAACTTTAACTTGACTGCACTGTTACTTCACTTTTCTTTGCCTAGACATAGAGACTTCTTCAACATACTGAAGCTTCATGGTTGACTGATTTATTTGGTCACTTGTCACACCCATACTGCATTACATCTGATGCTGATTGCCTTTGTGCTTTCATCTACCCATTGCAGTCTTGGGTAGTAGCTTGTTACTAGGAGCATGTTATCAATAACTAGTTATTTTTTTCAGTAATTTGCACCTGTAACTAGTGGCCTTGACTTAACTTTAACTTGACTGCACTGTTACTTCACTTTTCTTTTCCTAGACATAGCCACTTCTTCAACATACTGAAGCTTCATGGTTGTCTGATTTATTTTGTCACTTGTCACACCCATTCTGCATTTCATCTGATGCTGATCGCCTTTGTGCTTTCATCTACCCATTGCAGTCTTGGGCAGTAGATTGTTACTAGCAGCATGTTATCAATAACTAGTTATCTTTTTCAGTAATTTGCACCTGTAACTAGTGGCCTTGACTTAACTTTAACTTGACTGAACTGTTACTTCACTTTTCTTTGCCTAGACATAGCCACTTCTTCAACATACTGAAGCTTCATGGTTGACTGATTTATTTGGTCACTTGTCACACCCATACTGCATTACATCTGATGCTGATTGCCTTTGTGCTTTCATCTACCCATTGCAGTCTTGGGTAGTAGCTTGTTACTAGGAGCATGTTATCAATAACTAGTTATTTTTTTCAGTAATTTGCACCTGTAACTAGTGGCCTTGACTTAACTTTAACTTGACTGCACTGTTACTTCACTTTTCTTTTCCTAGACATAGCCACTTCTTCAACATACTGAAGCTTCATGGTTGACTGATTTATTTTGTCACTTGTCACACCCATACTGCATTACATCTGATGCTGATTGCCTTTGTGCTTTCATCTACCCATTGCAGTCTTGGGTAGTAGCTGGTTACTAGGAGCATGTTATCAATAACTAGTTATCTTTTTCAGTAATTTGCAGCTGTAACTAGTGGTCTTGACTTAACTTTAACTTGACTGCACTGTTACTTCACTTTTCTTTTCCTAGACATAGCCACTTCTTCAACATACTGAAGCTTCATGGTTGACTGATTTATTTTGTCACTTGTCACACCCATACTGCATTTCATCTGATGCTGATCGCCTTTGTTCTTTCATCTACCCATTGCAGTCTTGGGCAGTAGATTGTTACTAGTAGCATGTTATCAATAACTAGTTATCTTTTTCAGTAATTTGCACCTGTAACTAGTGACCTTGACTTAACTTTAACTTGACTGCACTGTTACTTCACTTTTCTTTTCCTAGACATAGCCACTTCTTCAACATACTGAAGCTTCATGGTTGACTGATTTATTTTGTCACTTGTCACACCCATACTGTATTTCATCTGATGCTGATCGCCTTTGTGCTTTCATCTACCCGTTGCAGTCTTGGGCAGTAGATTGTTACTAGTAGCATGTTATCAATAACTAGTTATCTTTTTCAGTAATTTGCACCTGTAACTAGTGGCCTTGACTTAACTTTAACTTGACTGAACTGTTACTTCACTTTTCTTTGCCTAGACATAGCCACTTCTTCAACATACGGAAGCTTCATGGTTGACTGATTTATTTTGTCACTTGTCACAACCATACTGCATTACATCTGATGCTGATCGTCTTTGTGCTTTCATCTACCCATTACAGTCTTGGGCAGTAGATTGTTACTAGTAGCATGTTATCAATAACTAGTTATCTTTTTCAATAATTTGCACCTGTAACTAGTGGCCTTGACTTAACTTTAACTTGACTGCACTGTTATTTCACTTTTCTTTGCCTAGACATAGCCACTTCTTCAACATACTGAAGCTTCATGGTTGACTGATTTATTTTGTCACTTGTCACACCCATACTGCATTTCATCTGATGCTGATCGCCTTTGTGCTTTCATCTACCCATTGATGTCTTGGGCAGTAACTTGTTACCAGTAGCATGTTACCAATAACTAGTTATCTTTTTCAGTAATTTGCACATGTAACTAGTGGCCTTGACTTAACTTTAACTTGACTGCACTGTTACTTCACTTTTCTTTGCCTAGACATTGCCACTTCTTCAACATACTGAAGCTTCATGGTTGACTGATTTATTTTGTCACTTGTCACACCCATACTGCATTTCATCTGATGCTGATCGCCTTTGTGCTTTCATCTACCCATTGCAGTCTTGGGCAGTAGCTTGTTACTAGTAGCATGTTATCAATAACTAGTTATCTTTTTCAGTAATTTGCACCTGTGACTAGTGACCTTGACTTAACTTTAACTTGACTGCACTGTTACTTCACTTTTCTTTTCCTAGACATAGCCACTTCTTCAACATACTGAAGCTTCATGGTTGACTGATTTATTTTGTCACTTGTCACACCCATACTGCATTTCATCTGATGCTGATCGCCTTTGTGCTTTCATCTACCCATTGCAGTCTTGGGCAGTAGATTGTTACTAGTAGCATGTTATCAATAAGTAGTTATCTTTTTCAGTAATTTGCACCTGTAACTAGTGGCCTTGACTTAACTTTAACTTGACTGAACTGTTACTTCACTTTTCTTTGCCTAGACATTGCCACTTCTTCAACATACTGAAGCTTCATGGTTGACTGATTTATTTTGTCACTTGTCACACCCATACTGCATTTCATCTGATGCTGATCACCTTTGTGCTTTCAGCTACCCATTGCAGTCTTGGGCAGTAGCTTGTTACTAGTAGCATGTTTTCAATAACTAGTTATCTTTTTCAGTAATTTGCACCTGTAACTAGTGACCTTGACTTAACTTTAACTTGACTGCACTGTTACTTCACTTTTATTTGCCTAGACATAGAGACTTCTTCAACATACTGAAGCTTCATGGTTGACTGATTTATTTTGTCACTTGTCACACCTACTGCATTACATCTGATGCTGATTGCCTTTGTGCTTTCATCTACCCATCGCAGTCTTGGGTAGTAGCTTGTTACTAGGAGCATGTTATCAATAACTAGTTATCTTTTTCAGTAATTTGCACCTGTAACTAGTGGTCTTGACTTAACTTTTACTTGACTGCACTGTTACTTCACTTTTCTTTTCCTAGACATAGCCACTTATTCAACATACTGAAGCTTCATGGTTGTCTGATTTATTTTGTCACTTGTCACACCCATTCTGCATTTCATCTGATGCTGATCGCCTTTGTGCTTTCATCTACCCATTGCAGTCTTGGGCAGTAGATTGTTACTAGCAGCATGTTATCAATAACTAGTTATCTTTTTCAGTAATTTGCACCTGTAAATAGTGGCCTTGACTTAACTTTAACTTGACTGCACTGTTACTTCACTTTTCTTTTCCTAGACATAGCCACTTCTTCAACATACTGAAGCTTCATGGTTGACTGATTTATTTTGTCACTTGTCACACCCATACTGCATTTCATCTGATGCTGATCGCCTTTGTGCTTTCATCTACCCATTGCAGTCTTGGCCAGTAGATTGTTACTAGTAGCATGTTATCAATAACTAGTTATCTTTTTCAGTAATTTGCACCTGTAACTAGTGGCCTTGACTTAACTTTAACTTGACTGAACTGTTACTTCACTTTTCTTTGCCTAGACATAGCCACTTCTTCAACATACTGAAGCTTCATGGTTGACTGATTTATTTTGTCACTTGTCACACCCATACTGCATTTCATCTGATGCTGATCGCCTTTGTGCTTTCATCTACCCATTGATGTCTTGGGCAGTAACTTGTTACCAGTAGCATAATACCAATAACTAGTTATCTTTTTCAGTAATTTGCACATGTAACTAGTGGCCTTGACTTAACTTTAACTTGACTGCAGTGTTACTTCACTTTTCTTTGCCTAGACATTGCCACTTCTTCAACATACTGAAGCTTCATGGTTGACTGATTTATTTTGTCACTTGTCACACCCATACTGCATTTCATCTGATGCTGATCGCCTTTGTGCTTTCATCTACCCATTGCAGTCTTGGGCAGTAGCTTGTTACTAGTAGCGTGTTATCAATAACTAGTTATCTTTTTCAGTAATTTGCACCTGTAACTAGTGACCTTGACTTAACTTTAACTTGACTGCACTGTTACTTCACTTTTCTTTGCCTAGACATAGAGACTTCTTCAACATACTGAAGCTTCATGGTTGACTGATTTATTTTGTCACTTGTCACACCCATACTGCATTTCATCTGATGCTGATCGCCTTTGTGCTTTCATCTACCCATTGCAGTCTTGGGTAGTAGCTTGTTACTAAAAGCATGTTATCAATAACTAGTTATCTTTTTCAGTAATTTGCACCTGTAACTAGTGGCCTTGACTTAACTTTAACTTGACTGCACTGTTACTTCACTTTTCTTTTCCTAGACATAGCCACTTCTTCAACATACTGAAGCTTCATGGTTGACTGATTTATTTTGTCACTTGTCACACCCATACTGCATTACATCTGATGCTGATTGCCTTTGTGCTTTTATCTACCCATTGCAGTCTTGGGTAGTAGCTTGTTACTAGGAGCATGTTATCAATAACTAGTTATCTTTTTCAGTAATTTGCACCTGTGACTAGTGGCCTTGACTTAACTTTAACTTGACTGCACTGTTACTTCACTTTTCTTTTCCTAGACATAGCCACTTCTTCAACATACTGAAGCTTCATGGTTGGCTGATTTATTTTGTCACTTGTCACACCCATACTGCATTTCATCTGATGCTGATCGCCTTTGTGCTTTCATCTACCCGTTGCAGTCATGGGCAGTAGCTTGTTACTAGTAGCATGTTATCAATAACTAGTTATCTTTTTCAGTAATTTGCACCTGTAACTAGTGGCCTTGACTTAACTTTAACTTGACTGAACTGTTACTTCACTTTTCTTTGCCTAGACATTGCCACTTCTTCAACATACTGAAGCTTCATGGTTGACTGATTTATTTTGTAACTTGTCACACCCATACTGCATTTCATCTGATGCTGATCGCCTTTGTGCTTTCATCTACCCATTGCAGTCTTGGGCAGTAGCTTGTTACTAGCAGCATGTTTTCAATAACTAGTTATCTTTTTCAGTAATTTGCACCTGTAACTAGTGACCTTGACTTAACTTTAACTTGACTGCACTGTTACTTCACTTTTATTTGCCTAGACATAGAGACTTCTTCAACATACTGAAGCTTCATGGTTGACTGATTTATTTTGTCACTTGTCACACCCGTACTGCATTACATCTGATGCTGATCGCCTTTGTGCTTTCATCTACCCATTGCAGTCTTGGGCAGTAGCTTGTTACTAGTAGCATGTTATCAATAACTAGTTATCTTTTTCAGTAATTTGCACCTGTAACTAGTGGCCTTGACTTAACTTTAACTTGACTGCACTGTTACGTCACTTTTCTTTGCCTAGACATAGCCACTTCTTCAACATACTGAAGCTTCATGGTTGACTGATTTATTTTGTCACTTGTCACACCCATACTGCATTTCATCTGCTGCTGATCGCCTTTTTGCTTTCATCTACCCAATGCAGTCTTGGGCAGTAGATTGTTACTAGTAGCATGTTATCAATAACTAGTTATCTTTTTCAGTAATTTGCACATGTAACTAGTGGCCTTGACTTAACTTTAACTTGACTGCACTGTTACTTCACTTTTCTTTGCCTAGACATTGCCACTTCTTCAACATACTGAAGCTTCATGGTTGACTGATTTATTTTGTCACTTGTAACCCATACTGCATTTCATCTGATGCTGATCGCCTTTGTGCTTTCATCTACCCATTGCAGTCTTGGGCAGTAGCTTGTAACTAGTAGCATGTTATCAATTACTAGTTATCTTTTTCAGTAATTTGCACCTGTAACTAGTGACCTTGACTTAACTTTAACTTGACTGCACTGTTACTTCACTTTTCTTTGCCTAGACATAGAGACTTCTTCAACATACTGAAGCTTCATGGTTGACTGATTTATTTTGTCACTTGTCACACCCATACTGCATTACATGTGATGCTGATTGCCTTTGTGCTTTCATCTACCCATTGCAGTCTTGGGTAGTAGCTTGTTACTAGGAGCATGTTATCAATAACTAGTTATTTTTTTCAGTAATTTGCACCTGTAACTAGTGGCCTTGACTTAACTTTAACTTGACTGCACTGTTACTTCACTTTTCTTTTCCTAGACATAGCCACTTCTTCAACATACTGAAGCTTCACGGTTGTCTGATTTATTTTGTCACTTGTCACACCCATTCTGCATTTGATCTGATGCTGATTGCCTTTGTGCTTTCATCTACCCATTGCAGTCTTGGGTAGTAGCTTGTTACTAGGAGCATGTTATCAATAACTAGTTATTTTTTTCAGTAATTTGCACCTGTAACTAGTGGCCTTGACTTAACTTTATCTTGACTGCACTGTTACTTCACTTTTCTTTTCCTAGACATAGCCACTTCTTCAACATATTGAAGCTTCATGGTTGTTTGATTTATTTTGTCACTTTTCACACCCATTCTGCATTTCATCTGATGCTGATCGCCTTTGTGCTTTCATCTACCCATTGCAGTCTTGGGCAGTAGATTGTTACTAGCAGCATGTTATCAATAACTAGTTATCTTTTTCAGTAATTTGCACCTGTAACTAGTGGCCTTGACTTAACTTTAACTTGACTGAACTGTTACTTCACTTTTCTTTGCCTAGACATAGCCACTTCTTCAACCTACGGAAGCTTCATGGTTGACTGATTTATTTTGTCACTTGTCACACCCATACTGCATTTCATCTGATGCTGATCGCCTTTGTGCTTTCATCTACCCATTGCAGTCTTGGGCAGTAGCTTGTTACTAGTAGCATGTTTTCAATAACTAGTTATCTTTTTCAGTAATTTGCACCTGGAACTAGTGACCTTGACTTAACTTTAACTTGACTGCACTGTTACTTCACTTTTCTTTGCCTAGACATAGAGACTTCTTCAACATACTGAAGCTTCATGGTTGACTGATTTATTTTGTCACTTGTCACACCCATACTGCATTACATCTGATGCTGATTGCCTTTGTGCTTTCATCTACCCATTGCAGTCTTGGGTAGTAGCTTGTTACTAGGAGCATGTTATCAATAACTAGTTATCTTTTTCAGTAATTTGCAGCTGTAACTAGTGGTCTTGACTTAACTTTAACTTGACTGCACTGTTACTTCACTTTTCTTTTTTTAGACATAGCCACTTCTTCAACATACTGAAGCTTCATGGTTGACTGATTTATTTTGTCACTTGTCACACCCATACTGCATTTCATCTGATGCTGATCGCCTTTGTGCTTTCATCTACCCATTGCAGTCTTTGGCAGTATATTGTTACTAGTAGCATGTTATCAATAACTAGTTATCTTTTTCAGTAATTTGCACCTGTAACTAGTGGCCTTGACTTAACTTTACCTTGACTGAACTGTTACTTCACTTTTCTTTGCCTAGACATAGCCACTTCTTCAACATACGGAAGCTTCATGGTTGACTGATTTATTTTGTCACTTGTCACACCCATACTGCATTACATCTGATGCTGATCGTCTTTGTGCTTTCATCTACCCATTACAGTCTTGGGCAGTAGATTGTTACTAGTAGCATGTTATCAATAACAAGTTATCTTTTTCAGTAATTTGCACATGTAACTAGTGGCCTTGACTTAACTTTAACTTGACTGCACTGTTACTTCACTTTTCTTTGCCTAGACATTGCCACTTCTTCAACATACTGAAGCTTCATGGTTGACTGATTTATTTTGTCACTTGTCACACCCATACTGCATTTCATCTGATGCTGATCGCCTTTGTGCTTTCATCTACCCATTGCAGTCTTGGGCAGTAGATTGTTACTAGTAGCATGTTATCAATAAGTAGTTATCTTTTTCAGTAATTTGCACCTGTAACTAGTGGCCTTGACTTAACTTTAACTTGACTGAACTGTTACTTCACTTTTCTTTGCCTAGACATTGCCACTTCTTCAACATACTGAAGCTTCATGGTTGACTGATTTATTTTGTCACTTGTCACACCCATACTGCATTTCATCTGATGCTGATCACCTTTGTGCTTTCATCTACCCATTGCAGTCTTGGGCAGTAGCTTGTTACTAGTAGCATGTTTTCAATAACTAGTTATCTTTTTCAGTAATTTGCACCTGTAACTAGTGACCTTGACTTAACTTTAACTTGACTGCACTGTTACTTCACTTTTATTTGCCTAGACATAGAGACTTCTTCAACATACTGAAGCTTCATGGTTGACTGATTTATTTTGTCACTTGTCACACCCATACTGCATTACATCTGATGCTGATTGCCTTTGTGCTTTCATCTACCCATCGCAGTCTTGGGTAGTAGCTTGTTACTAGGAGCATGTTATCAATAACTAGTTATCTTTTTCAGTAATTTGCACCTGTAACTAGTGGTCTTGACTTAACTTTTACTTGACTGCACTGTTACTTCACTTTTCTTTTCCTAGACATAGCCACTTATTCAACATACTGAAGCTTCATGGTTGTCTGATTTATTTTGTCACTTGTCACACCCATTCTGCATTTCATCTGATGCTGATCGCCTTTGTGCTTTCATCTACCCATTGCAGTCTTGGGCAGTAGATTGTTACTAGCAGCATGTTATCAATAACTAGTTATCTTTTTCAGTAATTTGCACCTGTAACTAGTGGCCTTGACTTAACTTTAACTTGACTGAACTGTTACTTCACTTTTCTTTGCCTAGACATAGAGACTTCTTCAACATACTGAAGCTTCATGGTTGACTGATTTATTTTGTCACTTGTCACACCCATACTGCATTACATCTGATGCTGATTGCCTTTGTGCTTTCATCTACCCATTGCTGTCTTGGGTAGTAGCTTGTTACTAGGAGCATGTTATCAATAACTAGTTATCTTTTTCAGTAATTTGCAGCTGTAACTAGTGGTCTTGACTTAACTTTAACTTGACTGCACTGTTACTTCACTTTTCTTTTCCTAGACATAGCCACTTCTTCAACATACTGAAGCTTCATGGTTGACTGATTTATTTTGTCACTTGTCACACCCATACTGCATTTCATCTGATGCTGATCGCGTTTGTGCTTTCATCTACCCATTGCACTCTTGGGCAGTAGATTGTTACTAGTAGCATGTTATCAATAACTAGTTATCTTTTTCAGTAATTTGCACCTGTAACTAGTGGCCTTGACTTAACTTTAACTTGACTGCACTGTTACTTCACTTTTCTTTTCCTAGACATAGCCACTTCTTCAACATACTGAAGCTTCATGGTTGACTGATTTATTTTGTCACTTGTCACACCCATACTGCATTTCATCTGATGCTGATCGCCTTTGTGCTTTCATCTACCCATTGCAGTCTTGGGCAGTAGATTGTTACTAGTAGCATGTTATCAATAACTAGTTATCTTTTTCAGTAATTTGCACCTGTAACTAGTGACCTTGACTTAACTTTAACTTGACTGCACTGTTACTTCACTTTTCTTTTCCTAGACATAGCCACTTCTTCAACATACTGAAGCTTCATGGTTGACTGATTTATTTTGTCACTTGTCACACCCATACTGCATTTCATCTGATGCTGATCGCCTTTGTGCTTTCATCTACCCATTGCAGTCTTGGGCAGTAGATTGTTACTAGTAGCATGTTATCAATAAGTAGTTATCTTTTTCAGTAATTTGCACCTGTAACTAGTGGCCTTGACTTAACTTTAACTTGACTGAACTGTTACTTCACTTTTCTTTGCCTAGACATTGCCACTTCTTCAACATACTGAAGCTTCATGGTTGACTGATTTATTTTGTCACTTGTCACACCCATACTGCATTTCATCTGATGCTGATCACCTTTGTGCTTTCATCTACCCATTGCAGTCTTGGGCAGTAGCTTGTTACTAGTAGCATGTTTTCAATAACTAGTTATCTTTTTCAGTAATTTGCACCTGTAACTAGTGACCTTGACTTAACTTTAACTTGACTGCACTGTTACTTCACTTTTATTTGCCTAGACATAGAGACTTCTTCAACATACTGAAGCTTCATGGTTGACTGATTTATTTTGTCACTTGTCACACCCATACTGCATTACATCTGATGCTGATTGCCTTTGTGCTTTCATCTACCCATCGCAGTCTTGGGTAGTAGCTTGTTACTAGGGGCATGTTATCAATAACTAGTTATCTTTTTCAGTAATTTGCACCTGTAACTAGTGGTCTTGACTTAACTTTTACTTGACTGCACTGTTACTTCACTTTTCTTTTCCTAGACATAGCCACTTATTCAACATACTGAAGCTTCATGGTTGTCTCAATTATTTTGTCACTTGTCACACCCATTCTGCATTTCATCTGATGCTGATCGCCTTTGTGCTTTCATCTACCCATTGCAGTCTTGGGCAGTAGATTGTTACTAGCAGCATGTTATCAATAACTAGTTATCTTTTTCAGTAATTTGCACCTGTAACTAGTGGCCTTGACTTAACTTTAACTTGACTGAACTGTTACTTCACTTTTCTTTGCCTAGACATAGCCACTTCTTCAACATACGGAAGCTTCATGGTTGACTGATTTATTTTGTCACTTGTCACACCCATACTGCATTTCATCTGATGCTGATCGCCTTTGTGCTTTCATCTACCCATTGCAGTCTTGGGCAGTAGCTTGTTACTAGTAGCATGTTTTCAATAACTAGTTATCTTTTTCAGTAATTTGCACCTGTAACTAGTGACCTTGACTTAACTTTAACTTGACTGCACTGTTACTTCACTTTTCTTTGCCTAGACATAGAGACTTCTTCAACATACTGAAGCTTCATGGTTGACTGATTTATTTTGTCACTTGTCACACCCATACTGCATTACATCTGATGCTGATTGCCTTTGTGCTTTCATCTACCCATTGCAGTCTTGGGTAGTAGCTTGTTACTAGGAGCATGTTATCAATAACTAGTTATCTTTTTCAGTAATTTGCAGCTGTAACTAGTGGTCTTGACTTAACTTTAACTTGACTGCACTGTTACTTCACTTTTCTTTTCCTAGACATAGCCACTTCTTCAACATACTGAAGCTTCATGGTTGGCTGTTTTATTTTGTCACTTGTCACACCCATACTGCATTTCATCTGATGCTGATCGCCTTTGTGCTTTCATCTACCCATTGCAGTCTTGGGCAGTAGATTGTTGCTAGTAGCATGTTATCAATAACTAGTTATCTTTTTCAGTAATTTGCACCTGCAACTAGTGGCCTTGACTTAACTTTAACTTGACTGCACTGTTACTTCACTTTTCTTTTCCTAGACATAGCCACTTCTTCAACATACTGAAGCTTCATGGTTGACTGATTTATTTTGTCACTTGTCACACCCATACTGCATTTCATCTGATGCTGATCGCCTTTGTGCTTTCATCTACCCATTGCAGTCTTGGGCAGTAGATTGTTACTAGTAGCATGTTATCAATAACTAGTTATCTTTTTCAGTAATTTGCACCTGTAACTAGTGGCCTTGACTTAACTTTAACTTGACTGAACTGTTACTTCACTTTTCTTTGCCTAGACATAGCCACTTCTTCAACATACGGAAGCTTCAAGGTTGACTGATTTATTTTGTCACTTGTCACACCCATACTGCATTACATCTGATGCTGATCGTCTTTGTGCTTTCATCTACCCATTACAGTCTTGGGCAGTAGATTGTTACTAGTAGCATGTTATCAATAACTAGTCATCTTTTTCAATAATTTGCACCTGTAACTAGTGGCCTTGACTTAACTTTAACTTGACTGCACTGTTACTTCACTTTTCTTTTCCTAGACATAGCCACTTCTTCAACATACTGAAGCTTCATGGTTGACTGATTTATTTTGTCACTTGTCACACCCATACTGCATTTCATCTGATGCTGATCTCCTTTGTGCTTTCATCTACCCATTGCAGTCTTGGGCAGTAGATTGTTACTAGTAGCATGTTATCAATAAGTAGTTATCTTTTTCAGTAATTTGCACCTGTAACTAGTGGCCTTGACTTAACTTTAACTTGACTGAACTGTTACTTCACTTTTCTTTGCCTAGACATTGCCACTTCTTCAACATACTGAAGCTTCATGGTTGACTGATTTATTTTGTCACTTGTCACACCCATACTGCATTTCATCTGATGCTGATCGCCTTTGTGCTTTCATCTACCCATTGCAGTCTTGGGCAGTAGCTTGTTACTAGTAGCATGTTTTCAATAACTAGTTATCTTTTTCAGTAATTTGCACCTGTAACTAGTGACCTTGACTTAACTTTAACTTGACTGCACTGTTACTTCACTTTTCTTTGCCTAGACATAGAGACTTCTTCAACATACTGAAGCTTCATGGTTGACTGATTTATTTTGTCACTTGTCACACCCATACTGCATTACATCTGATGCTGATTGCCTTTGTGCTTTCATCTACCCATTGCAGTCTTGGGTAGTAGCTTGTTACTAGGAGCATGTTATCAATAACTAGTTATCTTTTTAAGTAATTTGCAGCTGTAACTAGTGGTCTTGACTTAACTTTAACTTGACTGCACTGTTACTTCACTTTTCTTTTCCTAGACATAGCCACTTCTTCAACATACTGAAGCTTCATGGTTGGCTGATTTATTTTGTCACTTGTCACACCCATACTGCATTTCATCTGATGCTGATCGCCTTTGTGCTTTCATCTACCCATTGCAGTCTTGGGCAGTAGATTGTTGCTAGTAGCATGTTATCAATAACTAGTTATCTTTTTCAGTAATTTGCACCTGTAGCTAGTGGCCTTGACTTAACTTTAACTTGACTGCACTGTTACTTCACTTTTCTTTTCCTAGACATAGCCACTTCTTCAACATACTGAAGCTTCATGGTTGACTGATTTATTTTGTCACTTGTCACACCCATACTGCATTTCATCTGATGCTGATCGCCTTTGTGCTTTCATCTACCCATTGCAGTCTTGGGCAGTAGATTGTTACTAGTAGCATGTTATCAATAACTAGTTATCTTTTTCAGTAATTTGCACCTGTAACTAGTGGCCTTGACTTAACTTTAACTTGACTGAACTGTTACTTCACTTTTCTTTGCCTAGACATAGCCACTTCTTCAACATACGGAAGCTTCAAGGTTGACTGATTTATTTTGTCACTTGTCACACCCATACTGCATTACATCTGATGC
The DNA here is from genome assembly GCF_043290135.1 of Rhipicephalus microplus. Taxonomy (NCBI): domain Eukaryota; kingdom Metazoa; phylum Arthropoda; class Arachnida; order Ixodida; family Ixodidae; genus Rhipicephalus; species Rhipicephalus microplus. Next base: position 62,218,451 of record NC_134708.1, read on the forward strand.
TGATCGTCTTTGTGCTTTCATCTACCCATTACAGTCTTGGGCAGTAGATTGTTACTAGTAGCATGTTATCAATAACTAGTCATCTTTTTCAATAATTTGCACCTGTAACTAGTGGCCTTGACTTAACTTTAACTTGACTGCACTGTTACTTCACTTTTCTTTTCCTAGACATAGCCACTTCTTCAACATACTGAAGCTTCATGGTTGACTGATTTATTTTGTCACTTGTCACACCCATACTGCATTTCATCTGATGCTGATCGCCTTTGTGCTTTCATCTACCCATTGCAGTCTTGGGCAGTAGATTGTTACTAGTAGCATGTTATCAATAAGTAGTTATCTTTTTCAGTAATTTGCACCTGTAACTAGTGGCCTTGACTTAACTTTAACTTGACTGAACTGTTACTTCACTTTTCTTTGCCTAGACATTGCCACTTCTTCAACATACTGAAGCTTCATGGTTGACTGATTTATTTTGTCACTTGTCACACCCATACTGCATTTCATCTGATGCTGATCACCTTTGTGCTTTCATCTACCCATTGCAGTCTTGGGCAGTAGCTTGTTACTAGTAGCATGTTTTCAATAACTAGTTATCTTTTTCAGTAATTTGCACCTGTAACTAGTGACCTTGACTTAACTTTAACTTGACTGCACTGTTACTTCACTTTTATTTGCCTAGACATAGAGACTTCTTCAACATACTGAAGCTTCATGGTTGACTGATTTATTTTGTCACTTGTCACACCCATACTGCATTACATCTGATGCTGATTGCCTTTGTGCTTTCATCTACCCATCGCAGTCTTGGGTAGTAGCTTGTTACTAGGAGCATGTTATCAATAACTAGTTATCTTTTTCAGTAATTTGCACCTGTAACTAGTGGTCTTGACTTAACTTTTACTTGACTGCACTGTTACTTCACTTTTCTTTTCCTAGACATAGCCACTTATTCAACATACTGAAGCTTCATGGTTGACTGATTTATTTTGTCACTTGTCACACCCATACTGCATTTCATCTGATGCTGATCGCCTTTGTGCTTTCATCTTCCCATTGATGTCTTGGGCAGTAACTTGTTACTAGTAGCATGTTTTCAATAACTAGTTATCTTTTTCAGTAATTTGCACCTGTAACTAGTGGCCTTGACTTAACTTTAACTTGACTGCACTGTTACTTCACTTTTCTTTGCCTAGACATAGCCACTTCTTCAACATACTGAAGCTTCATGGTTGACTGATTTATTTTGTCACTTGTCACACCCATACTGCATTTCATCTGATGCTGATCGCCTTTGTGCTTTCATCTACCCATTGCAGTCTTGGGCAGTAGCTCTTTACTAGTAGCATGTTATCAATAACTAGTTATCTTTTTCAGTAATTTGCACCTGTAACTAGTGACCTTGACTTAACTTTAACTTGACTGCACTGTTACTTCACTTTTATTTGCCTAGACATAGAGACTTCTTCAACATACTGAAGCTTCATGGTTGACTGATTTATTTTGTCACTTGTCACACCCATACTGCATTTCATCTGATGCTGATCGCCTTTGTGCTTTCATCTACCCATTGCAGTCTTGGGCAGTAGCTTGTTACTAGTAGCATGTTATCAATAACTAGTTATCTTTTTCAGTAATTTGCACCTGTAACTAGTGACCTTGACTTAACTTTAACTTGACTGCACTGTTACTTCACTTTTCTTTGCCTAGACATAGAGACTTCTTCAACATACTGAAGCTTCATGGTTGACTGATTTATTTTGTCACTTGTCACACCCATACTGCATTACATCTGATGCTGATTGCCTTTGTGCTTTCATCTACCCACTGCAGTCTTGGGTAGTAGCTTGTTACTAGGAGCATGTTATCAATAACTAGTTATCTTTTTCAGTAATTTGCACCTGTAACTAGTGGCCTTGACTTAACTTTAACTTGACTGCACTGTTACTTCACTTTTCTTTTCCTAGACATAGCCACTTCTTCAACATACTGAAGCTTCATGGTTGCCTGATTTATTTTGCCACTTGTCACACCCATTCTGCATTTCATCTGATGCTGATCGCCTTTGTGCTTTCATCTACCCATTGCAGTCTTGGGCAGTAGCTTGTTACTAGTAGCATGTTATCAATAACTAGTTATCTTTTTCAGTAATTTGCACCTGTAACTAGTGACCTTGACTTAACTTTAACTTGACTGCACTGTTACTTCACTTTTCTTTTCCTAGACATAGCCACTTCTTCAACATACTGAAGCTTCATGGTTGACTGATTTATTTTGTCACTTGTCACACCCATACTGCATTTCATCTGATGCTGATCGCCTTTGTGCTTTCATCTACCCATTGCAGTCTTGGGCAGTAGATTGTTACTAGTAGCATGTTATCAATAAGTAGTTATCTTTTTCAGTAATTTGCACCTGTAACTAGTGGCCTTGACTTAACTTTAACTTGACTGAACTGTTACTTCACTTTTCTTTGCCTAGACATTGCCACTTCTTCAACATACTGAAGCTTCATGGTTGACTGATTTATTTTGTCACTTGTCACACCCATACTGCATTTCATCTGATGCTGATCACCTTTGTGCTTTCATCTACCCATTGCAGTCTTGGGCAGTAGCTTGTTACTAGTAGCATGTTTTCAATAACTAGTTATCTTTTTCAGTAATTTGCACCTGTAACTAGTGACCTTGACTTAACTTTAACTTGACTGCACTGTTACTTCACTTTTATTTGCCTAGACATAGAGACTTCTTCAACATACTGAAGCTTCATGATTGACTGATTTATTTTGTCACTTGTCACACCCATACTGCATTACATCTGATGCTGATTGCCTTTGTGCTTTCATCTACCCATCGCAGTCTTGGGTAGTAGCTTGTTACTAGGGGCATGTTATCAATAACTAGTTATCTTTTTCAGTAATTTGCACCTGTAACTAGTGGTCTTGACTTAACTTTTACTTGACTGCACTGTTACTTCACTTTTCTTTTCCTAGACATAGCCACTTATTCAACATACTGAAGCTTCATGGTTGTCTGAATTATTTTGTCACTTGTCACACCCATTCTGCATTTCATCTGATGCTGATCGCCTTTGTGCTTTCATCTACCCATTGCAGTCTTGGGCAGTAGATTGTTACTAGCAGCATGTTATCAATAACTAGTTATCTTTTTCAGTAATTTGCACTTGTAACTAGTGGCCTTGACTTAACTTTAACTTGACTGAACTGTTACTTCACTTTTCTTTGCCTAGACATAGCCACTTCTTCAACATACGGAAGCTTCATGGTTGACTGATTTATTTTGTCACTTGTCACACCCATACTGCATTTCATCTGATGCTGATCGCCTTTGTGCTTTCATCTACCCATTGCAGTCTTGGGCAGTAGCTTGTTACTAGTAGCATGTTTTCAATAACTAGTTATCTTTTTCAGTAATTTGCACCTGTAACTAGTGACCTTGACTTAACTTTAACTTGACTGCACTGTTACTTCACTTTTCTTTGCCTAGACATAGAGACTTCTTCAACATACTGAAGCTTCATGGTTGACTGATTTATTTTGTCACTTGTCACACCCATACTGCATTACATCTGATGCTGATTGCCTTTGTGCTTTCATCTACCCATTGCAGTCTTGGGTAGTAGCTTGTTACTAGGAGCATGTTATCAATAACTAGTTATCTTTTTCAGTAATTTGCAGCTGTAACTAGTGGTCTTGACTTAACTTTAACTTGACTGCACTGTTACTTCACTTTTCTTTTCCTAGACATAGCCACTTCTTCAACATACTGAAGCTTCATGGTTGGCTGATTTATTTTGTCACTTGTCACACCCATACTGCATTTCATCTGATGCTGATCGCCTTTGTGCTTTCATCTACCCATTGCAGTCTTGGGCAGTAGATTGTTGCTAGTAGCATGTTATCAATAACTAGTTATCTTTTTCAGTAATTTGCACCTGTAACTAGTGGCCTTGACTTAACTTTAACTTGACTGCACTGTTACTTCACTTTTCTTTTCCTAGACATAGCCACTTCTTCAACATACTGAAGCTTCATGGTTGACTGGTTTATTTTGTCACTTGTCACACCCATACTGCATTTCATCTGATGCTGATCGCCTTTGTGCTTTCATCTACCCATTGCAGTCTTGGGCAGTAGATTGTTACTAGTAGCATGTTATCAATAACTAGTTATCTTTTCAGTAATTTGCACCTGTAACTAGTGGCCTTGACTTAACTTTAACTTGACTGAACTGTTACTTCACTTTTCTTTGCCTAGACATAGCCACTTCTTCAACATACGGAAGCTTCAAGGTTGACTGATTTATTTTGTCACTTGTCACACCCATACTGCATTACATCTGATGCTGATCGTCTTTGTGCTTTCATCTACCCATTACAGTCTTGGGCAGTAGATTGTTACTAGTAGCATGTTATCAATAACTAGTCATCTTTTTCAATAATTTGCACCTGTAACTAGTGGCCTTGACTTAACTTTAACTTGACTGCACTGTTACTTCACTTTTCTTTTCCTAGACATAGCCACTTCTTCAACATACTGAAGCTTCATGGTTGACTGATTTATTTTGTCACTTGTCACACCCATACTGCATTTCATCTGATGCTGATCGCCTTTGTGCTTTCATCTACCCATTGCAGTCTTGGGCAGTAGATTGTTACTAGTAGCATGTTATCAATAAGTAGTTATCTTTTTCAGTAATTTGCACCTGTAACTAGTGGCCTTGACTTAACTTTAACTTGACTGAACTGTTACTTCACTTTTCTTTGCCTAGACATTGCCACTTCTTCAACATACTGAAGCTTCATGGTTGACTGATTTATTTTGTCACTTGTCACACCAATACTGCATTTCATCTGATGCTGATCGCCTTTGTGCTTTCATCTACCCATTGCAGTCTTGGGCAGTAGCTTGTTACTAGTAGCATGTTTTCAATACCTAGTTATCTTTTTCAGTAATTTGCACCTGTAACTAGTGACCTTGACTTAACTTTAACTTGACTGCACTGTTACTTCACTTTTCTTTGCCTAGACATAGAGACTTCTTCAACATACTGAAGCTTCATGGTTGACTGATTTATTTTGTCACTTGTCACACCCATACTGCATTACATCTGATGCTGATTGCCTTTGTGCTTTCATCTACCCATTGCAGTCTTGGGTAGTAGCTTGTTACTAGGAGCATGTTATCAATAACTAGTTATCTTTTTCAGTAATTTGCAGCTGTAACTAGTGGTCTTGACTTAACTTTAACTTGACTGCACTGTTACTTCACTTTTCTTTTCCTAGACATAGCCACTTCTTCAACATACTGAAGCTTCACGGTTGGCTGATTTATTTTGTCACTTGTCAGACCCATACTGCATTTCATCTGATGCTATCGCCTTTGTGCTTTCATCTACCCATTGCAGTCTTGGGCAGTAGATTGTTGCTAGTAGCATGTTATCAATAACTAGTTATCTTTTTCAGTAATTTGCACCTGTAACTAGTGGCCTTGACTTAACTTTAACTTGACTGCACTGTTACTTCACTTTTCTTTTCCTAGACATAGCCACTTCTTCAACATACTGAAGCTTCATGGTTGACTGATTTATTTTGTCACTTGTCACACCCATACTGCATTTCATCTGATGCTGATCGCCTTTGTGCTTTCATCTACCCATTGCAGTCTTGGGCAGTAGATTGTTACTAGTAGCATGTTATCAATAACTAGTTATCTTTTTCAGTAATTTGCACCTGTAACTAGTGGCCTTGACTTAACTTTAACTTGACTGAACTGTTACTTCACTTTTCTTTGCCTAGACATAGCCACTTCTTCAACATACGGAAGCTTCAAGGTTGACTGATTTATTTTGTCACTTGTCACACCCATACTGCATTACATCTGATGCTGATCGTCTTTGTGCTTTCATCTACCCATTACAGTCTTGGGCAGTAGATTGTTACTAGTAGCATGTTATCAATAACTAGTCATCTTTTTCAATAATTTGCACCTGTAACTAGTGGCCTTGACTTAACTTTAACTTGACTGCACTGTTACTTCACTTTTCTTTTCCTAGACATAGCCACTTCTTCAACATACTGAAGCTTCATGGTTGACTGATTTATTTTGTCACTTGTCACACCCATACTGCATTTCATCTGATGCTGATCGCCTTTGTGCTTTCATCTACCCATTGCAGTCTTGGGCAGTAGATTGTTACTAGTAGCATGTTATCAATAAGTAGTTATCTTTTTCAGTAATTTGCACCTGTAACTAGTGGCCTTGACTTAACTTTAACTTGACTGAACTGTTACTTCACTTTTCTTTGCCCAGACATTGCCACTTCTTCAACATACTGAAGCTTCATGGTTGACTGATTTATTTTGTCACTTGTCACACCCATACTGCATTTCATCTGATGCTGATTGCCTTTGTGCTTTCATCTACCCATCGCAGTCTTGGGTAGTAGCTTGTTACTAGGAGCATGTTATCAATAACTAGTTATCTTTTTCAGTAATTTGCACCTGTAACTAGTGGTCTTGACTTAACTTTTACTTGACTGCACTGTTACTTCACTTTTCTTTTCCTAGACATAGCCACTTATTCAACATACTGAAGCTTCATGGTTGACTGATTTATTTTGTCACTTGTCACACCCATACTGCATTTCATCTGATGCTGATCGCCTTTGTGCTTTCATCTACCCATTGCAGTCTTGGGCAGTAGCTTGTTACTAGTAGCATGTTATCAATAACTAGTTATCTTTTTCAGTAATTTGCACCTGTAACTAGTGACCTTGACTTAACTTTAACTTGACTGCACTGTTACTTCACTTTTATTTGCCTAGACATAGAGACTTCTTCAACATACTGAAGCTTCATGGTTGACTGATTTATTTTGTCACTTGTCACACCCATACTGCATTTCATCTGATGCTGATCGCCTTTGTGCTTTCATCTACCCATTGCAGTCTTGGGCAGTAGCTTGTTACTAGTAGCATGTTATCAATAACTAGTTATCTTTTTCAGTAATTTGCACCTGTAACTAGTGACCTTGACTTAACTTTAACTTGACTGCACTGTTACTTCACTTTTCTTTGCCTAGACATAGAGACTTCTTCAACATACTGAAGCTTCATGGTTGACTGATTTATTTTGTCACTTGTCACACCCATACTGCATTACATCTGATGCTGATTGCCTTTGTGCTTTCATCTACCCACTGCAGTCTTGGGTAGTAGCTTGTTACTAGGAGCATGTTATCAATAACTAGTTATCTTTTTCAGTAATTTGCACCTGTAACTAGTGGCCTTGACTTAACTTTAACTTGACTGCACTGTTACTTCACTTTTCTTTTCCTAGACATAGCCACTTCTTCAACATACTGAAGCTTCATGGTTGCCTGATTTATTTTGCCACTTGTCACACCCATTCTGCATTTCATCTGATGCTGATCGCCTTTGTTCTTTCATCTACCCATTGCAGTCTTGGGCAGTAGATTGTTACTAGCAGCATGTTATCAATAACTAGTTATCTTTTTCAGTAATTTGCACCTGTAACTAGTGGCCTTGACTTAACTTTAACTTGACTGAACTGTTACTTCACTTTTCTTCGCCTAGACATAGCCACTTCTTCAACATACGGAAGCTTCATGGTTGACTGATTTATTTTGTCACTTGTCACACCCATACTGCATTACATCTGATGCTGATCGTCTTTGTGCTTTCATCTACCCATTACAGTCGTGGGCAGTAGATTGTTACTAGTAGCATGTTATGAATAACTAGTTATCTTTTTCAGTAATTTGCACCTGTAACTAGTGGCCTTGACTTAACTTTAACTTGACTGAACTGTTACTTCACTTTTCTTTGCCTAGACATTGCCACTTCTTCAACATACTGAAGCTTCATGGTTGACTGATTTATTTTGTCACTTGTCACACCCATACTGCATTTCATCTGATGCTGATCGCCTTTGTGCTTTCATCTACCCATTGCAGTCTTGGGCAGTAGCTTGTTACTAGTAGCATGTTTTCAATAACTAGTTATCTTTTTCAGTAATTTTCACCTGTAACTAGTGACCTTGACTTAACTTTAACTTGACTACACTGTTACTTCACTTTTCTTTGCCTAGACATAGAGACTTCTTCAACATACTGAAGCTTCATGGTTGACTGATTTATTTTGTCACTTGTCACACCCATACTGCATTACATCTGATGCTGATTGCCTTTGTGCTTTCATCTACCCATTGCAGTCTTGGGTAGTAGCTTGTTACTAGGAGCATGTTATCAATAACTAGTTATCTTTTTCAGTAATTTGCACCTGTAACTAGTGGTCTTGACTTAACTTTAACTTGACTGCACTGTTACTTCACTTTTCTTTTCCTAGACATAGCCACTTCTTCAACATACTGAAGCTTCATGGTTGACTGATTTATTTTGTCACTTGTCACACCCATACTGCATTTCATCTGATGCTGATCGCCTTTGTGCTTTCATCTACCCATTGCAGTCTTGGGCAGTAGATTGTTACTAGTAGCATGTTATCAATAACTAGTTATCTTTTTCAGTAATTTGCACCTGTAACTAGTGGCCTTGGCTTAACTTTAACTTGACTGCACTGTTACTTCACTTTTCTTTTCCTAGACATAGCCACTTCTTCAACATGCTGAAGCTTCATGGTTGACTGATTTATTTTGTCACTTGTCACACCCATACTGCATTTCATCTGATGCTGATCGCCTTTGTGCTTTCATCTACCCATTGCAGTCTTGGGCAGTAGATTGTTACTAGTAGCATGTTATCAATAACTAGTTATCTTTTCAGTAATTTGCACCTGTAACTAGTGGCCTTGACTTGAATTTAACTTGACTGCAGTGTTACTTCACTTTTATTTGCCTAGACATAGAGACTTCTTCAACATACTGAAGCTTCATGGTTGACTGATTTATTTTGTCACTTGTCAAGCCCGTACTGCATTACATCTGATGCTGATCGCCTTTGTGCTTTCATCTACCCATTGCAGTCTTGGGCAGTAGCTTGTTACTAGTAGCATGTTATCAATAACTAGTTATCTTTTTCAGTAATTTGCACCTGTAACTAGTGGCCTTGACTTAACTTTAACTTGACTGCACTATTACTTCACTTTTCTTTGCCTAGACATAGCCACTTCTTCAACATACGGAAGCTTCATGGTTGGCTGATTTATTTTGTCACTTGTCACACCCATACTGCATTTCATCTGCTGCTGATCGCCTTTTTGCTTTCATCTACCCAATGCAGTCTTGGGCAGTAGATTGTTACTAGTAGCATGTTATCAATAACTAGTTATCTTTTTCAGTAATTTGCACATGTAACTAGTGGCCTTGACTTAACTTTAACTTGACTGCACTGTTACTTCACTTTTCTTTGCCTAGACATTGCCACTTCTTCAACATACTGAAGCTTCATGGTTGACTGATTTATTTTGTCACTTGTCACACCCATACTGCATTTCATCTGATGCTGATCGCCTTTGTGCTTTCATCTACCCATTGCAGTCTTGGACAGTAGCTTGTTACTAGTAGCATGTTATCAATAACTAGTTATCTTTTTCAGTAATTTGCACCTGTAACTAGTGACCTTGACTTAACTTTAACTTGACTGCACTGTTACTTCACTTTTCTTTGCCTAGACATAGATACTTCTTCAACATACTGAAGCTTCATGGTTGACTGATTTATTTTGTCACTTGTCACACCCATACTGCATTACATCTGATGCTGATTGCCTTTGTGCTTTCATCTACCCATTGCAGTCTTGGGTAGTAGCTTGTTACTAGGAGCATGTTATCAATAACTAGTTATCTTTTTCAGTAATTTGCACCTGTAACTAGTGGCCTTGACTTAACTTTAACTTGACTGCACTGTTACTTCACTTTTCTTTTCCTAGACATAGCCACTTCTTCAACATACTGAAGCTTCATGGTTGACTGTGTTATTTTGTCACTTGTCACACCCATTCTGCATTTCATCTGATGCTGATCGCCTTTGTGCTTTCATCTACCCATTGCAGTCTTGGGCAGTAGATTGTTACTAGCAGCATGTTATCAATAACTAGTTATCTTTTTCAGTAATTTGCACCTGTAACTAGTGGCCTTGACTTAACTTTAACTTGACTGAACTGTTACTTCACTTTTCTTCGCCTAGACATAGCCACTTCTTCAACATACGGAAGCTTCATGGTTGACTGATTTATTTTGTCACTTGTCACACCCATACTGCATTACATCTGATGCTGATCGTCTTTGTGCTTTCATCTACCCATTACAGTCGTGGGCAGTAGATTGTTACTAGTAGCATGTTATGAATAACTAGTTATCTTTTTCAGTAATTTGCACCTGTAACTAGTGGCCTTGACTTAACTTTAACTTGACTGAACTGTTACTTCACTTTTCTTTGCCTAGACATTGCCACTTCTTCAACATACTGAAGCTTCATGGTTGACTGATTTATTTTGTCACTTGTCACACCCATACTGCATTTCATCTGATGCTGATCGCCTTTGTGCTTTCATCTACCCATTGCAGTCTTGGGCAGTAGCTTGTTACTAGTAGCATGTTTTCAATAACTAGTTATCTTTTTCAGTAATTTTCACCTGTAACTAGTGACCTTGACTTAACTTTAACTTGACTACACTGTTACTTCACTTTTCTTTGCCTAGACATAGAGACTTCTTCAACGTACTGAAGCTTCATGGTTGACTGATTTATTTTGTCACTTGTCACACCCATACTGCATTACATCTGATGCTGATTGCCTTTGTGCTTTCATCTACCCATTGCAGTCTTGGGCAGTAGCTTGTTACTAGGAGCATGTTATCAATAACTAGTTATCTTTTTCAGTAATTTGCACCTGTAACTAGTGGTCTTGACTTAACTTTAACTTGACTGCACTGTTACTTCACTTTTCTTTTCCTAGACATAGCCACTTCTTCAACATACTGAAGCTTCATGGTTGACTGATTTATTTTGTCACTTGTCACACCCATACTGCATTTCATCTGATGCTGATCGCCTTTGTGCTTTCATCTACCCATTGCAGTCTTGGGCAGTAGATTGTTACTAGTAGCATGTTATCAATAACTAGTTATCTTTTTCAGTAATTTGCACCTGTAACTAGTGGCCTTGGCTTAACTCTAACTTGACTGCACTGTTACTTCACTTTTCTTTTCCTAGACATAGCCACTTCTTCAACATGCTGAAGCTTCATGGTTGACTGATTTATTTTGTCACTTGTCACACCCATACTGCATTTCATCTGATGCTGATCGCCTTTGTGCTTTCATCTACCCATTGCAGTCTTGGGCAGTAGATTGTTACTAGTAGCATGTTATCAATAACTAGTTATCTTTTCAGTAATTTGCACCTGTAACTAGTGGCCTTGACTTAACTTTAACTTGACTGCACTGTTACTTCACTTTTATTTGCCTAGACATAGAGACTTCTTCAACATACTGAAGCTTCATGGTTGACTGATTTATTTTGTCACTTGTCACACCCGTACTGCATTACATCTGATGCTGATCGCCTTTGTGCTTTCATCTACCCATTGCAGTCTTGGGCAGTAGCTTGTTACTAGTAGCATGTTATCAATAACTAGTTATCTTTTTCAGTAATTTGCACCTGTAACTAGTGGCCTTGACTTAACTTTAACTTGACTGCACTATTACTTCACTTTTCTTTGCCTAGACATAGCCACTTCTTCAACATACTGAAGCTTCATGGTTGGCTGATTTATTTTGTCACTTGTCACACCCATACTGCATTTCATCTGCTGCTGATCGCCTTTTTGCTTTCATCTACCCAATGCAGTCTTGGGCAGTAGATTGTTACTAGTAGCATGTTATCAATAACTAGTTATCTTTTTCAGTAATTTGCACATGTAACTAGTGGCCTTGACTTAACTTTAACTTGACTGCACTGTTACTTCACTTTTCTTTGCCTAGACATTGCCACTTCTTCAACATACTGAAGCTTCATGGTTGGCTGATTTACTTTGTCACTTGTCACACCCATACTGCATTTCATCTGATGCTGATCGCCTTTGTGCTTTCATCTACCCATTGCAGTCTTGGACAGTAGCTTGTTACTAGTAGCATGTTATCAATAACTAGTTATCTTTTTCAGTAATTTGCACCTGTAACTAGTGACCTTGACTTAACTTTAACTTGACTGCACTGTTACTTCACTTTTCTTTGCCTAGACATAGATACTTCTTCAACATATTGAAGCTTCATGGTTGACTGATTTATTTTGTCACTTGTCACACCCATACTGCATTACATCTGATGCTGATTGCCTTTGTGCTTTCATCTACCCATTGCAGTCTTGGGTAGTAGCTTGTTACTAGGAGCATGTTATCAATAACTAGTTATCTTTTTCAGTAATTTGCACCTGTAACTAGTGGCCTTGACTTAACTTTAACTTGACTGCACTGTTACTTCACTTTTCTTTTCCTAGACATAGCCACTTCTTCAACATACTGAAGCTTCATGGTTGACTGTGTTATTTTGTCACTTGTCACACCCATTCTGCATTTCATCTGATGCTGATCGCCTTTGTGCTTTCATCTACCCATTGCAGTCTTGGGCAGTAGATTGTTACTAGCAGCATGTTATCAATAACTAGTTATCTTTTTCAGTAATTTGCACCTGTAACTAGTGGCCTTGACTTAACTTTAACTTGACTGAACTGTTACTTCACTTTTCTTCGCCTAGACATAGCCACTTCTTCAACATACGGAAGCTTCATGGTTGACTGATTTATTTTGTCACTTGTCACACCCATACTGCATTACATCTGATGCTGATCGTCTTTGTGCTTTCATCTACCAATTACAGTCTTGGGCAGTAGATTGTTACTAGTAGCATGTTATGAATAACTAGTTATCTTTTTCAGTAATTTGCACCTGTAACTAGTGGCCTTGACTTAACTTTAACTTGACTGAACTGTTACTTCACTTTTCTTTGCCTAGACATTGCCACTTCTTCAACATACTGAAGCTTCATGGTTGACTGATTTATTTTGTCACTTGTCACACCCATACAGCATTTCATCTGATGCTGATCGCCTTTGTGCTTTCATCTACCCATTGCAGTCTTGGGCAGTAGCTTGTTACTAGTAGCATGTTTTCAATAACTAGTTATCTTTTTCAGTAATTTTCACCTGTAACTAGTGACCTTGACTTAACTTTAACTTGACTACACTGTTACTTCACTTTTCTTTGCCTAGACATAGAGACTTCTTCAACGTACTGAAGCTTCATGGTTGACTGATTTATTTTGTCACTTGTCACACCCATACTGCATTACATCTGATGCTGATTGCCTTTGTGCTTTCATCTACCCATTGCAGTCTTGGGCAGTAGCTTGTTACTAGGAGCATGTTATCAATAACTAGTTATCTTTTTCAGTAATTTGCACCTGTAACTAGTGGTCTTGACTTAACTTTAACTTGACTGCACTGTTACTTCACTTTTCTTTTCCTAGACATAGCCACTTCTTCAACATACTGAAGCTTCATGGTTGACTGATTTATTTTGTCACTTGTCACACCCATACTGCATTTCATCTGATGCTGATCGCCTTTGTGCTTTCATCTACCCATTGCAGTCTTGGGCAGTAGATTGTTACTAGTAGCATGTTATCAATAACTAGTTATCTTTTTCAGTAATTTGCACCTGTAACTAGTGGCCTTGGCTTAACTTTAACTTGACTGCACTGTTACTTCACTTTTCTTTTCCTAGACATAGCCACTTCTTCAACATGCTGAATCTTCATGGTTGACTGATTTATTTTGTCACTTGTCACACCCATACTGCATTTCATCTGATGCTGATCGCCTTTGTGCTTTCATCTACCCATTGCAGTCTTGGGCAGTAGATTGTTACTAGTAGCATGTTATCAATAACTAGTTATCTTTTTCAGTAATTTGCACATGTAACTAGTGGCCTTGACTTAACTTTAACTTGACTGAACTGTTACTTCACTTTTCTTTGCCTAGTCATAGCCAGTTCTTCAACATACGGAAGCTTGATGGTTGACTGATTTATTTTGTCACTTGTCACACCCATACTGCATTACATCTGATGCTGATCGTCTTTGTGCTTTCATCTACCCATTACAGTCTTGGGCAGTAGATTGTTACTAGTAGCATGTTATCAATAACTATTTATCTTTTTCAGTAATTTGCACCTGTAACTAGTGGCCTTGACTTAACTTTAACTTGACTGCACTGTTATTTCACTTTTCTTTGCTTAGACATAGCCACTTCTTCAACATACTGAAGCTTCATGGTTGACTGATTTATTTTTTCACTTGTCACACCCATACTGCATTTCATCTGATGCTGATCGCCTTTGTGCTTTCATCTACCCATTGGTGTCTTGGGCAGTAACTTGTTACCAGTAGCATGTTACCAATAACTAGTTATCTTTTCAGTAATTTGCACATGTAACTAGTGGCCTTGACTTAACTTTAACTTGACTGCACTGTTACTTCACTTTTCTTTGCCTAGACATTGCCACTTCTTCAACATACTGAAGCTTCATGGTTGACTGATTTATTTTGTCACTTGTCACACCCATACTGCATTTCATCTGATGCTGATCGCCTTTGTGCTTTCATCTACCTATTGCAGTCTTGGGCAGTAGCTTGTTACTAGTAGCATGTTATCAATAACTAGTTATCTTTTTCAGTAATTTGCACCTGTAACTAGTGACCTTGACTTAACTTTAACTTGACTGCACTGTTACTTCACTTTTCTTTGCCTAGACATAGAGACTTCTTCAACATACTGAAGCTTCATGGTTGACTGATTTATTTTGTCACTTGTCACACCCATACTGCATTACATCTGATGCTGATTGCCTTTGTGCTTTCATCTACCCATTGCAGTCTTGGGTAGTAGCTTGTTACTAGGAGCATGTTATCAATAACTAGTTATCTTTTTCAGTAATTTGCACCTGTAACTAGTGGTCTTGACTTAACTTTAACTTGACTGCACTGTTACTTCACTTTTCTTTGCCTAGACATAGAGACTTCTTCAACATACTGAAGCTTCATGGTTGACTGATTTATTTTGTCACTTGTAACACCCATACTGCATTACATCTGATGCTGATTGCCTTTGTGCTTTCATCTACCCATTGCAGTCTTGGGTAGTAGCTTGTTACTAGGAGCATGTTATCAATAACTAGTTATCTTTTTCAGTAATTTGCACTTGTAACTAGTGGCCTTGACTTAACTTTAACTTGACCGCACTGTTACTTCACTTTTCTTTTCCTAGACATAGCCACTTCTTCAACATACTGAAGCTTCATGGTTTACTGATTTATTTTGTCACTTGTCACACCCATACTGCATTTCATCTGATGCTGATCGCCTTTGTGCTTTCATCTACCCATTGCAGTCTTGGGCAGTAGCTTGTTACTAGTAGCATGTTATCAATAACTAGTTATCTTTTTCAGTAATTTGCACCTGTAACTAGTGACCTTGACTTAACTTTAACTTGACTGCACTGTTACTTCACTTTTCTTTGCCTAGACATAGAGACTTCTTCAACATACTGAAGCTTCATGGTTGACTGATTTATTTTGTCACTTGTCACACCCATACTTCATTACATCTGATGCTGATTGCCTTTGTGCTTTCATCTACCCATTGCAGTCTTGGGTAGTAGCTTGTTACTAGGAGCATGTTATCAATAACTAGTTATCTTTTTCAGTAATTTGCACCTGTAACTAGTGGCCTTGACTTAACTTTAACTTGACTGCACTGTTACTTCACTTTTCTTTTCCTAGACATAGCCACTTCTTCAACATACTGAAGCTTCATGGTTGACTGATTTATTTTGTCACTTGTCACACCCATACTGCATTT
This sequence comes from Rhipicephalus microplus, assembly GCF_043290135.1. Taxonomy (NCBI): domain Eukaryota; kingdom Metazoa; phylum Arthropoda; class Arachnida; order Ixodida; family Ixodidae; genus Rhipicephalus; species Rhipicephalus microplus. The sequence goes on from NC_134708.1 coordinate 62,234,370, forward strand.
CATCTGATGCTGATCGCCTTTGTGCTTTCATCTACCCATTGCAGTCTTGGGCAGTAGATTGTTACTAGTAGCATGTTTTCAATAACTAGTTATCTTTTTCAGTAATTTGCACCTGTAACTAGTGGCCTTGACTTAACTTTAACTTGACTGAACTGTTACTTCACTTTTCTTTGCCTAGACATTGCCACTTCTTCAACATACTGAAGCTTCATGGTTGACTGATTTATTTTGTCACTTGTCACACCCATACTGCATTTCATCTGATGCTGATCGCCTTTGTGCTTTCATCTACCCATTGCAGTCTTGGGCAGTAGCTTGTTACTAGTAGCATGTTTTCAATAACTAGTTATCTTTTTCAGTAATTTGCACCTGTAACTAGTGACCTTGACTTAACTTTAACTTGACTGCACTGTTACTTCACTTTTATTTGCCTAGACATAGACTTCTTCAACATACTGAAGCTTCATGGTTGACTGATTTATTTTGTCACTTGTCACACCCATACTGCATTACATCTGATGCTGATTGCCTTTGTGCTTACATCTTCCCATTGCAGTCTTGGGTAGTAGCTTGTTACTAGGAGCATGTTATCAATAACTAGTTATCTTTTTCAGTAATTTGCACCTGTAACTAGTGGCCTTGGCTTAACTTTAACTTGACTGCACTGTTACTTCACATTTCTTTTCCTAGACATAGCCACTTCTTCAACATGCTGAAGCTTCATGGTTGACTGATTTATTTTGTCACTTGTCACACCCATACTGCATTTCATCTGATGCTGATCGCCTTTGTGCTTTCATCTACCCATTGCAGTCTTGGGCAGTAGATTGTTACTAGTAGCATGTTATCAATAACTAGTTATCTTTTTCAGTAATTTGCACCTGTAACTAGTGGCCTTGACTTAACTTTAACTTGACTGAACTGTTACTTCACTTTTCTTTGCCTAGTCATAGCCAGTTCTTCAACATACGGAAGCTTGATGGTTGACTGATTTATTTTGTCACTTGTCACACCCATACTGCATTACATCTGATGCTGATCGTCTTTGTGCTTTCATCTACCCCTTACAGTCTTGGGCAGTAGATTATTACTAGTAGCATGTTATCAATAACTATTTATCTTTTTCAGTAATTTGCACCTGTAACTAGTGGCCTTGACTTAACTTTAACTTGACTGCACTGTTATTTCACTTTTCTTTGCCTAGACATAGCCACTTCTTCAACATACTGAAGCTTCATGGTTGACTGATTTATTTTGTCACTTGTCACACCCATACTGCATTTCATCTGATGCTGATCGCCTTTGTGCTTTCATCTACCCATTGGTGTCTTGGGCAGTAACTTGTTACCAGTAGCATGTTACCAATAACTAGTTATCTTTTCAGTAATTTGCACATGTAACTAGTGGCCTTGACTTAACTTTAACTTGACTGCACTGTTACTTCACTTTTCTTTGCCTAGACATTGCCACTTCTTCAACATACTGAAGCTTCATGGTTGACTGATTTATTTTGTCACTTGTCACACCCATACTGCATTTCATCTGATGCTGATCGCCTTTGTGCTTTCATCTACCTATTGCAGTCTTGGGCAGTAGCTTGTTACTAGTAGCATGTTATCAATAACTAGTTATCTTTTTCAGTAATTTGCACCTGTAACTAGTGACCTTGACTTAACTTTAACTTGACTGCACTGTTACTTCACTTTTCTTTGCCTAGACATAGAGACTTCTTCAACATACTGAAGCTTCATGGTTGACTGATTTATTTTGTCACTTGTCACACCCATACTGCATTACATCTGATGCTGATTGCCTTTGTGCTTTCATCTACCCATTGCAGTCTTGGGTAGTAGCTTGTTACTAGGAGCATGTTATCAATAACTAGTTATCTTGTTCAGTAATTTGCACCTGTAACTAGTGGTCTTGACTTAACTTTAACTTGACTGCACTGTTACTTCACTTTTCTTTGCCTAGACATAGAGACTTCTTCAACATACTGAAGCTTCATGGTTGACTGATTTATTTTGTCACTTGTAACACCCATACTGCATTACATCTGATGCTGATTGCCTCTGTGCTTTCATCTACCCATTGCAGTCTTGGGTAGTAGCTTGTTACTAGGAGCATGTTATCAATAACTAGTTATCTTTTTCAGTAATTTGCACTTGTAACTAGTGGCCTTGACTTAACTTTAACTTGACTGCACTGTTACTTCACTTTTCTTTTCCTAGACATAGCCACTTCTTCAACATACTGAAGCTTCATGGTTGACTGATTTATTTTGTCACTTGTCACACCCATACTGCATTTCATCTGATGCTGATCGCCTTTGTGCTTTCATCTACCCATTGCAGTCTTGGGCAGTAGCTTGTTACTAGTAGCATGTTATCAATAACTAGTTATCTTTTTCAGTAATTTGCACCTGTAACTAGTGACCTTGACTTAACTTTAACTTGACTGCACTGTTACTTCACTTTTCTTTGCCTAGACATAGAGACTTCTTCAACATACTGAAGCTTCATGGTTGACTGATTTATTTTGTCACTTGTCACACCCATACTTCATTACATCTGATGCTGATTGCCTTTGTGCTTTCATCTACCCATTGCAGTCTTGGGTAGTAGCTTGTTACTAGGAGCATGTTATCAATAACTAGTTATCTTTTTCAGTAATTTGCACCTGTAACTAGTGGCCTTGACTTAACTTTAACTTGACTGCACTGTTACTTCACTTTTCTTTTCCTAGACATAGCCACTTCTTCAACATACTGAAGCTTCATGGTTGACTGATTTATTTTGTCACTTGTCACACCCATACTGCATTTCATCTGATGCTGATCGCCTTTGTGCTTTCATCTACCCATTGCAGTCTTGGGCAGTAGATTGTTACTAGTAGCATGTTATCAATAACTAGTTATCTTTTTCAGTAATTTGCACCTGTAACTAGTGGCCTTGACTTAACTTTAACTTGACTGAACTGTTACTTCACTTTTCTTTGCCTAGACATTGCCACTTCTTCAACATACTGAAGCTTCATGGTTGACTGATTTATTTTGTCACTTGTCACACCCATACTGCATTTCATCTGATGCTGATCGCCTTTGTGCTTTCCTCTACCCATTGCAGTCTTGGGCAGTAGCTTGTTACTAGTAGCATGTTTTCAATAACTAGTTATCTTTTTCAGTAATTTGCACCTGTAACTAGTGACCTTGACTTAACTTTAACTTGACTGCACTGTTACTTCACTTTTATTTGCCTAGACATAGACTTCTTCAACATACTGAAGCTTCATGGTTGACTGATTTATTTTGTCACTTGTCACACCCATACTGCATTACATCTGATGCTGATTGCCTTTGTGCTTACATCTTCCCATTGCAGTCTTGGGTAGTAGCTTGTTACTAGGAGCATGTTATCAATAACTAGTTATCTTTTTCAGTAATTTGCACCTGTAACTAGTGGTCTTGACTTAACTTTAACTTGACTGCACTGTTACTTCACTTTTCTTTTCCTAGACATAGCCACTTCTTCAACATACTGAAGCTTCATGGTTGCCTGATTTATTTTTTCACTTGTCACACCCATACTGCATTTCATCTGATGCTGATCACCTTTGTGCTTTCATCTACCCATTGCAGTCTTGGGCAGTAGATTGTTACTAGTAGCATGTTATCAATAACTAGTTATCTTTTTCAGTAATTTGCACCTGTAACTAGTGGCCTTGACTTAACTTTAACTTGACTGCACTGTTACTTCACTTTTCTTTGTCCAGACATAGCCACTTCTTCAGCATACTGAAGCTTCATGGTTGACTGATTTATTTTGTCACTTGTCACACCCATACTGCATTTCATCTGATGCTGATCGCCTTTGTGCTTTCATCTACCCATTGATGTCTTGGGCAGTAACTTGTTACTAGTAGCATGTTTTCAATAACTAGTTATCTTTTTCAGTAATTTGCACCTGTAACTAGTGGCCTTGACCTAACTTTAACTTGACTGCACTGTTACTTCACTTTTCTTTGCCTAGACATAGCCACTTCTTCAACATACTGAAGCTTCATGGTTGACTGATTTATTTTGTCACTTGTCACACCCATACTGCATTTCATCTGATGCTGATCGCCTTTGTGCTTTCATCTACCCATTGATGTCTTGGGCAGTAACTTGTTACCAGTAGCATGTTACCAATAACTAGTTATCTTTTTCAGTAATTTGCACATGTAACTAGTGGCCTTGACTTAACTTTAACTTGACTGCACTGTTACTTCACTTTTCTTTGCCTAGACAATGCCACTTCTTCAACATACTGAAGCTTCATGGTTGACTGATTTATTTTGTCACTTGTCACACCCATACTGCATTTCATCTGATGCTGATCGCCTTTGTGCTTTCATCTACCCATTGCAGTCTTGGACAGTAGCTTGTTACTAGTAGCATGTTATCAATAACTAGTTATCTTTTTCAGTAATTTGCACCTGTAACTAGTGACCTTGACTTAACTTTAACTTGACTGCACTGTTACTTCACTTTTCTTTGCCTAGACATAGAGACTTCTTCAACATACTGAAGCTTCATGGTTGACTGATTTATTTTGTCACTTGTCACACCCATACTGCATAACATCTGATGCTGATCCTCTTTGTGCTTTCATCTACCCATTAGTCTTGGGCAGTAGATTGTTACTAGTAGCATGTTATCAATAACTAGTTATCTTTTTCAGTAATTTGCCCCTGTAACTAGTGGCCTTGACTTAACTTTAACTTGACTGCACTGTTACTTCACTTTTCTTTGCCTAGACATAGCCACTTCTTCAACATACTGAAGCTTCATGGTTGACTGATTTATTTTGTCACTTGTCACACCCATACTGCATTTCATCTGATGCTGATCGCCTTTGTGCTTTCATCTACCCATTGATGTCTTGGGCAGTAACTTGTTACCAGTAGCATGTTACCAATAACTAGTTATATTTTTTAGTAATTTGCACCTGTAACTAGTGGCCTTGACTTAACTTTAACTTGACTGCACTGTTACTTCACTTTTCTTTGCCTAGACATAGCCACTTCTTCAACATTCTGAAGCTTCATGGTTGACTGATTTATTTTGTCACTTGTCACACCCATACTGCATTACATCTGATGCTGATTGCCTTTGTGCTTTCATCTACCCATTGCAGTCTTGGGTAGTAGCTTGTTACTAGGAGCATGTTATCAATAACTAGTTATCTTTTTCAGTAATTTGCACCTGTAACTAGTGGTCTTGACTTAACTTTAACTTGACTGCACTGTTACTTCACTTTTCTTTGCCTAGACATAGAGACTTCTTCAACATACTGAAGCTTCATGGTTGCCTGATTTATTTTGTCACTTGTCACACCCATACTGCATTTCATCTGATGCTGATCGCCTTTGTGCTTTCATCTACCCATTGCAGTCTTGGGCAGTAGCTTGTTACTAGTAGCATGTTATCAATAACTAGTTATCTTTTTCAGTAATTTGCACCTGTAACTAGTGACCTTGACTTAACTTTAACTTGACTGCACTGTTATTTCACTTTTCTTTGCCTAGACATAGCCACTTCTTCAACATACTGAAGCTTCATGGTTGACTGATTTATTTTGTCACTTGTCACACCCATACTGCATTTCATCTGATGCTGATCGCCTTTGTGCTTTCATCTACCCATTGGTGTCTTGGGCAGTAACTTGTTACCAGTAGCATGTTACCAATAACTAGTTATCTTTTTCAGTAATTTGCACTTGTAACTAGTGGCCTTGACTTAACTTTAACTTGACTGCACTGTTACTTCACTTTTCTTTTCCTAGACATAGCCACTTCTTCAACATACTGAAGCTTCATGGTTGACTGATTTATTTTGTCACTTGTCACACCCATACTGCATTTCATCTGATGCTGATCGCCTTTGTGCTTTCATCTACCCATTGCAGTCTTGGGCAGTAGCTTGTTACTAGTAGCATGTTATCAATAACTAGTTATCTTTTTCAGTAATTTGCACCTGTAACTAGTGACCTTGACTTAACTTTAACTTGACTGCACTGTTACTTCACTTTTCTTTGCCTAGACATAGAGACTTCTTCAACATACTGAAGCTTCATGGTTGACTGATTTATTTTGTCACTTGTCACACCCATACTTCATTACATCTGATGCTGATTGCCTTTGTGCTTTCATCTACCCATTGCAGTCTTGGGTAGTAGCTTGTTACTAGGAGCATGTTATCAATAACTAGTTATCTTTTTCAGTAATTTGCACCTGTAACTAGTGGCCTTGACTTAACTTTAACTTGACTGCACTGTTACTTCACTTTTCTTTTCCTAGACATAGCCACTTCTTCAACATACTGAAGCTTCATGGTTGACTGATTTATTTTGTCACTTGTCACACCCATACTGCATTTCATCTGATGCTGATCGCCTTTGTGCTTTCATCTACCCATTGCAGTCTTGGGCAGTAGATTGTTACTAGTAGCATGTTATCAATAACTAGTTATCTTTTTCAGTAATTTGCACCTGTAACTAGTGGCCTTGACTTAACTTTAACTTGACTGAACTGTTACTTCATTTTTCTTTGCCTAGACATTGCCAATTCTTCAACATACTGAAGCTTCATGGTTGACTGATTTATTTTGTCACTTGTCACACCCATACTGCATTTCATCTGATGCTGATCGCCTTTGTGCTTTCATCTACCCATTGCAGTCTTGGGCAGTAGCTTGTTACTAGTAGCATGTTTTCAATAACTAGTTATCTTTTTCAGTAATTTGCACCTGTAACTAGTGACCTTGACTTAACTTTAACTTGACTGCACTGTTACTTCACTTTTATTTGCCTAGACATAGACTTCTTCAACATACTGAAGCTTCATGGTTGACTGATTTATTTTGTCACTTGTCACACCCATACTGCATTACATCTGATGCTGATTGCCTTTGTGCTTACATCTTCCCATTGCAGTCTTGGGCAGTAGCTTGTTACTAGGAGCATGTTATCAATAACTAGTTATCTTTTTCAGTAATTTGCACCTGTAACTAGTGGTCTTGACTTAACTTTAACTTGACTGCACTGTTACTTCACTTTTCTTTTCCTAGACATAGCCACTTCTTCAACATACTGAAGCTTCATGGTTGCCTGATTTATTTTTTCACTTGTCACACCCATACTGCATTTCATCTGATGCTGATCACCTTTGTGCTTTCATCTACCCATTGCAGTCTTGGGCAGTAGATTGTTACTAGTAGCATGTTATCAATAACTAGTTATCTTTTTCAGTAATTTGCACCTGTAACTAGTGGCCTTGACTTAACTTTAACTTGACTGCACTGTTACTTCACTTTTCTTTGTCTAGACATAGCCACTTCTTCAGCATACTGAAGCTTCATGGTTGACTGATTTATTTTGTCACTTGTCACACCCATACTGCATTTCATCTGATGCTGATCGCCTTTGTGCTTTCATCTACCCATTGATGTCTTGGGCAGTAACTTGTTACTAGTAGCATGTTTTCAATAACTAGTTATCTTTTTCAGTAATTTGCACCTGTAACTAGTGGCCTTGACCTAACTTTAACTTGACTGCACTGTTACTTCACTTTTCTTTGCCTAGACATAGCCACTTCTTCAACATGCTGAAGCTTCATGGTTGACTGATTTATTTTGTCACTTGTCACACCCATACTGCATTTCATCTGATGCTGATCGCCTTTGTGCTTTCATCTACCCATTGATGTCTTGGGCAGTAACTTGTTACCAGTAGCATGTTACCAATAACTAGTTATCTTTTTCAGTAATTTGCACATGTAACTAGTGGCCTTGACTTAACTTTAACTTGACTGCACTGTTACTTCACTTTTCTTTGCCTAGACAATGCCACTTCTTCAACATACTGAAGCTTCATGGTTGACTGATTTATTTTGTCACTTGTCACACACATACTGCATTTCATCTGATGCTGATCGCCTTTGTGCTTTCATCTACCCATTGCAGTCTTGGGCAGTAGCTTGTTACTAGTAGCATGTTATCAATAACTAGTTATCTTTTTCAGTAATTTGCACCTGTAACTAGTGACCTTGACTTAACTTTAACTTGACTGCACTGTTACTTCACTTTTCTTTGCCTAGACATAGAGACTTCTTCAACATACTGAAGCTTCATGGTTGACTGATTTATTTTGTCACTTGTCACACCCATACTGCATAACATCTGATGCTGATCCTCTTTGTGCTTTCATCTACCCATTACAGTCTTGGGCAGTAGATTGTTACTAGTAGCATGTTATCAATAACTAGTTATCTTTTTCAGTAATTTGCACCTGTAACTAGTGGCCTTGACTTAACTTTAACTTGACTGCACTGTTACTTCACTTTTCTTTGCCTAGACATAGCCACTTCTTCAACATACTGAAGCTTCATGGTTGACTGATTTATTTTGTCACTTGTCACACCCATACTGCATTTCATCTGATGCTGATCGCCTTTGTGCTTTCATCTACCCGTTGATGTCTTGGGCAGTAACTTGTTACCAGTAGCATGTTACCAATAACTAGTTATATTTTTTAGTAATTTGCACCTGTAACTAGTGGCCTTGACTTAACTTTAACTTGACTGCACTGTTACTTCACTTTTCTTTGCCTAGACATAGCCACTTCTTCAACATTCTGAAGCTTCATGGTTGACTGATTTATTTTGTCACTTGTCACACCCATACTGCATTTAATCTGATGCTGATTGCCTTTGTTCTTTCATCTACCCATTGCAGTTTTGGGCAGTAACTTGTTACTAGTAGCATGTTACCAATAACTAGTTATATTTTTCAGTAATTTGCAGCTGTAACTAGTGGCCTTTAGGGTAGTTGAATTGGTAATTGTTACACTGTTACTTTTTTACACACTAACGGCAATGGAAGATGCCATTAGTTACTTAAGGACTGGTTTTCTTTGCGTGATTGACATAATTGTTTGTCAGTTCTCATTAATGGTATATAGAAACTTCGGTTTTAAAAACACGAATTTCCAGTAGCAACACTGATCTGCCGATGTAAACGCATTTCTTTTTTTCAAACTTTCCTTTTTTTACCATATTCTTTCTATCTTTGCACTTTCCACAATGGGGCTGCCCTTGTAGTTGAGAAGAAATCGCCAAGAGGAATATCTGTGACCGTGTTGGGAGTTTACTTGTTGTAAATCAATCATGTTACTACTGAACAGCCGGCTGAGTTCAGGTCTTTTTATTCATATTTAGAGAGGCGGTTATATCTTTTTCAGCACTACAGCTTCTTGCTCCATTCTTGGTCTGCCAGTGAGCATTCCTCCAATCGAGGCGCCGAGCTTATCGAGCTGAGGTGTTTACCGGTGGCTAGAGAACTGCATCTCGAAATAGTACTGTCAACTAGCGAAGTAAATTTAAAATTTCTCTGTAACTGATTGTCCAAAGTCTATGCTGACTCAATGCAATCATTTTCAAAATGACTGGCATTTTGCCTCCTGTGCAAGTGACTTTCTCAGCATACACAGGCTATAAAATTAGGAAAAAAAAGAACGTCAATCAGTTCATTAGTCCTGCGTGTCCTCACAAACATTTTTCAGTAAGGGGTTGCGATTGCTGTTGCAAGCAGATGCGTCGTGGTGATTTAACCGTGCAAGTGTCCCCCCTCCCCGCTTTCGTTTGAATTAGCATTCAGTGGCGTAGCCAGGAGGTGGCACACCAGACTCGTGCCCCCCCCCATTTTTTTTCGCCATGGCATAGGGAGTGAAAAACGACCATTTCCTAATTTAAGGGGGTTCCCCCCTGAAATCAAAGTGGTGCGCCCCCCCCTGAAAAAAAATTCTGGTTACACGCCTGATCGTCGTATTCTTTAGGCCAAAGCTGTGCCTTGTTGAGCACTGTTCAATAAGCTCAGTTTAAGAATGCTGCATGGTTGAAATCGCCACTCTTTGCTTTCCTGGTCCGCTCCTGTCCTTTTCGCCGTCGAAATTATGTCGCTTTGCAATCCCTCCATTGTACTTGTAGGTGATCCCAGACTATTGTCTACAGGTGTGGGGTCTGTGAACACATGTTTCAAGGTGTATTTAAGTAGTTGGGCTGAAAAACGGTTTTTGTGCACAGCGGACTTAAGCTCTCTGAACTGGGTTTGGTACATCTTGAAGAACATCAGCAATAGACCTAATAGTAAGAATGAGCAAGTAGTAAATTCTATAACCAAAATGTCTATATGCATGCTGGGATTATGCTGCTAGCTCATTAAAAGGTCTCATATGTCGTTACGCTAGCACACACACACAAAAATGTGTTTTACATGTCATAACTACCAGCCACGCTGACCAACACTCCTAGTTTTGAATGCCATAAAGTTGATGGTAGGAACACCGCCGAAGTAGCTCAAGTGGTAGAGCACCGGACGCATTATTAGAATCTTATTGCAGGTACAGTCCCTGCCAGTGGTAAGTTATCCTTTTAGCCACATTTTTTTCTTCACGTTTACATCGTGAAAAATACTTGCTTGTTTGTTGTAAATAACGTTGAGCCTAACGATAAAAGACAAGCCTCTTGTTTCGTTGGTTGAGTACATAGGCAGCCAGCAAGGGAAACATCAGAGTGGTTTTTTGCGCACAAAAAAAGAACATCAGAAGCTTTGTAAAGCAATTGAGCTAGAAACTTCTCGCCTTTTAAATGCAGCTTGTTATGCCAGTGGTTTGTTGACGGGACTTATGATGACAAAAGCTCTCGAAGGTTGACATATACGAGAGATATTAAGCATGAATTGTCTCTTGTACCGCTTTGCCATGTAGGCGCACGCCTGTTCTGCTGCATCTCGCATGGCTCTTTTTCTTCTTCTTCACCTCTCCTCATGGCTCTTACCCAATGTTGGGGATTGGCTGAGTATTAGGCGAAATTTTTTGTTTGCTTTTTAAGTGTTTCTTTGCAATACTTCTCGTATAAGCTAGGAATAGTCAATAATACAACAAACATAATTATGGAATATTAGTATTGAAATGTTTGAAAGGATGGAGCATTTAGCTCAATGCTCTTTTAGTCTGACTGATGAATACCTCAATGGCGTAGTAAACATACCGTGTTACTGTAGCTCAGAGTAGAGGCGCCAAAAGAATAAGCAACTTATTCGGATATTTCCAGACCCAAGTTTCAAAGAGGTGGTGCTATGAATCTTCTCCTCAATGACTAGTACAGGTGACAGGATAGAAAGTACGGTAATGACTAATTGTTTCATCCTCCTCACAGAGGAGACAGCCCTTGACTTGCGCAATGCGCTATGCAGGTAAAAGTTGAGGGAGGTAACCCGGCAGTGAAGTTTACTCACTGTTCCAGGGAAAAAATAGGTGCCTATATTCTGGAGAAGCTGTCAAGGCAGGGTCTGATGAGCATTTTTTTAATACTAGTGTTCTGAATCGTGCAATGGTATGCTGTCAGTGGGAAAACCGGAAAGATTTGCACCAAAAGCGCCATCTTTGCTAAAGCATCAGCGATCATCTTTTGTGCTTTTGACTGGGCGAGCGGACATATCATATGTCTGGTCAGATATGACCAGACATATGATAGCATGTATAGCTGGCAATCGTGAAATGCTGATTGTCTTAACCCTTTGTCATCATCATCATCATCAGCCTGACTACGTTCACTGCAGGACAAAGGCCTCTCCCATGTTCCGCCAGTCAATTCGTTCCTGTGCTTGCTGCGGCCGATTTATACCAGCAAACTTCTTAATCTCATCTGCCCACCTAACCTTCTGTCTCCCCCTAACCCATTTGACTTCTCTGGGAATCTAGTTAGTTACTCTTAATGACCAGCGATTATCCTGTCTATGTGCAACATGCCCGGCCCATGTTCATTCCCCCTTCTTGATTTCAACTATGATATCCTTGACCCCCGTTGTTCCCTAATCCATTCTGCTCTCTTCTTTTCTCTTAAGGTTACACCTACCATTTTTCTTTCCATCGCTCGCTGCGTCCTCCGCAATTTAAGCTGAACCCTCTTGGTAGGTCTCCTGGTTTCTGCTCCATAGCTAAGTACCAGCAAGATGCAGCTGTTATATACCTTCCTCTTGAGGAATAGTGGCAATCTACCTGTCATGATTTGAGAGTGCTTGCCAAAAATGCTCCACCCCATTCTTATTCTTTTAGTTACTCCAATCTCGTGGTTCGGCTCCGCGGTTATTACCTGCCCTGAGTAGACATAGTCTTTTACAATTTGAAGTGCACTATTACTTATCTCGAAGCGCTGCTCTCTTCCGAGGCTGTTGTACATTACTTTCATTTCCTGCAGATTAATTTTAAGACCCACCTTTTTGCTCTCCTTGTCTAAGTCCGTAATCATGAGTTGCAGTTCGTCCCCTGAGTTACTCAGTAATGCAATGTCATCAGCGAAGCGCAGGTTACTAAGGTACTCTCCATTAACTCTTATCTCTAACTTTTCCCTTTCTAGGCCTCTGAAAACCTCCTGTAAGCATGCGGTAAATAGCATTAAGGAGATTGTATCCCCCTGCCTTACATCATTCTTGATTGGTATTCTGATGCTTTCTTTATGAAGCACTGTGGTAACAGTTGATCCTCTGTATATTTCTCCTAGGATGTTTATATATACATCAACGCCCTTATTCTGCAGTGTCTGCATGACTGCTGATATTTCTATCTAATCAAACACCTTCTCATAATCTATGAAGGCTATGGATAGTGGTTGGTTATATTTTGAGCATTTCTCTATTACCTGATTAATAGTATAAATGTGGTCGATTGTTGAGTAGCCTGTTCGAAATCCTGCTTGTTCCTTTGGTTGATTGAATTTTAATGTTTTCTTAACTCTGTTAGCAATTACCTTTGTAAATAGCTTGTATACTGTGGAGAGCAAGCTGATCGGCCTGTAATTCTTCTAGTCCTTGTCATCTCCTTTCTTATGTATTAAGATGATGTTAGCAGTTTTCCAATACTCTGGTACTCTTCCCATCAGGAGACACCTCATAAACGGGGTGGCTAGTTTTTTTAACACAATCTGTCCTCCATCTTTCAGCAGATCTGATGTTACCTAATCCTCACCAGCAGCTTTGCCTCTATGCATGCTCTCCAAGGCTTTTCTGACTTCTTCTATCATTACTGGTGGGGTGTCATCTGGGTTACTTCTAGTTCTTATAGTATTAAGATCATGGTTGTCCCAGCCACTGTACAGGTCTCTGTAAAACTCCTCCACTATTTTAATTATCCTATCCATATTGGTAGTTATTTTGCCTTCTTTCTCCCTTAACGCAAACAATATATATATATATATATATATATATATATATATATATATATATATATATATATGGTTCCTCAATTTCATTTAAATACTCCGGAAAAGGCTAAATCGCCAGCCTTCTTCGGATATATATAGATATATATTTGCATGGAAGGGATAATGAAACATTCATGGAAGCTTCTTTACTCAATGTTTTCAGGATGCGCTGTCCACCAGCTGACAAGGTTCAATAAGAACAATTTTATGAAGGTTTTGTTGTCCCATCGGGTTCAGCTTGAATGAAGTTTGACCATTGCCACACACGCACGCACACAAACAGTAGCTGTATGTTTATTTGTTGCAGATAATATAGATAATTTCTTAAAACCTTTATGACAGTGAGGTCGCTGTTGTCCTCGCAAATGATTTACGCCGAGGCAGAAAAAGTTTGGCGCGCCTAAGTCTACGTTCTATTGAGCTATAAACAAAAACTCTTTTATAACTTTGATTACATGTCGTTATCTATATTGAAAAGCTTGTAGGACGCCATATTTTGATACACCCGCATCTTAACAATCTCGGAAAACGCACTTTATTCGAGAAGATAATCACCAAAGTTCATGACCCCAATCGGGGTGAAACCAAAACCAGCCACATCGAGCACGCTGGAAGACTCGTTGCGCTATAGAGTTTGCTGTATATTTAGGAAAGTCTATGTATTTCACTTTCGAGCTGAGCGAGAAAATAACGAGTCGGAAATACGCACTAAACTCAAAGAGTAATTAGCGGCAACTCTCGCAAACGTATGGAAGCCCCCGACGCTTACAAAAAGGAAGCAAAACCTGGCAAATCAGTTCGAAGCAGTATTTTTTTTATTAACATGCTCCACCATAGACGCGTTGCGCTCATCAGAATGCGTGCTTAGTTCAGGCAGAATTACGTGAGCACTCTTCGTGGAACGTTTAGTGCTCAAAACGAAAAAGATAAATTTTCAAAGAAATGACAACTAATTCATAGCAAGTAATTTTGTCGCATCACGTGTACTACCAGTAGCTTGTTGTATACGTCCAATAAATAAAGAGGTCTATTGGTTTTCGAAAGAAAAAATGCATTAAAAAATTGTGTGTGCATCGAACTTGAATTCGAAACCGAACCTAATTGCACTGCGAAACGCCTGCCATGAGACGACCCGCAATCCGCGTTTTTTTTTTTAATTTCTTGTTTGCAATTCCATGTGGTGGCTGTAGTGGACGGACGCGCCACATTCATTTTGTAGACTCGTCTGAATAGTTTTGTTCGCCGTTATTGTTGCGCCAACGTGTCTTTGACGTTGCGGAGATTCGTCCAATCCGCCAAACATACTTGAAAACGGGGTTATCCGAGGTGTCAGTGACGAGTGGATTCTTGGTATCGATGGTACCAACGGGGAACGTCAAACGCACACAATGGACAGCAGACGCACGACTAAATGTGTGTAATGCATTACCGTCAAGCAACTGGCATTCGCAGGTGATGTACTGGCATGTACATTATTATTATTTTTTGTCAATATTCCAAACAAACTGGTGCATGTTGCCTATTTCAGCAAACAGAATCTTGCCCTTATTGCTTTCTTCAACAAACTCAGCGGTTCTTTGGAATGTGGTTGAATAGTTTCGTGTTTCGAGCCCCGAGAAATGTGAGAGGAAAATGTAGTATGTCATTGCAATATAGGAAAGTTTGTAATTGCAGCTCTAACTTGTGTCTCTTGGAAATAGTGGAATGGGTTTTGAGTACCGACTGTAGAGCTAAGAATGCACTAGGTCAAAATAATCAGGAACACACATCAGCAAGAGTCGCCGTGTGCCTTAGATCTACATCCAGCATTTGCTACTTTCGTTGATCCCATTCTGGGGTTGTGATTATTTTTGTGTGTATTCGTGATCCCGCTTGAATGGCAGCGTGTGTCTCCTTGGTTATATTTATCCGGGTCGTCTTAACGTTGTGACAAGTGTCGAAGTCATGCATTGCCATTGAACCCCATTGTCAGTCTTGCCTAGAATAATTATAACTCGAGAGTCATAACGCTATGATATGCCGTAGAATGCTTTAAAAACTGTGGTAACATATGCAAGTAAAGCACACGCCATTTGCATTCCTCGATCAGTTAAGTCAGTACCCGATTGAATAAATCAAAGATTTTTGGTCAAGGCTGATGTTTCAGCAAAGTTTGTTTACTTTTTTTAGTATATCAGTACTGGTACTTTCAACAGTGACTGTGCAATTTTAACGTGTGTATTTGCGGACTCAGAGTAAACAGTCATGTGAAAAATGTGAAAAAAAAATTTCGCTATTTTGCAGACTTGTTGCTTGCCTGCTAAGGTAATGCCACGTGTGCAGCTCATATGAATACCTGAAACTGTTTTGACAATTTTTTACAAAGGCATTGTGACATTTGTTTGAGTCGTTCAGATCACTAACAGATTAGGTGCTCTGCACATTGGGTGGATTGTTATAATGCATTAAACGTGCATATTACTACCGAACACATCGTACCATTTTACACTGTTTTTTGCTGTGCAAGCTTTGGCGCATTTTTAAACTCCTCAGACTTAGCACTTAGCACCTCACATGTGCAACTAGTCAGGCTTGACTTGTTTGGTGGTGTGGTGGCATGCAGAGATTGACAATGTGCAGGAGCTTGGCTTCCTTAGTTTATGGTTACTTGGCTGAGGACCACAGAATACGTGGGTTAGCTCAGAGTGTTCATTCACGAAATGACTCTCTAGTTTCCAATCACAAGTGACTACATTTATATATAGATGCTTTTCTTATCTTCTTGTTCAAATAAGCTTCACTGATTTCAGCCAAGCCACTCAGGGTTAAGCACAAACCTACATTTAATGCAAATAAGTTCTGTAGAGACCCGCTTGTGGCATCAAGCTACAAAGAAATTCATACGGATTTCACAGGAAGAAAAGCTTCTTAGTGGCTGAAAAATTCGTCCTGGTTCCAGGATCGAACACGGGACCAACGCCTTACCGGGTCTGTTGCTCTACCAATTGAGCTATCTGGGAAGATAGCAGTTGGCATCGCAAGGGTGAATTCATCGACAACTCAAAGCGGATGCACACAAGTAATGCAGATGAGTTCTGCGAAGACGGGCAAGGTGGCAAAAGGGTTAAGAAAGGGAGCACGAAATGCTATGCAGCTTCATGCGCCATGACACTCCTCATAGTCACATTGTGGTTTTGCAATGTAAAACTGCATATCATTCTAATATTAATTCTAGCTTCCTTGAGCGCAGCATGTGGGTACGGCTCTGACACTGCGTGGGAGGAAATACGCTAACGTAGCAGTACGTCAATGACTGCGAAAGGTTTAGAGGAGTCCTGCAACACGTTTCTGAGTTATGATGAAATACTCCTATTATTAGCACATGCTGCTTCGCGAATCACATGTAGGAAGAATTTTTTAATCTGGCAAGTGTGAGAGGGGTTACGGGGATATTTCGTTTGCTTCAAGCATGTTCTTTCTCCTCTTGTACTACAAGTGCGTTGAAAGGTAAACCAAGAAACAGGATAGCACGGGGGCATCAAGATGTATCCCTCCATCAGCACGCATCTTGACCTTGAGCACTTTTTTTTTTCTTTGAACATGTTGCTTACTTTCACTGCGATTGTGTGTTCGGGCAGGCTGCAGAATCCCGGGGTGGCCCAGTAGTTGGCCGCAGGGTTGGGCATGTAGAATCATTTCTAGAAAGAAGAGTGAGAGATTTTTAGCAAAACTTTAGAATGAATTGTGAATGCCAGGCCTCACACAGCGCTGCAGTATTTGGCTGACTGCAGCATTTTCTGACCGTGCTCAAAAAGTGTAGCTGTTCTCTTTGAAATATATATTTCTGCACCTTGTTGGTACCTG
Source organism: Rhipicephalus microplus (assembly GCF_043290135.1). Lineage (NCBI taxonomy): Eukaryota > Metazoa > Arthropoda > Arachnida > Ixodida > Ixodidae > Rhipicephalus > Rhipicephalus microplus. The sequence continues at coordinate 62,251,509 of NC_134708.1, forward strand.
CAATGGCTATTTGTTGTTGAGTTGATTTGAATGCTTACTTGAACTTTGTCTTCATTGCTAATGCAACTATGGGTTAAAAACAGTGTATCTGGGACAGCCTCCTAGCTTATCATTAGGCATAATGATAGTTCCTTGTTAATTATAACTTTGGAGTTGCCTTAGTGAAGACAGATATTCTCGTTTTGTGGTTCACAAGCAGCGAATGGCACTTCACAGACAAGTTGAGTCACCTAAATGCTGGCATGCTTTTATTCTAACAAATGCTTACCAGAACTAGGCATCTTTCCAAAATTTTCGTGGCCACATTCATAGGTCAGCAAACCCCCTTATGGATCAGCTTATTCAGACTGACCTAGACTAGGAGCTGCGGGTCCAAGTTTGAGTGAGTCTTGGTGGATGATAATTTGCAAGCTTGAGTCCAAGTGAGTCCGGCTGAGGTAACATTTAGTGAGTCCGAGTGAGTTTACGAAATACAATTCTTGAGTGAGTTTGTGTGAGCTCCACATTTTAGTGCCACTGTCTGCTGATATGTGCTTAGGGTAATCAGTAATGTCAGTCTTATGTTGACTAGCATTTTACATTAAACCCCAGATAGTATTATTGTTAGTAATTTCGTGCCCCTAGAATGTTTCATAAACAAATATGAAAGCCAGTATTAACAATTCAGTCTTGGCTGTTTATTGCCATTCTTGCTGTTTTTATTCTCCTGTGTGTGCAGAACACTTCAGGGACCTGGGATGCCATATGCTGTTGCTTTCGTATGCTTTCGTAGCTCTGCGTAATGCAGGTAAACCACAAATGGCATAGTCATCTGTACCATATCGAGTGCGCGCTCGTGATGAAGCTACTGTGGTGGTTGGCTAAGCGCCTGAGGGTCTCCATTTAAGGCTGGATTTATAAACCAACCTTGTCCTTATTTCTTGTTGTCCTTCATAATATTGTGTCCGCCCGCCTCAGTGGTGAAGCAGTTGAGGTGTTTTGCTTATGCCCCGAAGGTCACAAGTTCAGTGTAATGGTGCTTTCACGGGTCACATTGGATACCAATGTAACATAAGGGAGCAAAACATTGACTAACATTACCTGGGATACCATAAGGTATTTGTTCCTTCAGAGCATTGATTCCCTGGGAGTAGCTTCAATGTGCAACTCAACAAATTTTCATGTGGTTTGTTCACCAATCATGAAAAGGGCCCTGCAGCAGTAATCCAAGCAATTTTTTGTACAGCTTTATTGAAGGAATGCATCGCATCAGAGCAGTTCATTGGGCAAGTTGTTGTGCTTCCATCTAGAACTAATAAAGGCGCGACAGAATTTGGGCACGAAGACGATTGTTGCACTTTTATTAGTTCATCGAAGAAGCTTAATATTACCTGTAGAATCTACAGCTTGTGCGAATTGAGGCTAGCGCGCCGCTTTTGTGCGGGCTTTGCCGCCTTTTCTGCTGTTTTCATGTCCCGACATGATTTCCTGCTTTTGTGCGAGTGAAGCTTGACGCCAACGAATATTTGTGATAGGGCCGGATTGTTCTTGTACTAAGATGCTTAGCAGATGATGGGAGAGTTAAATTGATTGTTCCTGCAAACCAGCCATTAAGGAATGAAAGGAGGTTAACTTTTCTCCAAGCTTCCAACGCCACAATTTTATTGAGCTTCATTAAATTTGTAGGGGAATCCAGGCTTTTGTATATGCCAAATGTAAATTTCACGGCTTTAACTGAACATTTTCTAGTTGGGAAACATCTTTTTGATACTGCAGATCCCACAGAATTGATGCGTACTCCAATTTAGACCTCACACAGGCATTGCAAGATATAAGTTTTATGCCACTGGGTGCTTTCCGAAGTTTTCTTTCAAGAAGCCACAGTTTCTTGAGACAGGCTGCACAAATATCGGATTGTGCATGACTAAAAAATAGAGAAGGATGCAAAGAAGTAAGTGACAAAAAAGTTTGGTTTCATTGGGAATTGAACCCAGGCTACCTGCATGGCAAGCAGGCGTTCTACCACAGAGCCGTGCTTGCAACTTCGTAGGGGAAAAAGAATGTGCAACTGGAACGTAGTGGAAGGAGTCTTCTTGATGCGTGTAATGTTAGTTGGCAGAAGTATGGGGTTGCTCTCAGCTTCTGAGAGTAAAAAAGAATGGGTGTTTACAAAAACCACATATTGAGAAGCATTCAGTCTTAATTAATCATCAGCTGCAAAAATATCAACATAAGGATAAACTGCGTTGGTTTGCACGTTGCCTTACAAATGTGTAGTGTGCAGTTATCTGATTTGCAACATGAAGAATTGTGCCGTATCGGGCACTTGGCTGTACTTGCAGTATGCATTCGAAGATAGTTTGAAACTGCCAATTTTGTGTGCACAGTTGTTCATTTCCTTGCAGCATTGTTGAGGCATGCACCAAGAAGCAAAGCTAGGGTAACAGTTGAGAAGGAATTGAGCATGGGGCCTAATCACGTTACTGCGTTTTATTCTTGCAGGCGAAGCTCAAGTGTTTTTCTTTGTATTTGTTCTTCGAACTTGGGTTTTACATTTAGTGAAATCGCAAGCGAGTGCATGGGTTGCCTCTCGCTGCAGCTGTTGTAACTATTTAGCTCGTAATACTCAAGTCATGCAATGATAGAGGGATTCGGGCTTATGGCACTATTTGTTGAGAGAAGAGCGAGTGATTGCTAGCAGGGCTCCAGATGTAATTGTAAATTTCAGGTCACATGCTGCGCTCTAATGTCTGGTTGACACGCTTTTAAGAGCCTCAGCTGTCGATTGACAGATGATAAGGCCATGTAAATTATACGACATGATTTCTAGTAATTGTGATATAAATGTAGAGAAAGTAAAGTGGGCAAAAAGATTACTTGCCAGCAGGAAGCAGATCTTCAACTTTCAGATTTAGCATCAAAGGTCCTACGAATTGAGCTTGAGTGCAGCCATCACCCCGCACTCATCATGGCGCATATCTGTGCATTTAACCTTGGGAGTGTTGGCACCAATTGCAGCCATAATGGTGAGTGTGGAACAAACTTCTTCTGCTTCCTAGTGCTTTATAGCATATGATCTTTTTTATGTGCTGGCAGCTGACCAATAATTCTGAAGGCATGCTACCTGGAGGCATCAAATCTGCCAAAACGAGACCCTCGCTTTGAATTTAAGAAATGAGGGAAATTTTAAGGGCTTGTTTTTCGTTAGATACAATGTGAATTAGAACAGACAATAATTGCCTATTCTCATCAATACTGGCTAAAAAAAACAAGTCTCTAAAATTCTCATTCTTTTGTTCATTCACAGTAAAAAAATGCATTTAAGTTTTAATACATAACATTTGTAAGCTATTCAAAATGATTGAATGAATAATTTTCGGAGAAATAAAAGAATTTTTTGCATAGTACAATTTGAAACCCCAGACAATGTTCTTTGACTTTCCTTCTGTATACATAGTGTGCACGTGCGCCACGCAACGCCCGTTTGTCACTTCCGAAATGAGCCACCAACATGCCCGGGCACCTGCCGACTTTGTCGCCTATCGCTACCATGTTGTCTCCTCAAGCTTGCACCTATTTAGTTTTGCCTCACGATGCAAGTTTGAGGGCTGCTAGTGAGGCAAGTTAATTTAGTAGTCGCCGAAAAGAGAGCAGAGCTTCGGTGTGTTTCTTCGCCGAAAGTTATTACTCAAAGTTGATAACGCACTTTGCGATTTTCCGAAAAGTACCGGCGTGTTTGGCTGGCGCAGATTAACAAAAAACTGCTTGAAGAAACTCGGTGATATTTGCGTCTTCAGGTGTAACTTAATTCCTGGTAAGTGCCATAGCCAAGCACTTACCTGCAAACAGAGATAGCTTACCAAGATACTGTACATACAAACTTGTCCGCCACCACTGTGTGCACAATCAGCGTGTCAGGGAGGCGGTCGAAATTGTGATTATGATCGCGGAAATTCGGGTATTGCATTGAAACAAACTGTGAAAATGGATGTGAAACAATGCTAGTTCATATTGAAGTATAGCCAATTGGTACGAGTAGGGGGGGGGATCAGGATTTTCGAAAATTAGTCAATTAATTTCCTAACACGGTCTCCATCATTTTCAGGGTCTCCACTGTACAGTAGCGTACAAAAAAAGTAAAATATGAGGTGAAAAAGGTGTCAAAACATACGCGAAAAAAAAAAGTTATGACCGGCATTACCGTGGCATGCACCACGCGTAGTCTCTATCTGCCTCGCATAATGTTTTCCTCGGCTGTTTCCACAAATTTCAATCAAAGAGGCTCAACATCAGCACTGTTTAAAATACTTGGGGGGGGGGGGAGGGGGATGCTGCTTCTTTGGTGGCGTGGGCTGCAGCAATATATTAATAATGCAAGGGGGTTTAATAGCGACGCCAGGTAATTGGCAGACAGCCGATACGGAAACAAATGCTCGGGCAGTCCAGCGTCTACAGCTCCTGCACCCGCTCGCGCTTCGCACTCAGCGATGGTCCCACTAGTCATTGCCTTGCGAATTCTCCACTACAATGCCCCGGTGACGAAGACGAGCCATCCTGGCGACTCTAGGTGACGAGAGAACAGGAGGGTCGTAACAGGCCTTGAGGCGACTGACGTGGACCATCTCACGACCAAGCTTGTCCGTGAACAGCTTGAGCGGTTCAATCACATAGGTGACAGAAGAAGGGTGCTGTATGACGCGGTAAGGGGCCGTATACTTCGGTGCAAACTTGGGAGTCAGTCCAGGAGAGTGGAAAGGCAGTCGAAGCCACACGAGAGAACCGACGAGGAAGGTATTCTGAACAGGATCATGGTCGTGGCGATCTTTTTGGAGGGCTTGGTTATCGGCTGTGAAGGACCGTGCAAGCTGACGACACTCTTCGGCATGTTCGGCCATTTCAGAAACTAGGCTGAACTCGGAGGCATCAGGATTGTATGGCAGAATTGTGTCCAGTGTGTTGAATGGGTCACGATCATATAAAAGAAAAAAATGGAGAAAAGCCTGTTGTAGATTGAATCGCCGTATTTAGGCGTACGTCATGAAAGGAAGAACAACGTTCCAGTTGAAGTGGTCGGAATCAATATACATAGCGAGTACGTCTACGAGGGTTCTGTTGAAACGTTCCGTTAGGCCGTTCGTCTGAGTGTGGTAGGCTGTTGATGTGCGGTGTACCGTACGGCATGAATGTAGGAGCTGCTGCAGAACTTCGGACAAAAATACGCGATCTCTGTCACTCGGGAGCTCCCGTGGTGCACTATGACGAAGAACAAACCGGTGCAAGATGAAGGTCGCAACGTCACGAGCGCCAGCCGAAGGTAGCGCTGCCGTTTCGGCGTACCTTGTCAGATGGTCAGCAGCCACAATCACCCATGGATTACCACCAACAGAGCACGGTAGCGGGCCGTATAGGTCAATCCCAACACGGTCAAATGGGCGTGCAGGACATGGCAAAGGCCTCAGTTGACCGGGTGAATGAGGGAATGTCTTGCGCTGCTGACACTGGGAACATGAGCGAATGTGTTTGCGTACAAACGTGCACATACCCCGCCAGTAGTAACGTTGGCGGATCCGCTCATATGTGTTTAGCGCACCGGCGTGTGCATGTTGCGGTTCAGCATGAAAATATTTGCAGATATCATACCGCATATGGCTGGGTATGACTAGCAGCCATTTCTGACCCGCCACTTGATAGTTGCGACGGTATAACAGGCCATCCCGTATGGCGAAATGCGTTGCTTGGCGGCAAAGGGCACGCGGGTAACCGGAAGTTGATGCGTCAGAAAGCATATTCAAGAGCGAGGCAATCCAAGGGTCCTTCCGCTGTTCGGATGGCATGTCTGTGACCCTGACGGCAGAAAGGGGAAGGTCCAGGGCTGATATATCCATATCATCAGATTTCACGGGTGATCGTGAAAGCGCATCTGCGTCAGAATGCTTTCGCCCCGATCGGTAGACGACGCGTATGTCGAATTTTTGGAGGCGTAGTGCCCAACGTCCGAGGCGGCCGGAAGGATCTTTCAGTGAAGCCAACCAACAGAGTGCGTGATGGTCAGTTACCACATCAAAAGTTTGGCCATACAAATAGGGGCGAAACTTGTTTAACGCCCACACAATCGCGAGGCACTCTTTTTCTGTAACAGAATAGTTGGCTTCTGCTTTAGTGAGGGCGTGGCTGGCATAGGCGACCACATACTCCGTAAAACCTGGTTTGCGTTGCGCGAGTACTGCGCCAAGGCCGACGCCACTTGCATTCGTGTGTACTTCGGTTGGCGCAGTAGGGCCGTAATGGCGCAGCACGGGTGGTGAGGTAAGGAGTTGGAGCAGTGTTGCGAAGGATTCGTCACAGGCTGCTGTCCAATTCGAAAGATCTGCAGGGCCAGCAAGGAGTTTGGTGAGTGGAGCGATAATGGAGGCAAAGTTCTGGACAAACCGACGAAAATAAGAGCACAGGTCCACAAAGCTCCGTGGTCCTTTAACTGTAGTCGGCTTAGGAAATTTGGCAACAGCACGAAGCTTGTCGGGGTCGGGAAGGATGACGGTCTTCGAGACGACATGACCAAGTATGCTGAGTTGTTTAGCCCCGAAGTGACACTTCTTCAGGTTAAGCTGAAGCCTGGTGCTTGTAAGGCACTGTAGAATCTTACGCAGACAAGTGAAATGCAAAGTGAAATCGGGTGAAAAAACCACAACGTCATCAAGATAGCACAAGCATATGTTTCATTTGAGGCCGCGTAAAATGCTGTCCATTATTCTCTCGAATGTGGCAGGCACATTGCAGAGTCCGAATGGCATTACGGTAAATTCATAAAGGCCATCATGTGTGACAAACGCCGTTTTTGGACGATCAGACTCAGCCATTGGGACCTGCCAATAACCCGAGCGAAGGTCAAGCGAGGAAAATAATTCTGTACCTTGGAGACAATCGAGAGCGTCGTCTATGCGGCGAAGAGGGTAAACATCTTTCCTCGTAATGTTGTTTAGGTGCCTGTAGTCTACGCAGAACCGGACTGAACCATCCTTTTTTCATCCTTTTTTTTAACGAGTACAACTGGGGAAGACCAAGGACTCCAAGAAGGCTTGATGACTCCACGCTGTGGCGTGTCGTCTACTTGTTCTGCAATTACCCGACGCTCCGCCTGTGACACACGATAAGGGCGCTGGCGCAAAGGAGTACTTTTTCCTGTGTCAATTGTGTGCACAATGGTGTTCGTTCTTCCTAGCACCGCTTGGGGAAAGTCAAACGAACGCTTGAATTCGTGCAACAGGGTAACAAGCTGCTCTCGTTGAGCCGGGGCAAGATGGCTGTCAATAGAACGGTGAAATTCATCGGTAGACATGCTGTTCGAGGCAAAGTGAGGAACCAATGCGTTCAGCTCCATATTCGGCTTGGTGTCGAGGAAATCGGCAGGCACGATAGTACCTTCATCAATAAGCTGAATGTGGCCGAGCGTCTCGTTGCGCGCAAACTGAGAGGGCACGAGTTGGGATTGGAAATAAATATCTCGGTAGTGTCTTGACAAAGCTCAAGAACGGCGAATGGCAGCGAAGTGTGGTGGCGTCTACCGAAGATGTCAGATGGCGTGAATAGGACGGTAGCGTCAGAAAGTGAAGCACAGCAGGCAGGGACAAACTGGGCGCTGAAAGGAGGAAGGTCTATGTCCGTCACGACGACAAGGTTAGCCACACTAGATACGGCCGCCTCAACAGAAGGCACATCACGAAATGTTAACAGCTCCACTTCGGCCCGAGCGCAGTCCACGACGGCAGGATGACGTGATGAGAAATTCCATCCTAGGATGACATCGTGGGAACATGAAGCCACCACGTGAAATTCAATGGTGTACAACTCGTCTCGAATAACCACTTTTGCTGTACATGCCGCGACGGGCTCAATTTGTTGGGCGCTCGCAGTACTAAGAGAAATCACGGGAGAAAGCATCATCATTTTACGAAGAGAGCGGCAGAGTCTTTGACTAGTCACAGATATCGCGGCACCGGTATCGATGAGTGCGAGTGTTCGTACACCTTCGACGATTACATCGATAAGACTGGCGGGAGACAGGCGAAGACTTAATCGATTAGACGATGACGCAGCTCGTGCCTCCGGAGCTGCGGCAGTTAGTTTTCCGTCACAATAGATGTCGGTCGTCGACGCATAGGCGATACAAAACGACGACTTGTTGAAGGTGAAGGCGAGCGGGAAGTAGAACGTCTAGAAGCGAATGTTCAGGCGCCGGAAGCAGTTTGCGCATTGCGTTCGTGAACTTCAGGTGGTACGTGAGGCGCGTGATATGGAGTCCGAAACGAATAGTGAGGATATCTTGGTGCGTTAACTGTGAAGCGCCGACGACATAGACGTGCAACGTGACCTTGAATTCTGCAAAAGTAACATATGGGCCGGTTGTCAGCAGTGCGCCAAGGATTTCCGGCGTGCTGCTGTGTAGCTGGAAACAGCACGGTGGACGGTCGCACAGATTGTGGCGTATACATTGGCAGACGAGATGGAGGCATTGCCGCGACGGCCGCATAAGTCAGTGGCGCGGCAACAAGCGTTGGTGGAGAGGCAGGCGTAGGTAATGCCAACTCCTCAGAGAACTGGTTCTGAATAGCCTGTCTGATTGTCGGCATTAGGCGGTTCGTTGGTGCTTCGGTGGTTGGCAGATACGAGCGACACGAAAGCTGTCGTACGACCTCTTCGCGTACATATTCTTTTATCTGCTCCAGCAGGAAGCTATCACCACCAACGGCCAGGGCAGCGAGAGAGTCGTCTTGCACCCTTCACATGTTGAGGAATATGTGGGTGGCAAATTTTCATTCCGAATGGGCTACCAGAAGTACTAAAAATATTATGTCCAAATTAAAGAAGTTGGGCTAAAATGGACCTTAAGAGAAACGCATTTTAAAGGTGTAAGAGGAAGGTCATCCATGTGGAAAAGGTATGCTTTTTAAGGGGATTTGTTCCATCATGAGAGCTTGTCAATTATGGTTATTTTGAGCATGTGGTTTCAGTGAACTCCTTATGCAAAAATGCACAGGCAAGCAGCCAGGTGACAATATTCAGGGGGCTCTAGACAACGAGCTCTTTTTTGTTTCAGTAGTCACCTTGTACTATTTGAAAGTGACTTTAACCTATTTCTATTTTAGTGATAATCTCCAGTTTTTTTTTTTGTCGTGAAAGTAGAAAAACTAAACTTTTGAAAGAAAGTTATTAAAAATGAAAAATATGTAATTTTGAAATGAAAAAAAAAGACTTGCATTTTAGGTCTCAGGGCATTTCTTCTTAAGCTGGTGTGGGCATTGTTTAGTTCGACATTGAAAGAGTTTCAATTATTTAAAGATGCCAAGCGGGCCTTCTAAATGTTCCCTCAATCTGTAGCCGTTGTATTTGTTCAGGATAACCAGTTATGCAAGCCGATAATGTGTAATGTGTACATGTATGTCGTCATGTAGGCTGCTGAAACATTGTAGTGAATAATTTACTTCTGATATTCCACAATATCTTCATACTTTTACTCAAATTGCTTAAAATATTGTCAAATACATGAAGCATGCTAATGTGTACAAAGCAACAATTCATTGGTTTATGCATAAAAATGTGCATGTGCTTTTCACCACATAAAATGGCAATGCTACTCTAGCCATTAAAAGGAAGTAATACTATCTAGCAGTAGTACGATTTCACATGCTTGATAAGTAGCAATATCAAATGAAGCTTTTGCTGCTTGGAATTATACATATAATTTTCTTAACTAAGTCCAATAATTTGTTGAAAGCTTTACACTCTATTGTAACAAAGCAGATGTCTTGTTTGTCACTGTTTAACTATAGTGTCTGCATATCATCCAAGTCGAATGTCTACGTAGTGGCAGCAAGCAGATGCATTGACTAAGTATGGTGCTTATGCACTAAAAGATGGCAGCTTGGGTGACACACGTTTTCGATTGTTCTACTGCTAGCACTTCAGCAACATGTTTTTATCGACAAACGTCTAGAATGTTGCTTACGTACGCAGCAACACTTATTGATTGCCTGGTACTGCAGTCCTGTTTCATGCAGCGTGTAGCGTATTGTTTGCATTACCATTTTGTTCTCCTCGTTTCTTTGTAGGTTCTTTGCATTTGATGTCCCGTGTGCAGTGCCATTTGCTCATGTCTGTACAAGGTGGACAGCATTCCTGCTGGCAGTGCACCGACGTGATTAACGACAGGAGAAACGTGAAAAGACACCTTTGCATTCACCTAAGCAATCATTTCTTCCAGTACTGCATGGGCTCAACCATATTTACTCAGAGCAACAGTCTCAGTGTGTTCATATTCGCACAAGATCGCTCCACTTTTTCTGTGTTCACTGAACCTATTTGAACCAAAGACAGCAGAAATATATTTACCCACTTGTGATCAGCCAGAACCGTGATTTCAAAATTACTTCATTGAATTCAAAAATTTTTTTTCTAGTTTCATGGTAGCTTCGTCCGATCGAATTTTGTTCCATATATTTCATGGGTTGAGTTTTTATGGAATATTTTTTGTCTGGGCTGCATTTTAAGCCGAGGTGCAACAGCTGCGCCAATTGTGCCAATCGCACCAATTTGATACAATTCCCCTTTGTTGCACCGAGCTCCGCAAAAACCATGAAATTTGCTGAAATTGCACCATGCGCTAAAGTTCCCGACCAGCCTCAAAATTATCTTAGGTGTGCTAATTTCAGTGAGAAATCAAACTAAGCATGCAGACCCTAAGCCTAAACCACGGTGTAATTTAGATACTGCTTAAATGAGGACACTCGCGAGCTGGATTGACCAGTTAAAGTATAAGATGAAGTAACAACCATGCACGCCCATCGATCCGCTGACCACAGCAGATACCTATAGGCGAGACGACTGAAATTCACGAGAAAAAAAATAGAAATGCATTGCTGTAGCCACCAGCGCTACACGGAAAATATGAATTTCCTAATTGGCAAACGCGGTTATGGCTTGTTAGGAACGTATGTCGCGTTTTTCGCATGCGAACGAGGTCGACAAGCTGCAAACGTCGTTGTTGCCAACCACTAGGTTGGTTTCCATAGCAGTGGCACTTCACACACTTTTCTGGCTTGAAGTTGCGTTGTTGCGGTGATAGATATCCGGCACCGGGCCAACAGGCGCGCATCGTTGTTACTTTATCTCCTTGAATGCACCTTGCAAGCGAACCGAGAAGGTGTCTCTGTCATGAAAGAAAAGACAATCGGGTGAGTGGGGGGGGGGGGGGGGGTTAGCACTTCGACATATGCTTGGCCTTGTTCTAACCAGCGCAGGATGGTTTATAAGGCACCTCCGCTGCAGTACACCAGTGCCCCGCTGAAAAGTGTACATGATTTGGAAGAAGCTGTTGGCGCTAGTCATGGGACACAGCACATTTTATTCAATACCGATGTGTGTATGTGCCGCATAATTGAGTACTAGTATAATTGCTTACGTCTAAAAAGGCACTGGCAATCATTTGGAGCAGCCAATGACATATTGTGTGTCAAGTTTTTTCTTTTCTTTTTTTTGCCACCTCTACACCTTGGTTTTACAAATCTCCCGAATTTTAAGGTCGCCAGCTTGGCAGGGCCACAATTGCATTAGCAGAGTCCGTCAAAGGATTCAGCAGGTGTGGCACATACTAAGGTGAACTTCATCAGTGTTTGCTCAGTGAGGTAATTCAGAATACTACTTTTATTGAAATAGCAGTTCTCATGTTTACTCTCCAGCACTATTTTGGTGGGTTGAATGTGTTGTACATATATTTTGTTTCTAAATGTTAGCATTCTTTTTTACAGTGCTCCAAATTTGATCTTTCATGATAAAAATTTAGTTTTTTTCCCGTAACCTGCTTCAAATTTGGATTTTACTGTTCCAAAATTAACATTTTGCTGCTCCAAACATTGCACCAAATTTTGTTTTCGCTGTTGTACCCCTGTTATAGATAATTCTGTCGCAAAAAGGAATGCAGAAAGAGCTTACAGAGCATGGATTCATCTAATGCTGACTATTGCATATGCAAAATGCTATCCTGTTAACAAGACAACCGTAATTTTTTCTGACAATCGTAGTTAACCGCAGTGTTCTCTTTCCCACCCCTGAATATGACCATTGGTTGTCGTTGTTAAAGGTTTGTAGGTTAAGTGTTCACATCTGATTCACTTTGAATTTACCACTTGAATCACTTATACACCTTTTTGTTTTCAATTCATCTTCGTGCTGATTTAATTCACTTTGTGCACTAAATATTATTTGTTGTATTTTTACTTTTCATTTTTTTTCAAGTGCCTTAGGAATGAAGTTTGCTATATTGTGGGGCCTAGAAAGAAATGCGTTGTTGTGAATACAGCTTGGATTTACCAATTTCTTGCATTGAGAACAGTTTCTTGCTCGAATCTTGCGGAGAAAAAATTTGTTTGTCACTTGAGAGCCTTCAAAATTTTGTGGAATGTCGTAAGAGTGGCAGTAGTGTTGGGGACGTATGTGGATACACACAAACTCGTCCAGCCATCAGATTTAGTGCAATACATTGCTACTTCCAATTGTGCCCGCACAATCTCGAAGGTTCGATAGCTTCCCGTGCGAACGGGAGATTTTACATGTGTGCGTGCCTCAAACAGTCGTGCATGTTGACGTCTTCGGGCTTGGCTCCTTGACCAAGTCCTGTCTCTGTCTAGTGCACCTTTCTTGGGATGTCTCATGTGAAGATATGGCTTGCATGACGTGGCAGGTGCATGTAAACACAGTATAGCAATGGTTGGGGAAAAAAACGTTACGGAAAGCCATGTGTAATTTAAACGTCTATGCACACGCAGGGGTATTAATGCCTCAGAGGACCATGCATATAATCTCGGAGGCTATCATGTGCTGCTGATGGTCAACTTGCGGTGCGGCACACATGCCTGCTCTTGGGTTGTCACATGAGCACGTGATTGCCAAATTTTCCGCGACAGCATTGCTAGCGTGCGTTTCTATCAAACATCGTGGGTTTCGGGATGTGAAACCCCAGATATTAGTTCATGTACTGCATGTCACTTCACATTTGTCAACTTCAGTCATCCTACTGCATGTTATACAGATTGCACTTCTCTAGCATTCATTCATCATCATTAGTGTAGTTTTGTGCAGAGTGGCTCAAAGTACTTCATTTTTGTTATCCTTAGAAAAGGAGTATTCATTTTGGCACAATTTGCCTAGAAATGCCCTAGAAGAACGCCACCCATGTCTAAAATTGGTTGTTATGCTGGCAGAAATCATAACCTTTACTCCTGCATCTGTGTTACAATATTTAAGTAGTCTTTTGAATAGGTTTTCTGCAGCATACTCTTACTGCGTTTTCGTTTAATCTATCTTAGTTAGCTTAGGAATTACAGGTTTTCAGTAAAAGAGCTCCAGGTCAAGAAAATTATAACCTTCTCCCTCCCCTTTTTGCACCATTGGACAGTACAGTACACTGTTAAAGAGAACAGTTTAATGAGCACCTTTAATATTGTGACCATCTAATTCCAAGCAGATATGGAAACATCTTTCGTGCACAGCACTGGTCAGTCGCAAAGAAGTCTACTCTGGCTGAAAGTTGTGTTGCCAAAATCATAGTGATTCTGTAATACTTTAGCACATTTATGGCTCTCATAAGTAGTGATGCATGTCACTTTTCCAGCTTTTAATAGCAAATGCTGAGTTCACGAGTCACTATGAATTATGGAGAATTCGCCCGGATCTATCAAAAGGGAGGATGCAAACTTACTCAATGTTCTGGGAGTTCTGACAAATGGTGTCAGTTGATTCCATGGGAATCTCTCAGCGAGTTGCTGCACATGTGGCGCTTAGAGCCAAACCTGATGGTGGTGATAGACTTCGCCGTGCATTCTGAGCCCGCTGAACGATGGCACTCATAGTTCACTGTGTCATTCAGTCTCAAAAATAGCAGTTCATATGTTGGACCATGTATAAAGCTTAGGTATCAGTGGATCATCTACAACCCTGCAGGTGTTGGTCATCACTCTTATAAATTCTTTTAGCAATATGTGTGCTGATGGATTCTTTCAGCATTGAAAGCTCATTAACATAACTGGTAATCACTCTCTGAATCCTTTGCAACCCTGCAGGTCCTGTTGCATGATCTTGTGCGTGACCGAAAAATGGATATACATGCAAATAAAAAATTCGGCAGATCCCACTGCAGATCACACAAAAGCTAAAAGCCCAAGAGCAGACTCTTGTGGCACACCCGATGGTACATTACCAACAGCAGATTTGGTTCACCTTTAAAAAACAAACTGAAAGCGAGTGGCCAAAAAGCTAGATGGACACTTAACGAATTGAGCATTGTTTAATATGACGTGTTTAGCAAGGAGTTTAGAATGTAAAAGTGTGTCAAAGAACGAATATACCATCAACATGGTTGCCGTAATCAAGGCTAAGCAAAATATTGTGTGTGAATTCAGCTAATTGTGTTGTTGTGCTGAAACCATGTCCAAAACCATTTTGTCTGTGAGATAGTCATCTGTTTGATTCCAAGGAGAGTGTAATTTGTTAAAATAAATCTCATGCTGTTTTCATCATTGAGTGGCGTTCACACTTGGCACTCTGAAACCTGTCTAAGGCATCGGGATAATTAGATTTTTGGGAGCGCCTAAGTCGAAAGACAGATAAATACAAGAGATCACGAGTAATTCAAGGAAGATAAGCATTGCTTTTCTATGTCTTAATTGGCACGAATCATTGAATACAGGACTTTACAAGATCTTCGGAGTAATTAACAGGACAAAATAAATGTTTTGACTGTCAGAAAGCACACAACATGTATCAAACTGGGAAGCTAAAATATCAGTTGTGGAAGTGTCGTCAGCACGAGTGAAATCAGGCAAGCTGGTGATTGTATAAGGCGATTTGGACACAGGATAGCAAAGTGTCAACAAGATGCCTTTATTATCACAGAACCCTTCAACTATTTTACAAGAGAATATGCTTTCAGCTAGATGTGTTCTTAAGAAAACTAGATCTAGGATAGAATTGAGCCTCATTGGACATGAGATGACTTGAGTAAGCTGACAGATCGAGAAATATTTAATAATTCATGGCATATTGCAGCATCATGACCCATTACAGTCAGAGAAGACCAATGGATGTCAGGAGCGTTAAAATCGTCATAGAGATAAGTATTGTTGAAGCGATATTTACATTGCTCGTAAAATTGGCAAGAACTTGAAGAACTTCAAGGGATGATCGGGGTGGGCGATACACAGTGCTAACTACAGTGCACCGATTTTTTAGGTAGACCTTGCATCAGATGGGTTCTGTTTCAGCAGGCTAGGCCAGCCTGAGAACAGGATATCTGACTGGATAAGCTTTGCAACGCCGCTGCCAATGCCTTGTGTCCGGTCCTTAATTACGGCAATGAAACGGGGTGCAGTGAACTCAAAATCGTAAATGTTACAATGAAGCTATGACTCTGTGATGCCAATGATATGAGAGGTATTAGTTGCGACAAGAGACAATAGATCTGAAAGCTTTTTAACAACACTACAAGCATTGACTTTTAGGACCGCCATGTTTTCATGAAGGCTATATTGAGATCATGCAGTGGATGAGGCAGGATTCGAAGATGCGGGTACTCAAAATCGAGAGCCAGGTGCTGAATCTGAGACCTTCGCTTAGGAGTTCGATGTGTCGTCTCAATTATAACTTATGTTGTCAATGAACGCATGATCGTATCTTAACGTCACGACAGAGCCGTTGTTGCAAAAATAAAGTCAAGCTTCTCAAATATTTTTCTCTGTGTCTAACATGTGCAAAAATATTTTCTGTGATAAACACGTTTGAGCCTTTCAGTTGAAATGTATTTTTGAAAACAAGGGCTTCCTTCCCTGTGGTAGAAACCTTTAGAATGACAGGTCATGTGTAGTCACTACATACTTTTTCAAGCCTGTGGACGCATTCGATTTCTGGGCAGGTAATTTTCAATGTAGTTTTAAACGCAGAAGGTAATGCTGCACTACAGCGTACTAGGGTTTTCAACGGGATCTTCTAAAATACTCTGAATGATTGTTGAGCGAACTGGGAGCACGGGAGAACACACACATAAAGCAACGAGGCACACAGCACGAGCGCTCTTGCTGCGTGCCTCTTTGCTTGTTGTGTGTGTTCCCTTGCGCTCCCAGTTCACAGAACGACAAAGGTATGGGTTGCCGTAAACACTGACTTGTGGTAGCTCGAAGGGTAATGCGCAGGTGTCATCCCACACCAAAGTGATATGACGTGCCCATGGCAGACAGTCCATGACGTCCACATGCCAAGCCAGGAATGACTGGGCAGAACCATGTGCATCTAAGACAGAGCATGTGACATCCCAGAAGTTCAGTATCTCCAAGTCGGCGAAGAACTGGAAAAATTGCAAGCAAAGAGTAAACATCGGGCTGGTGCTGCTGCGACGTAGCCCACTTGAGACCATTTAGCGGGTGCACAGCAAGTTTGAAAAGATTTCATACGCTAAGTGTTTGAAGTACGCACCAGAAACGGGATATTGTTGTCGTGTTCCACTCTCAAAGGCGAAGCTTCAGATACCCAGATACCCCAATTTTTTCACGGCCCTTTGTTTTTATAGATTCATTCTGATCATTCCTTCATTGAGCTGGGAAACCTCAATAATGACACTGAAAATTTATTCCATTTGTTATAGTAGAGAGAGAGACACTGCTATTCAAGCGCATAGAACATGCAGCTGTACTTACTCGCTGGCTCAAGTCTCACGTGAGTGTTGTCTTTCATTATTGCTACGACTCAAGAAAGTGATATTCTAAACGTCCCGCAATGTCTAAAAGAGAATGTCTACACATTTGATTGCCTGGCATCAACAGTTGATGCATCCATCATTATTTATCTACAGGGCCTCTGTTTTATTTAATCTACCGACATATTTTGTGCTAAAATGAGGGAACACGCACATAGCTCATTGGTTCAGTTCACAAAGATTTTGTTTCTTTCATATCTAATATGCTGCTACAATTCACTGCCTCAATGTTCAATTCCATATTCAAGTGCTCAAATTCAAGTGCCCTCTGTATAGAGGTTGTCTTTTCAAAAAATAAGTAGGCATCATCTTGGTAATGAAAAGGGGTCACTCAATTACAATACTAAGAAAAAAAAGTTTGATGAAGCTTAGCTAATGTTGAGTGTACTGCATTGTTTGTGCTTGTTTTAACAGTTGTCTATGTAGTTTGGCAGATGTGACCATTCCTTTATGAAGAAATGAACAAGTCTCGTGCTTTGGATATTGCCAGAAAGGCATGGCTCCGGTGTCCTCTTGGAAATAATTATTTCATGATAACATTGCTGCTTAATATTTTGTGAACGTGGGATTGTGGTGTGGATGTGGCCCATGTCCGTGGACTGCTCCATTATTAGGCATCATTTAAATACGTGAAACTGACTATTCAATTTTGGCTCTGTCAATCGAAATTTGGAGGAAGTATATAATGAATATCTTTGTGATGGTTATGTTTCATTAGTGTGAAGAAGTATTGCCTGTTTTGTAAATCACTGGTTGATGTGAAGCATTTATTGATGCACTTTTTTACACATCCGCATGTCCTAAAAAGAAGAAATTTGTATCTAATCAACGGTAACACTCGATAGTGACTCTTTGATTTTACAGTGTTGAATGTAAGCGTTTAGTAGTGCCAACCTGATGTTACCTTATTTGCAATTTGCCCTCTCAAAAATTGATGCATGTGTTCATGTGTGTTGTGCTTTCTTGTCAACAAAATTTTTGATATGGACAAATAAACTGATTGTTTTGCAGTTCCACTTACTTAGCAACAACCATTAAAATTTGCCTAAATTTTTCTCATTTTATTTTATGATAAAAAATTGTACCATTCTTGATTTGATCATTCATGTTTGCTTTTGCCTTTTTTCTCAGTTATGCTTAAAATGCAAGTAGTGGATTGAGTTGATTGCACTGTTTTGTAATATATGAAAGTTTGTTTTCCCGTTCTGGTATATGAGGACAGTCTTAGAAATGCAATTATTATTGTCTGTATTCACTGTACAGTAATAGCTTGGTAAATCGAACATGTTTATTGGTCGAAGCCATAATCTGCATTGTTTAATGGCGTGAAGCTCTGGTAATTTGGTCATATTTCGCGTGAACCCAAGTAACTCGTGCAGTCATTGGAGAGTGCTGAGCACCAAATGCCAGCCATACAACGTTCGGAAAAATCGTGTGCCCGTAGAACTGGTAATGACAGTAGCTGTAGGTAAGGGTGTGGTGCAGAACACCTTTCAGGCTTATTAAAGATGGTGGTCTTGTAGCTTCGTCGCATTGTGGACGAAGTTTCAGGATGATCAGTAATGTAGCTTTCTGGGTGAGTTGATTCATAGTAATAGGGAAAAGGAACCATCGCAAAACCACACGATGACAGCGAAAAACAACCACAACAGGACAAGCGCTGGATTTGCAAATGAATGTTCATTGAAGAATTGTACACACCCCCACAGATGAAACTATAGAGCATGTGTAAAAAAGGACCATCAGAGCCATGTCAACCTTGGGCACCTAACTGCCATGTCATAAAACGTGGGAAGCAATGATAAAATTTAACGCTTGGCTTACCGACTATCTATAAACGCCAACTCTTTCTCTTTGAGGAAAACTGAGGGTTTGCTCACACGTGAGAATTTGCCCGGCTATCTAATTGCGAAGGCCTCACAGATCTCGCGCTCAAATTTTTTTCTACCTTTGCCAATTACGATCGCTGATTTTGACAATTACGATCTGCACCGTGGTAGCTCTCCAGACTGCAATCGCATAGCAATGTTGAAAACTATTTAGAGCAGCATTTGCGTAAAGAAGCGAGCTAACGTCTTCACGAAATGGGCTGTTTCGGTAGTATACCTAATTCTCTTTTCATGCAACTGTGTATATCAGCCAGACAGGCCGATGTCTGAATGACAAGCTGCGTGAACCACCACTATCTCCTCCCCCCCAAGCACACGTGAAAACTTGCCTTTGCATTTCAAAAGCTGCGGCTGCATCCCAGATTTCAAATCAGCAATCGTAATTGGCGAAGGTAGAAACAAGATTGATCGTAAGATCTGTGAGGCCTTTGAAATGAGGAACCGGGGCGAATCGTCATGTATGAGTGAGCCCTCGGTTTTACTCGCAGATAAAGAGTTTGGGTTTTAGATAGCTGGTAATCCAAGCCTTAAAGGGACTATAAAGTCAAATAACAATTCACCTCAGAGTGAAAGCTCAATATATGACAACATCTAAAACGACAATATTATCAACAACAGTGCCCTACTTACAGAAAAATTAAAGTAAATGCACAAGAACCCATACACCTCAGTAGGACACTCGCAAAATTATCCCGATGACATCAGATGAACCGTCTACATTTAATCGGTAGTAATCGATCTAGCCTCGCTAAATAAAAAAACCTTCCGTACATCAAGAGAAACAATGAAATGCCGCTTGATTGTTTCTGTTTGAATAATTGATTGATGTGTGGGGTTTAGCGTTTTAAAACCACCATGTGATTATAAGAGACACTGTAGTGGAGGGCTCCGGAAATTTCAACGATCTGGGGTTTTTTAACGTGCACCCAAACCTCAACACACAGGCCTACAACATTTCCGCCTCCATCGGAAATGCAGACGCCACAGACGAGATTCGATCCCGCGACCTGTGGGTCAGCAGCCGAGTACCTTAGCCACTAGACCACCGCGGCGGGGTTTCTGTTTGAATAATAGAAAAAAGAACCGCCGGACGTTACTAATGGGGACTGGCACAAGTGGTTCAAAAATTTAATTTCTGCTTGGTCAAGCTGGACAGGTCGTGCCATCTAGCAAGGCCCAGATGTTCCGAAATAAGTCTATAATCTTTGAGGCAATGGTGAGAAATTGATCAATGGCTGTTGTTGCTGCTATGGCTCCCGTTGCTTTCGGTCTGCTGCTACTAGCCCAGTAAAGCCGGGCAACATTGTGCATGGCAATAGTGATGCGAGTCATTCCGGTCGGTCCTCTTCTTGAGATGGGTAAGTTGAAGTGTGCTAACCCCGATGCGGTTACTAATACGTGATTTTATTTCAAATTAGGTCCTTCCTTGGCACGAAAGTACACTATGAGGTTTCTGGACCGCTATTTCAACAATCAGCATAGACATACTAGTTGCCTTTAGTGTCCCTTTAAATTTCATCATTGCTTCACACGTTTCATAATATCGACAGTTAGGTGCCCAAGGTTGATATGGCTCAGATGGTCCTTGTTTACGCATGTGCTGTTGTTTCATGTCTGGGGGTGTGCCCGATTCCCCAATAATTAATCAGTTGCAAGTCTAGTGCTTGTCCTGTTTAGTTGTTCTTTTTTGCTGTCTTAGTGAGGTTTTTTGCTGGCTCTTTTTTCTATTGCAGGATGATGAAAGTTGTGACTTTTCAACTCCTCTTATGCAAAATAAAAGGAGTATTTACTAATTGATAAAGAAATATTAAATGTTTTAATATGAGAAATATTAGCTTATTAATATTTGGTAGTTTGGTATTTGGTCTATTCAGATATTTTGGCCAGTCTTGTGAAATCTGAGCGAACGAGCTTTTAACATAGTTATGCGAAAAAGTAGAATTTGTGCTCATATGTTTATTCGAGTATGTGCCTGGAACATTATATGATGCATAGCTTACTGATGTTCTATTCAATCATTATGCTGTCACTGAAGTAGTTTAGAAACAATAGTGGGAAATGTGTAAAAAGTGCAAGCATGCAGAATAGATTTCTTTGGCATTTCTCATAATTGTGCCAGCATTTCTAACCACCAAACTGTGATATTTTTATCCTTTCTCAATGACTTGTTTCCCTTTTTTTTCATATTTTTTTGGAGTTTGTTTCATATTAACTTTGTAAACTCTTACTTTATTTCTTATGCTGCATGCGTTGAATGACAAACTTTTTTTGGTTACAGTGTAGTATTTTATAGGTGTTTCTGTGGGGAAAAACAAGTGCAATAAATGTTCCACTGAGCTGGTGCCTAATTTATTTTTTATTTATTTATAGATTACTGCAGACAAAAAGTCCAAGCAGGGTGAGCATACATGAAACACACTAAATAACAGAATGAAACAAGGTTGCAAAGCGTGTTTTACACAATTTCTTTGCTTATAAGACAGAGGGGTTATGAATTAAAAAAAAAGTAATATTTGAACAGCAAGGTGATAATACATTTCTAAGGCAGTCATGGAAGAATAGTATTTACACAAATGGTCAAGGGCATTGAGGAAATGCTTCGGTTAGTTTGTTCCAATCATCTATTGTTTGTGGGAAGGAGTACAGAAAAGTATCGGTCCTTGCGAAGTTGAAATGGCGCTCTTTGGCCATCAATTGGCCCTTGCGCCACTAAAAACTACCCATCATCATCATCGGTCCTTGCGAAGATTGGCGTTAGGGAATGAGGATAGTGGTGTCGAGTGGGTCTGCTTAACAAGGGGGATACGTATGCTGCGGTGTGTAAGGATAGCCTGTGGTTTAGTATGTCTGAAAGAAATTGTAGCCAACTTTTTTTTCTTCGAATTTGTAATAGTTCAATACCATTTGCCATTAGTAATGCCGTGGGGTAGTTGGTTGACATAAATTTACTATATATGAATCGTACTGCTTTTCTTTGAATTCTTTCTAGGTTTTGAACGTTAATTTTTGTGTGGGGATCCCAAACTATGGAGGCGTACTCAAGTTTAGGCCTAATTTAGAAAAAGTAAAAGAGGAGTTTAACCCTCGGCGGAGCATTCTTGAGCTTGTGGCAGAGAAGGCATAATTTACGGAAATCTATTAGCTTATTATGAATAAACAATGTTATTAGGTATAGTACCAGAATTACATCGATATTGTATTCATGCACATTTACTGGAGGTCTTTTCATGTGTTAGACATAGTATGTACAAAGAGAGAGGGAAACTCTTTGTAATCATGTCGTTGTGGCGCGGTTATTGCTCAAGTAACATGTAACTTGCTTATGCGAAGGTGAATATGTATTTGATCTACGAGTGCAGTAATATTCCTTCATTGCCTAGTGCACTTGTGTAGTTGCACACAATGCATGTAAGGTTTTCATTGCCTCTATTTTATCTCTGTGGTTTTGCAGGTTCCTTATCTTCGACCTCTCGTGAGGCGTATCATTCACTTGTGTCCGTACGAGGCGGACTGCATTCGTGTCGTCAGTGCAGCTATGCGACCAAGTACAAGACCTTCATGCGAAGACACCTCTTCAAACACACAGGCGAGCGCCCCTTCCAGTGCCACCTGTGCCCAGCTGCATTTTCTCTGAAAACGAACCTCAAATGACACATTCGTACGCACACAGGGAAGCGACCCTTTTCCTGTGACCAGTGCAGTCTGTCATTTTCACTGAGGGGGAGCCTCATTAGGCACATGCGCACCCACACAGGAGAACGTCCCTTCTCCTGTGGACACTGTAATGCATCTTTTTCACAAAAACATCACCTTGAAAACCACGTGTACCGTTATCATACAAAAAAGTCAACATAAAAAACGGATTGTGTGCGGGTACTTTCTTCATCGAAGATGGAGCAATCCATAGTACTGTTCTATAAAATTTTAACTATTTGTATACGTTCTTATACTGATTTGAAATATGTAATCAGTTTTTTAGTGATTTGCATAGCTTTGTCTTGTACCATGACATTGTGTAAAATAACTATTTTTGCTCGGACTTTTTCTATAAAGAAGCATTTTAATAATAAGTCATTAATGGCTCATAATGCTCCGCATAAACTGTGGAATGCGAATAACTAATCAAGAAAGTTTGTGTCTATTTTTTTTCATGTAACAAGAAAGTTTTGAAATGTGAGAAACCTTGAAGTTATCAGACCATACTAATTGCTTCATTTAAGTTAATAATTAAGTAAATGATACATTTAAAGTAATATATTTGTATTCTTCACATGTTAAGAAATATGTGGTAAGGATGTCATCCTTATTTGGCCATGAGTAGTACCGAAAGCATTATGTCCACAATCTCAAAAAGTTGTCTAAAATTGCATCACGAGAAAATTGCATTTTAAATATAGAAATGAAAGCTGAGATGTGTGGTCTGTGTGATTTTTATAATGATTTCTTTCATTATGAAAGCTTGGGAATTAATAATGATATCTGACAGGCAGTCATGCCAAGAGATATTCTGTCAGATCTCATTAATATTTTGTCTAACAATGAAAACGAGCCTTTGGTGTTAAAATGGTAATGATAATATTATTGTTTTTTTTGCAAACATTCTTGGTATATTCCTGCTCATAGCAAACCTATTATGATAGGACATGGATCGGGAATGTGCAAGAAAGACAGATGTCACATCTGTTATTTCAATATTGTAACTTTATTATTTTTAATTGTTTACATTTAGATGCAACATCATGTGCCCCTTTAGAATGGCATTACAATTAGCTGCAGTGATTGATCAAGCTAATGCATATAGATTTTACACTTTCTTGCTGCTTTGCAGGCAATGTAGCCTTTACGTCATTAAATTCCACTACATGCTAAAAACAAAAACCAGTGGCATGTAGTGGATTGCCTTTGCCTTTGCAATTTTTGTTGCCCAACCTTTGCATTTGAGCACCGAAATCTGTCTGGCATGTCTCTCTCAGAATCCTTTGTAACCCTGTTGGTCCTGTTAATTTCTAATGGGAAAGAGTTTTACAGTGATTTGAAATCTGTGACAAACTGTGCTGAAAGACCGATCCTGCTACATCATGATACATTTCCACTATTCTGGGCTGAAGATACGCCAAATATTTGGCTTTCATATTCCGAAAAAGAAACCACAATCTTTCAAGGTTGAAGCCCCTATCATGCGTCTATCCTCACGTGAACACTCGTGCACAATCCTGTGCAGCCCTGCTAGTCTTGTTTATTTTGACGCGATAGCGTTAAAGAGTTGTGTCGTAGAAATTATGGTGTCGGCATCGTTGATTGTGTGCGAAAAATCATCATCTTGTGCGTGATCGAAAAATCCAGAAACATGCAAACGAAAAATTCGGCATATCCCACATTCCTTGTAAATCGTCATTGTGCGAAGCATGTGGAGAAAAGGTGACCATGTTGTATGCTTTTTATTGAGCGAGGTGTTGTGAAATAACACTAAATATATATATAAACATTGCACGCACACAGACATATGTGAAAGAAATGCAGATGCTTACATAACCGGTTGTTTTTTCCTGCACGATGAGCCCCGTTGTCGCGGTCTAGTGGCTAAGGCATGCAATGCGGCTGCTGACCCACAGGTCGCAGGATCGAATCCTTGGCTGTGGCGACTGCATTTTCGATGGAGGGAAAAATGCTGTAAGCCTGTGTGCTCAGATTTGGGTGCAAGTTATGGAAGCCTAGGTGATTGTAATTTTTGGAGCCCTCCGCTACGGCATCTTTTATAATCATATCGTGGTTTTGGAATGATAAATGCCACATGTTATTGTTATTACTTGCACAAGGAGTACAACGGGAACATAAGCATTAGCAACACCAGAAGCGATAAGCTGATATGGAGTGCTGGTGCTCGTGAGGATGGCTCTGGACACTGCCACATCAATCAACTTGAGTGCATGGAACCCAACTACAATTGACGTTAACCTGACAGGATTGCAAGTGGGCAGGCAGGTGCCATAAGTGCTTGCAGTACACAAAAATTCTTCGCATTAACTAGCCGAATATTCTGGGTCAGCAAGAGAATCGAACCTGAGTCATTTGCGTGGCAAGCGGTTGTTCTACCACATGGCTACGTGTCTGCTTGAGAATATAGTGAGAATAACTTTCTCTGCTGGAAAATGCCATTAAAGTACCTTTCGTGGTTTAAAAGTGCACGCGTCCTGTACACATGCTTCACAATACAAGATGGAACATTACAGTGATAATGTGTGGCACAAGCGTACATGGCCATTGGGCACCAGAACATGTGTTTATCATGACAACATGATAGATTAAAGCCAGCCACTCACTACAAAAGACATGCACATTACTGTGCCTATTTTCTTTATTTTATCTATTTATTTACACATATTACAGCACTAGGTGCACCATAGCAGGAGTAGTTATGGAAGGATACTGAGAAATATAAGTAAAGACAATGATAAAAACACTAACAGGTAACATAATATTGTCGTCTCAACATATAAGGCAAAATAATACAAAATATTGGGAACATGAAAAAAAAGTAAAACAAGCAAGTACCACTTGTATATAAATCAGTGTATTTTACATACATGCGTTGTGGATTTCAGCTGAGAAATATTGCGATGGGCATGAAAGAACAGAATCAGGTAACGAATTCCAGTCTTTGAAGGAACGGTGGAAAAGACTCAACTTGAAAATGTTAGTTCAAGCATAATAAGGCCTCAAATTTTGGTTGTGAGAGCTTCTTGTCATTGACTGTAGAGCGAAATTTATACGTTTTTGTTGTGTGACATTCAAGGAAGATCAGCATTGCTTTTCTATGTCTTAATTGGCACGAATCATTGGATACACGACTTTACAAGATCTTCAGAGTAATTAATAAGACGAAATATATGTTTTGGCTGTCAGAAACCACACAACATGTATCAAACTGGAAAGCTAAAATATCAGTTGTGGAAGTGTCGTCAGCACGAGTGAAATCAGGGAAGCTGGTGATAGTATAAGGTGATTTGGACACAGGATAGCAAAGTGTTAACAACATGCCTTTATTATAACAGAACCCTTCAACTATTTTGCAAGAGAAGTGACGTTCAGCTAAATCTGTTCTTAAGAAAACTAGATCTAGGATAGAATTGAGCCTCATTGGACATGAGACGACTTGAGTAAGTGTAAAGGATTGTAAAATATTTATTAATTCATGGCATATTGCAGTATCCTGATCCGTTATGGTCAGAGAAGGCCAATAGATGTCAGGAGCGTTAAAATCGTCCATACAGATAAGTCTTGTTGATGCGATATTTACATTGCACGTAAAATTGCAAGGACATGAAGAACTCCAAGGGATGATTTGGGGGGCAATACACAATGCTAACTTCAGTACACCGATTATTTAGGTAGACTATACAATAGAGAAATTCAGTTTCAGTAGGCAAGGGCAGCACTGAGAACAGGATATCTGACCGGATAAGTTGTGCGACGCCACCGCTAATGCCTTGTGTCCTGTCCTTAAGTATGGCAATAAAACGGGGTGGAGTAAACTAAAAATCTCAAAATCGTAAATGTTACAATGAAGCCATGACTCTATGATGCCACATATATGAGGGGAGTAAGTTGCGACAAGAGACAATAGATCTGGAAGCTTTTTAGCAATACTACAAGCATTGACTTTCAGGACCACCAGGTTTTCATGAAGGCTATATTGAGATCATGGAGTGGATGAGGTGGGGTTCGAAGATGCGGAGATGAAAAATCGAGAGCCAGGTGCTCATTCTGAGACTTCACTAAGGATTCCGAGCTGTCGTCTTAATTATAACAAACGTGAATTAATGCATGATCGTACCTAACTTCACCACAAAGCCATTGTTGCGAAAATTAAGTTAGGCTTCTCAAATTTCTTTCTGTATGTCTAATACGTGCAAAAATGTCTTCTGTAATAAACATGTTTGAGCATTTTAGTTTAAATTCATTTTTGAGGGCAGGGGCTTGCTCCCTCGAGGTGATTGTGTATATCCACTAGGTACAAAATTTTCCAAACCTGTGGGCACGTTTGATTTGTGGGCAGGTAATTTTCAATGTATTGTTAAACAGAGAAGTCAACTTCTAAAATACTGTGTATGATCAGATTGTTTCTCCTTGAATGATTCTCGAGGTCATAGTTTTTCAAGCCAAGTTCGTTCATTTTAGAAGTTAAGCAATTAATTTCTACATGTAAATTACTGGCATCAGTGTGTTCATTAGAGCCGAGAAAACATTCTAGTGCACAAATACGTGATTTTAAAACATCAAAACGACAGGCAACTGTTTGTTAAAGTGACTTGTTGTCAGCAATATTATTAGCTAGCTTAGTTTGCCCATCCAAACGCTAAAGAACACTTCAAAGACAGACGAAAGATTATTGTCGGCAAGCGCAGAATCGGAGTGTGCATCAGTACCCTTGTTGAGAGCATTAGAACCAACTGTGTTGCAGCTTGTCGGCCTATTATTGGAAGAAGTGGTTTTACTGGTATTGGCCGACTTAATCGGAAGCTCCGGATTTAGTTCCATGTCACCGCTGAGAATGATATGATTTTTGTAGTATAACACGTGCGAGCAGAAAAACGCAAAGCTACGTGGTCAAGGAAGCAGCAGCAGAAAGCGATTATCAGAATGAATGCATTCAGCACTGTAAAGCTAACATACCTGCATAAATAGCAAGTAACGAGTCAACATCCTGCTGATGCTGCTGAGACCTAGCCCACTTAAAACCATGTAGTGGGTGCATAGCAAGTTTGAAAAGATTTCATACACTAAGTGTTTGAAGTACGCACCAAAAAAAGGATATTGTTGTCGTGTTCCACTCTCAGAGGCGAGGCTTCAGATACCCCAATTTTTTCACTGCCCTTTGTTTTTACAGGTTCATTCTGATCATTTCTTCCTTGAGCTGGGAAACCGCAATAATGAAACAGAAAATTCATTCCATGTGTCATTGTAGAGAGAGACACTGCTGTTCAAGCGCATAGAACATGCAGTTGTACTTACTCGCTGGCTCAAGTCTCGCGTGTGTGTTGTCTTTCATTATTGCTACGACTCAAGAAAGTCATATTCTAAACACCCTGCAATGTCTAAAAGAGAATGTGTACACATTTGATTGCCTGGCATCAAAAGTTCATGCACCCATCTTTCTTTAGCTACAGGGCCTGTGTTTAATTTAATATACCGACATATTTTGTGCTAAAATGAGGTAACACACACTTAGCTCATTGTTTTGGTTCACAAAGCATTTGTTTCTTTTATATCTAATATGCTGCTATAATTCAATGCCTCAATTTTCAATTCTATATTACATTTTCTTCCAAGCTCAAGTGCTCAAATTTGTATTGCCCTCTGTATAGAGGTTGTCTTTTCAAAAAATAAGTAGGCACCAACTAGGTAATGAAAAGGGGTCACTCAATTACAATAATAAGAAAAAAAGGTTTGATGAAGCCCAGCTATTGTTGAGTGTACTGTGTTGTTTGTGCTTGTTTTAACAGTTGTTTGTGTACTTTTGCAGATGTGTCCATTCCTTTATGAAGAAATAAACAAGTCTCGTGCTTTAAGTGTTTCAAGAAAGCATGGCTCCAGTGTCCTTTTTGAAATAATATTTTCATGATAACATTGCTGCTTAATATTTTGTGAATGTGGGATTGTGGTGGTGATGTGGCCCATGTCCGTGGACTGTTCTATACAATAGGCTTCATTGAAATAAGTGAAATTCACTATTCTGTTTGACTCTGTTTGTCAATTGAAATTAGGAGGAAGTGTATAATGAATTTGTTTGCAATGGTTATGTTTCATTAGTGTGAAGATGTATTGCCTGTTTTGTAAATCACTGGTTAATGTTAAGCATTTATTCATGCACTTCTTTACACATCTGCATGTGCCGAAAAGAATTAATTTGTATCTAAGCATTGGCAACAATCGGTAGTGACCCTTTGATTTTACACTGTTGAATGTAAGCATATCGTAGTGGCAACCTAATGTTACTTTATTATGCATTTTGCCCTCTCATACATTGTTGCGTGTGTTTGTGTGTGTTGTGTTTTCTTGTCAACAAAATTTTTGATATGGACAAAGAAGCGTATTGTTTTGCAGTTCCACTTACTTAGCAACAACCATTTAAACTTGCCTAAATCTTTCTTATTTTTTTTCATAAAATATATTTTATGTTCTTGGTTAATTTGGCATTTGGTCGAATCAGATGTTTTGTCCAGTCCCGTGAAATTTGAGCTAACAAGCTTTTAACATAATTATGTGATAAAGTGAAATTCGTGCTCGTATGTCTGTTTGACTAAGTGTCTGGAGCATTATGTGGTGCATAGCTTACTTTTGTTTTATTCAATCTTTATGCTGTCTCTGAAGTAGTTTAGAGACAATAATGGGAATCATGTAAACTGTGCACGTACACTAAAAAACTTACACTTTTTCCTGTCTGCATAAGTGTGCGAGCATTTCTCTCCACCAAAAGTGTGATATAATTTCTATCTCTTCTTTATGATGTGTGTTCCTTTTTTATATTTTGCAGTTCTTTTCATATTGACCTTGTTCACTCATATTTCTTTTCTTATGTTTTGTGCATTGAATTTTGGAGGTGTTGGTTACTGTGCAGCATTTTATGGATTTTTATTCGGAAAAAAAAGTGCAATAAGTGTTTTACTGGGATATGGCCTAATTTAATGGTGTATATGAAATAAGCTTTGTCATATAGGCACAGTACCAAAATTACATCATTATTATACACGTGCACATTTACTGGAGGTCTCTTCATGTTTTAGAAATAGTATGTACAAAGAGAGAGGGAAACTGTTTGTAACCATGTCGTCATGGCACGGTTATTGCTCCAAGAACATGTGGCTTGCTTATGCGAAGGTGATTATGTATTTCATCTACAAGTGCAGTAATTTTTCTTCATTGCCTAGGGCTCTTGTGTAGTTTTACACAATGCATGTAAAGTTTTCATTGCCTCTATTTTGTCTCTGTGATTTTCAGGTTCCTTGTCTTCGGCCTCCCATGAGGCGTATCATTCACTTGTGTCCGTACGAGACGGACTGCATTCGTGTCGTCAGTGCAGCTATGCGACCAAGAACAAAGCCCTCATGCTAAGACACCTCTTCAAACACACGGGCGAGCACCCCTTTCATTGCCACCTGTGCCCAGCTGCATTTGCTCGGAAAACGAACCTCAAAAGACACCTTCGTACGCACACAGGGGAGCGCCTCTTTTCCTGTGACTGCTGTAGTGCATCATTCTCCCATAAAAATACCCTCATGAGTCACATGCTCACACACACTGGGGAGCGTCCATTTTCCTGTGACCAGTGCAGTGGGTCATTTTCACGGAGGGGGAACCTCATTAGGCACATGCGCACCCACACAGGAGAATATCCCTTCTCCTGTGGACAGTGTACTGCATCTTTTTCACGGAAACACCATCTTGTAAAACATGTGAACTGTCAGCATACAAGAAAGTCAACATAAAATTGAGTTGTCTGCATGCACTTTCTTTATATAAGATGCAACTCAAGGTTTTTTAATTTGTAGAACAGCTCTACAAAGTTCTAGCTATTTGCATAACTTTTGATGGCTGATTTCAAATATGTAATCAATTTTATAATGAGTTGCACAGCTTTGTTTTGTACCATGACTGTGTAAAATATTGTTACAGTAGGTTCACTAGATTGAACCAACAGCAAACAATGACTGAAAGGGGTAAGAGGAGGATGCGCAGTTTAGGCACGCGCTTGTGGTCCGTCCCCTGTGAATAAACCTCTTTTCAACGTTGTTTACAAGTCACTTAACAAAATGGTCGAGGTGCCGGGTACCCTAAGTCTCTAACAACGAGTTTCCATTCCTTCGCGCTCATCGGAGTCCTCGCTTTGCGGGACTACTACCAATATCAACAGGAGAGATGCCTCTGAAACCGATTTCCCAAGGACGCTGGATTCTTCCCATTCTTACAAGGAGCCGAGAAGATTTGGTGGGACTGGCGAGGAAGACCTGGACGGGTGGTTGAAGCAGTGCAAGCGGGTGAGCGAACTTAACAGCTGGGACTCCGTCGCTCAGCTATCGTATGTCGTACTCTTTCTCACCAACACTGCCCTCCTGTGGTACAACAACCACGAGGATATGCTCACCACCTGGGATATGTTTGTAGACGCAATGAAAAAGTGCTTCGGAGACATCACAACGAGAAAGAAGCAGGCTGAACACAGCATCTCTCAAAGGGCTGAGCGGCCTGGTTAAACTTGCACCACTTACGAGGAGATTCTGAAGCTTTGTAAACTTGTTAACCTCGGTTGTCTGAAGAAGACAAAGTTGGCTGTCTTCTTAAAGGCATAGCAGAGGTTGTGTACCAGTTCTTGATCACCAAAGAGAACCTGTCTTCTGTGGCTGCTCCATGAAGCACTGCCATACCTTTGAAGCACTGAAGATGCGTCGTATAGAGCCGAAATCGGGCCGCTTGGCTAACATGCCGACAGTAGCTAGCGTCGACGCCAACCCTCCATCTGACCTGTCATCGACAATACGACAGATATTCCAGGAAGAGCTTCTCTGGTGCCGTGAAATAAGCCATACCAGCAGTGATGACTACTACCGAGGCAACCAGCCTGGACTATCTCCTGCCTCGTTCCCACCATCTATCAACGTGGTGAACATGGACAGCTACTGAGCTGTGCTTCGGTCCGCACCGGCAAACTGACCTCTCTTCGCCAACGAGCAGCAGCCACGAAACACCTATGCCTTGCAGCAATTCCACACTACTTACTCAATTAGAACGGGAGACAGGTATAGGCCGCGAGATCGAGCAGAGTCGCCGTCTGGCCCCAACTGTCCGAAGGGTGAAGTGAGGATTGCTCCTTGCATAGTCTTCTAGCCAAGTCGTGTTTATATCTGCGCGTATGTGATGTAAGTTCTCAAAGTGTGGTTTTTCATGTCAGTCAATGCTAGTGCAACTGTTCGTACGTGGGCTTGAAACGACGTACGAAAGAATTCGTTCTTTCTTGGTTGCTAATTCATTGTAATACGATCAGTGAGTGCAACTTTCCAGACTGCTGTTTATATTTGTCATACCTGCCATTCAGAGCAGATGCCACTTTCTGTTTAAAGCACATCGCAAAATGCTCTTGGCATCCTCAAGAACATGAGCACTTATATTAAATGCTGTGTGAATGCAGCCTTTTATAGTGACTTGGTTGTAAAAAAAAAACTGCCTTTAGGTCATCCACTTGCGCACTGTTGGTAGGTGTACAACTATGGCACTGTAGTTTATCGATCATGTGAGGATCCGTAGTTGTGTTGATATGACCGTGATAGCACTACATAGAAATATTACTATTGTCATGACTGGGGACTGGCAGTGCAAGAGACACCCATCAGCTCCTCAAGCGGTGCTCGTCGACGAGAACGCTGTCTGCATTCCAAAAGAGCGCGGGAACACTCCTAAGCGCACTGCGAGGAACGCACACTGGCGTGCCAGTGACATGCAGTCCGCGTCACACACGAACTCTGTGACACGCAGTCGGCGTTTCAGGAGAAACAAGCTCGTGCACGAACCGTGGGGTATAAAGAACGCATTGCATGTGCGCAGGGGTGTTCCGTCTCGGCGGTTTCCGTTATGGCCGGTCGTGTTTCGTGTAAAGGTGCTTCTAGACGCCTTGTGTTCTTCACACCTGTAAATACGTAATTAAATTGTGTGTTTGTACTGTGAAGAAGCCTCACAAGGGTTCTTTCTTTCCTAACATCTGGGTGACAACCTGTAGCCCTACTTCTCGGTGACATCACTATCATATAAACTGTGAGACTTCGGTACTTACACTGTACTTAAAGCAGAGCTACTGTGTGCTTAGATTTGGGATGAAATCATGTGCTTAGATTTAAAAACGATTTAAGAGCCTAGACATTGAAAATTAATACAGATGACATGTCTTATATATAATGTATAATTTAACTGAAAATTTTATCATTTTTACATTGTTTTCAGAGTTTGTGTGGCATTGTTAGTGACCGACAGAAGGCATGCAGTGGTAATTTTTTCTCTGAAAAAAAAAACAAATGCTTGTCCTATTAACCAGGTTTTTGTTGTAGCACTGTCATGCATGTAATCCATCGCTGAAAGCTTTCTGCTGAACTATTACATAAAATTTTTACTGTTGCAAGAACATGTGCGTACACGTGGTACATGCAGTGTAGCCCAAAGTGCCCTCAGCCATTAAGCTTTCCTGACTATACTTATCTACTGTCCAACATTTCATGGTGAACAGAATGAGAAAAAAGTTATATGCATATAAGGTGCAAACGGTGGTACTGAAGGAATTGCACATTTATGCAGGCTTTCTACGATCTCTCTTTCTCTCTTTTTTGTAGTATGCAGATTACAAAGATGTAAATAAGTAGTTGAGTCACGTTAGAGCAGTGCATAGCAGGCGGAACACAAGCTAATCACGTACAAACAGCACAGCAAAGGCGGGATTTAGTGCGTAAGTGTGAAGAGAGTCAACTAGGGCGAGCATCCCTATGACAGGCAGAATGCGCTTTACCCGCAGGTAATGTTAACATTGCATAAGGAGTGTACACGGATTCACTAAAGAAGAGCATAGATATTAACAGTAAACATTAGTCAACGCATTTTATCTGCCGACAATCGGTTCAGACCGCACGCAATGAAGCCCCGCAGCGTGTATTTGTATACGCGCCGCCAACCACCTATCCACACTTGTGCGGGGACGGTGCTGCCACCTATAGCCCAATTTCGCCAGGAATTGCAATGATCGGGCAGATATCTTATGCCAGCTAACAGAAATGAGGGGTTTGAGCAGCACCGTGCATTTCTGCCACCTCATGTGTGCTATAGCTGCGGCATCCCAGGCCACGACTCAAGATTTTGTGACCGTCGACAGCAATTCCGAGGAGCGCCTTCACGAGCTTTATACAATTTTTTTTATTAATATTATTTCCAGGTACTGTTGGTCGATTGGGTCGTTACAGGGGTGGGGTAGAAAACTAACATAACAACCGTCATTTCATGTGTAAAAAAGAAATGCATAGCTGATACAAAAGAAATACATCACTATACTACGTTCTACGACTTACATGCTACATCACATACATCACAAAATACACTTCCCAATATTACATCCTACAACGTACATGAGACAAGTTACAGCAAATAGATCAATAGGCAAAAGATGATAGGCACACACACCAAAAACAGCAATCACCGTTTACGAAGATTCACCTAGAAAATATTTCGTAACATTGTTTTCAAAATGTTCTGCAGTTTGAGAATCGCGTGTGGCATCGGGTAATACATTCCAGTCTTTTATAATTCTAGGGAAAAAAGAGTATGCATATGTGTTCACACGACATTGAGGAACTAGATATTTTCTGAGGTGGTCACTTCGTAGGCTCCGCACTTGACAAGGAATTAGGTGCTGCTCTGCTTCAAAGTTAAATGTATTTTGGGAAAGCAGAAACATGAAGCTAAGGCTGGCTATGCGACGGCGGTCTACGAGGGGCTGTAAATTTAATTCTTGCAGCATCTGTGTTACAGAATCTTTACGAGAATATTTTGAAAGAATAAATCTAGCCGCCCTTCTTTGTACCCACTCGATGTTTTTAATTAATCCTTTTTGATAAGGGTCCCATATGATGCTTGCGTATTCTAGTGTAGGCCTTACTATTGTTGAGTACGCTGTTAACTTTACGGGGGCTGGAGCCGGTTTTAATTTGCGACGTAAGAACCATAACTTCTTTTCAGCAGTAGAGCAAATATTACTGATATGTTGGGTCCAGTTCAGGTCTTCAGATATTGTTACTGCTAAGTATTTACATCTGTTAACGGTAGCTAACGCAGTGGAACTTAGTTGATACTCGAAATTTTTGACGTGCTTCACTTTGTTTGTAACTCGCAAAACAACCGTTTTTTCTTTATTTATTTGCATTTTCCATGTTTCGCACCATTTCTCGATAGATGCCAAGGCATCGCTGAGTATTTCTTGATCATTATGGTTGCATATTTCTCGATAAAGTAAACAATCATCGGCGAACAGTCTAACAGTAATATTTTGATTAATGTCGGAACAAATATCGTTAATATAAATGAGAAATAACACCGGTCCGAGTATGGACCCTTGAGGGACTCCAGATGTTACGTGTAAACGATCAGACTTGTAGCCGTTTATGTCCACATACTGCGTCCTACAAGTCAGATATGACTTGACCCATTCTACTACATTGTTATTTATGCCAATCTGCTTCAATTTCTTAATTAATTCGTTATGAGGAACCCTATCGAAGGCTTTTGCGAAATCAAGGCATATTGCATCAACCTGTCTTTCGTTATCTATTGCTTTTGAAAAGTCTTGGATGGTCTCAAGAAGCTGCGTTATGGTTGGTAGCTTTTGTCGGAAGCCGTGTTGGTTAGTATGTAGTAGTTTTGTATTTTCTAGGTACTAATATATAGCTTTGGATATAACATGTTCGTGGAGTTTGCAGCAGACGCATGTTAAGGAGATTGGCCGGTAATTTTCGATATTCTGCTTGTCTCCGGTTTTGTGTACCGGGACCACTTTTGCTACAAGCCAGTCGTCTGGGACCCGTTTTTGTTGCAAGGAGGCATTAAAGATTATTTCCAAGTATCGGGCAACCCATTCAGCGTATCTACGCAAGAAATCATTTGGAACTCCATCCGGACCAACAGATTTATGTTCTTTAATGTTTAGCAGGAGCGATAGTATTCCTTCATAGCAATTATAGCAATCGACCCTTTCCATCGTCATCGACCCTTTTCAACGCTCAACTTCCAGTTGTAAATTTCGCCAAGGCAATTTCTGGAACTCGTCACCAGCCTCCGACCACAGCTTAACGCCGCCACCTGCTCCACGTGCTCCCCGGTCGTTATCGCCACGGCGTCGCTTCCCGTCACCACCACCAGAAAACTAGGCAGTGCGGGTGGGAGGGGTGAAGTTGCTGGATACTGTGCACTCTCAAGCATACCTCCGTCAGCCTTCATGCTGCAAAACAAAGTTCATGTGTGTGTTGACAATGTCCCTATTATAGATATTGTAGATACTGCGGCAACAATTACAGTGATAAGCCTTACTCATAAAATTCTTCTTGGACAAAAAGTTATGTTTTTGTGGAACAAAAAGCTGTGTTTTGTAGTTAAGTGGTGACGCATTGTGCCCGGTCAGCATTTGTACAGCAGATGTTTGTTCGTGTGGCAAAGTATTTACCACTGAATTCGCCGGGATTCCTCGATCTACGTAGGACGTTATTTTAGGCCTAGATTTCTTACGGGAGTGTGGCGCTACTGTTGACTGTCGAAGTGGAGAGCTTTCAGTACACCACGAGCTTATGACCGAACCCCTAGAGAACTCGCCGTGTCAAAAAAGGGCCAGAATCGAAAGTTGGGCTTGTTGGATATGCATGGTATAACTATCAATTAAAGCGCTTGTCCTCTCTTCCTGTCTGTTCTCGTGCGCTTTAACTGACAGTTATACCAAGAAAGTGCCTTCTGTGTTGCCGAGGATGTAGCGATTCCTGCGCAGTGTAGGGTGTGCATTCCGGTAATTTGCTCTGGTGCAGCTCCTACTACATTTGACGCTACAACATAAACTCTAGACTCAGCTTATGTGAAGAAGAACATGTTGGTACCACATTGCTTGTTATCGGTATTTGAAGGACGATCTGGATTATGGACGATGAATTAGGTGGCCCAGCCCATACTTCTACCTTCTGGTGTGAAGCTCGCACTTTTCAGGGAGGGAACACCTTCTTTAGTTGCTGTACTTCACGCCGATGCGAACAAGTCCTTGCTCTCGAGCTTTTCGAATTTGAAGCTTCTACTGAGGATGAGCTAGTCCCTCAGCACGAGTGAGCCCCACACGTTACTAGCCGTTTGACTTTTCGCAAAACGATAAGGCATTCTCAATACCAGTGTCTTGAGTACGCTATCGTATAAACACCGTATCAGTGCACCCTGTACGACAAAAGCCGTACCGAGTGTCACGGACAGGGCGTGAAGTAATTAGTGAGCAAGTTGAATAAATGTTGCAAAAAGGAGTCATTCAGGAGTCTGCAAGTCCTTGGGCTCCACCTGTCGATCTCGTTCAAAAGAACGACGGCAGTTGGCGATTTTGTGTTGATCACTTGCAGCTTAACAGCATTATAAAGAAAGATGTATACCCGCATCCACGCATAGAGAATACATTGAATTGTCTTCATTCGGCTTCCTACATTTCTTTTGTTGACTTCAGATCCGGCTTTTGGCAAATATCAATGCACACTGATGATAAAAAAAAGACGGCGTTCATAGCACCCGATGGACTTATTGAAATTAACATTATGCTATTCGGCTTCTGCATCGCGCTTGCCACCTTCGAACGACTTATGAACACCTTTCTGCGGGGTTTAAAATGGGAGATATGTATGTGCTATCTCAATGATGTTATTATATTCGGATGCACATTTCTACAGCATAACGAGGGTCTCGGCATTCTATTAACCTGCATACAAAAGACTTGTCTTGTACTCAACTTCAAGAAATGTCATTTCGGAGAGTGCCAAGCCTTTGTGCTGGGTTATCTCGGGGACAAAGACGGCGTCAAGCCTGACCCTGCAAAGACTGAGGCTGTTGAAGCGTGTCAGCCATACCAATCTGTGAAAGAACTCTGGAGCTTCTTGGGGCTGTGCTCCTATTTTAGGCGATTCGTTCCTTGCTTTGCTGACGTCGCTCATCCCCTGACAAGCCTCCTGCACAAAAATGGCCCATTCGAGTGGATGCCTGAGTGTTCAGCTTCCTTTCAGCAGCTCAAGTTCTTTCTGACGTCACAGTCGATACTACGACACTTCAGCCCTACCGCGCCAATGGATATCCACAGATGCGAGCGGCGTTGGTATTGTTGCTGTGTTGTTCAATATTCAGGTAATAGAGAACACATCATTGCCTAAGCATGACGGTCATTAAGTAAACTTGAGCGTAAATACACGGTAACTGAACAAGAATGCCTTGTGGTTATTTTTGCTGTTCAAAAGTTTTGATCACACCTGTACGTGCGTCAGTTTAGAGTCATCGCCGATCGTCACTTTGTGCTGACTTGTCAATCTCTGCGATTCGTCAGGACGCCTTGCATGATGGGCTCTGTGTCTGCAAGAGTTCAACTTCACTGTCTCATGCAAGAGTGGGGGACGCCGCGCCGCGATGGTCTAGTGGCTAAGGTACTCGGCTGCTGACCCGCAGGTCGCGGGATCGAATCCCGGCTGCGGCGGCTGCATTTCCCATGGAGGCAGAAATGTTGTAGGCTCGTGTGCTCAGATTTGGGTGCACGTTAAAGAACACCAGGTGGTCAAAATTTCCGGAGCCCTCCACTACGGCGTCTCTCATAATCATATGGTGGTTTTGGGACGTTAAACCCCACATATCAATCAAGAGTGGGGGACGACATGCTGACGCTAATTGTATTTCCAGGCTGCCCCTCCTTACCACGGAATGTGACGCTGATAGTTTCAACCAGGAAATCGCAACTGTACAACAAGATTTCCCAGACGCCGTAACCTTCGCGAGACATCAGCGTAATGATCCAACTCTGCGAAAGACTTGTCAAACGGCCATTTTTGTATACGGGATGGATTGCCATGTAAGAAGAATTTCACCGCCACAGGTGCGTGCTATCTTCTGGTGGTGCCGGAAGCCCTCCGCTCTTCAGTTTTACGCGTCGTGTACGATCATCCAGGTGCCAGTAATTTAGGATCTACGCGAACACTCTATCACCCCAAAGAATGATTTTACTGGCTCCAATCGCGCAAGACAACCGAAACCTACATAGCCAGTTGCACAGAGTGCCAAAGTCAAAAAAACCTAAAGTAATTGCCATACTTCTTTGCGGACAACATTGGCAATCGAATCCACTTGGGGCTGCAATGAAGACAACAGCTTCTGTAGCTCCTCCCGCACAATCTATCGCATTTTTCTACGTACGCCATCGGATCAAGGGCGTGAACAGCTGCGCTGTCTTGCATCGATCGGCGATTGTATTGGCGGGTGTGCATTTTCAGCATCTTCTCGATTGTATTAGCCTTCAAAACAAACTTTAGAACTGTTTTGGATGCGTTCCGCACAACTGCCGCAAACAGTTTTTGCTTGACCACTTGCTTCAAGAACTGGAGCTTCTCTTCAGCCATGGCAGGGTCGGTGTGATGAAACAGCTGGGTCATATGTTCGACAAAGATGGTCACATTTTCATTAGAGAGTTTCACCGGTGTCTCCAACAAGGTGGCGGCCCTTTCCTTTCGAGTCAGGCGTTAGTGACACTGCCTTCTTTGTCATGTTGTTGAGTATTGTCTAATAGTATTGTATAAGGATGTCTTAGCGTGTTGATCACGATTGATGTTATAATGATATGGCTGATGATATCTTCGATCAAAAGTAGTTAAATAAATATGTTTGTTTGGTTTGTTTTGTTCAGATCGCGTCAATTGTGTCCGTTCTATCCAAGAGCGTGGCATGGCTCTCGCCATATCAGATCCCATTTTTCTCAAACCAGGTCATTGCTGCATCTTCCAGGCAGAAGTAGACGTGATGCAGCTTCTCTTTCATGTCCCAGTGGTTGAGGGCGGCCACTCAATTTTTAAGTCTCCAACCAGGTTTCCTGGTGTTCAAATGACAATACGCAGAGGGTCGGTGGCTCCCTTGGCTGCTGCATCACTACCGCTGCAAGAGACGTTGCGGCTGTCATTGTGCCTCTAGTCGCCGTGGCTTTTGACTTGTCCTCTAGGGGTTCACATTTGGGGGCTATTCCTTTCAGTCTGTGGCTGGCTTGACTGTCGCTGACGGTGTCGATGTCTTCTCTGTGACGGGGGCTGTGTTCATAGCTTGAAGGGGCTGTTCGATACATGGACCAAAAATCACTTCCACCAGATGTCAAGGGGTCCTGACAGCGATGAAGGGAGCAAACTGTAGGTTGGAGATCAAACTGTTTGTTAGGCCGAACTTGTGGCCAGTCAACGAAAGTTCAGATTACAGGGATACACACTGGCACTGATAGCGGTGAATAGACCGTTGGCCGTCGATCAACTGACAAACGGCGAAGCGCGTCGGCATTTATACTTGTGTTGTCGAATATTTCAGCATTATCGCTGGTGGCCACGCAAGTTCCAGAATAATCTGTGATGTTCACGTTGCATGCGTAATTTTAACAAAATGGCCTACCATAGTCGCGAGGCTTCTCGAACACTGCAGTCATGCTTTGCGCTAACGTTGTTTAGGGTGTAGCAGGCCGATAACAAAACTTCAGGAAGGAATGTGGCAACAGCTAGTTAGAAAACTTTTATGCACCAAGTGTTTCAAGTACACACTTGGGACAAGATATCGCTATTGCCTTCAACTCTTAAAGGTGAAGCTTAAGGGTCGCTCAATTTTTTATTGACCTTTGTTTTTCAAGATTTAGGCTGATCATTTCTTCGCTTGGAAACCCCAGTGATAACACTGAAACATCACTTCATGTGTCATGGTAGAGAGACACATTGCTGTTTGAAAGCACACTACATCCAACTGTATTTAGTCGCAGGCTTAAATCTCGCATGTGTAACCTTGGCCCTCCAGAGTGCCCGCGAAAAGGCGGCCAAGCTCGGCTTGGCGAACCGGTTTCGACGAGGGACCAGCCAGGTGTGGCAGGGTTTCCCCTGCGTCATCTGTGGACCAAAATAAAGTTTTATTATCATCGTTATCATGTGTGTTGTATTTTAAATACACTACTTCGTTATTACTATGACTCATGAAAGACATTCCAAACGTCCTGCAATGTGTAAAAAAGGCCGTCTCCACACTTGATTGCCTGGCATCAACAGTTGATGCATCCATCCCTATTTAGTAACAGGGCATCTGTTTATTATAGTCTATCCATATATTTTGTGCTATAATTACCGAATAGACCCTTAGCTGATTGGGGTCATTTAGAGAGCATTTATATATTTCATGTCTTTTATGCTAATACAACACATCACCACTAATGTTCGATTTCATATTTCCCTCCAAATTCAAGTGCTTAACTTCATATTGCCCTATGTAGTGAGCTTGTCTTTAAAAAGAAATAAGTAGGTACATCAAATAAGTACTGAAAAAGTTCTCACTCAATTACAATGCTAAAAAACGTTATGTTCGATTTCATAGTTCCCTCCGAATTCCAGTGCTTATCTTCATATTGCCCTACATAGTGAGCTTGTCTCACTATGTAGGGCAATATGAAGGCAATATGAAATAAGGCAATATGAAGTAAGTACTGGAAAAGTGCTCACTCAATTACAATACTAAAAAACGTTTTGTGAAGCCCAGGCAATCTTGGGTGTACTGCATTGTTTGTGCTGGCTTTAACAGTTCTCTTGTGTGCTTTTGCTGATGTGTCCATCCCTTTACGGACAAACAAAGAAGTCTCATGCTTCGGATATTGTCAGAAAAACATTGCTCCAGTGTCTTCCTGGAAGTCATTCATAGTTTCATGAAAAGGTTGCTGCTTAATATTTTGTGAACATGAGATTGTAGTGGTGATGTGATCATGTCTGTGGACTGCTGCAAAGAATAGGTTTCATTAAGTGAGTGAGATTGACTATTCAACTTCTGCCCTGTTTGCCAATAGAAATCTGGAAGAATGTGATGAATTTCCTTGTGATTTTTATGTATCGCGAGCTTAAAGCAGTATTGCTTACAAAGCACTAGTTAATGTTATGTTAGGGTGGAGAGATCTCGTTGATTACAGGTTACGTTGAAAGAGTAGTTTGAGGATTTCAAATTATCTTAGTTTGGTGGCTCACAAATAATAATGACATCAATTCTTGGGAGGAAAGGCGAGTGGTTGAAGATAGTGCAAAGGAGAGGCCGTCTTCTCAAAATAGTATCCACACTATCGTGCACTACTTTTGAATAAGACTTCCTCCATGCGAAATTCTGTTGAGCGGGCACAGGCTTTCAAACTGAGTGCCTCCAGATGGGAGCAGGAGAAAAAAATCTCCTCACCTGTAAAACTAGAAGCCGCGATTATCTACTCACCTGTCTGGTGATCTACATATTGAGGTATGGTGGTGGTGATATTAGGCACTTTTGTTCACCTTGATTTGTTTCCCTTAGTGTCATAATACTGCATATAATAAGAAAGCACCAGTAATGAATTATGGAGCATTTTTTTTCGTCAGCCTACTCCCACATTCATCCTGCAAATCATTCGAATGTCTCTTAGATTGAATGAACCTGGGGACAAGAATATGTAGGTATTTTTATTTATTTAGTTTAGACAGACTGCAATGCTCATATTGAAGTTTTGTCAGGAGGGAGAAACAATAGGTGTATTAAAAAGCCATTAATAATTTAGCATACTAGTAGTAATTCAAAAAACTAGAACAGGCTTTCCGAATTG
This sequence comes from Rhipicephalus microplus, assembly GCF_043290135.1. Lineage (NCBI taxonomy): Eukaryota > Metazoa > Arthropoda > Arachnida > Ixodida > Ixodidae > Rhipicephalus > Rhipicephalus microplus. The sequence goes on from NC_134708.1 coordinate 62,293,585, forward strand.
GCGTGTGAAGGTAAAGATCTACATTGGCAAATTGGAACATATATACATCACTGATACAGTCACTCATACAGCCATATTATACTTAGAGGCATAAGGATACTATTATACTCATACATAATCACCCCGCAGGGTCGCCTACGCAAGCAGGCGTTTGGTGTGTAGCGACACCACGGACCCGAGCTAACGGGGGGGGGGGGGGGGGAGTTCGATCTCCTCCCACGCCTAACCGTGCGGGACTTTGCCGTGTCCGGGGAAAATGGTATCCTGGGGGTTGAGCCGACGCTCTGTGATTGGACCTTTCAGGCCCCCCGGCGGAGGCAACACACCCCTTTGGCCCCGGCTTCACGTAGACGGCACCCCAGAGCTGACCCACCCAGGGGAAATCGGCAGTCGCCTTTACCTATTTCTCTCTCCCTACATCTTCGTCTTTATCGCTCACTTCTTACCTGTGCTGTCGTCTTCTCTTTTCCATTTACTTCCAAATTTCTTGGCGGCTAGGGTTAACCCTGGGGGACTGACCTTCTTTGGTCAGGACCACGGGGTTATAGTAGCAATGTATGGCTAACGTGTGTATGCGTTCCCCTTGTTGGACTCCATGGTGGGTGGCCAGCATAGCTACCGAATGAACATGCTTTTCTATGGAAAAAAGTACCCCCCCTCCCTTTCCACAATGATCGGTCCTGTAAAAGGGGTCGCACCGAAGCAAATGGAAACTTTCTGACTAAAAGGGCGATTACACGAATTTTTTTGTCGTAACGTCATTGACTGAAACTGAGATTCAGGACATATCATCATTCCCAGTTGCAAAAGCAATTAAAGAATGCATTGGAAGCAATTACAGTGCAAAAAAAATAAATTCAGGAGATCTCCTCATAGAAGTGAAAAACAAAGAACAAAGTGACAAAATTAGACACCTTGGAAAAATCGGACAACATTAAGTCCGTGTAACAGCTCACCGATCTCTCAATTACATGCGAGGTGTAATATCGGACAATGAACTGCTCAAGTACACTGATGCAGAAATTGAGGATGCTTTAGCGGATAAAGGTGTACTTGCCGCTAGCAATCGTCATTCGTAGAGATAAGAAGGAAACCCGCACAAGAAATGTTATACTAACATTCGCAAGCACGACGCTTCCTGCTACAGTTAAGGTAGCGTACCGTTGCCTACGTGTGAGGCCCTACATACCTAATCCTCGCAGGTGCTTCCGGTGCCAGAGGTTTGGGCACGGGTCTCTTTCATGTCGTGGTAGTCCAACCTGCATGAAATGCGGCCAGAATGAACATGATGATGGCGAGTGCACCAACCCTTTAAACTGTGTAAACTGCAAGGGGCCCCATGCAGCGTACTCACGCTCCTGCCCAGAATGGCAAAAAGAAAAAGACATACACTGAAAACCAAAGAAAACATACCGTATCCAGAAGCGCGCAAGTGAGTGGTTCTGGCCCAAAAGGGCACTTACGCTGACGCGGTGCGAAGGGGGAAGGCACCGCTGATGGTCTCTGTAGGCACACAGGTCGAACTCCAGGACCTAGTGGCCATGGTCCGTCCCCCAGGCAAGAGCGAAAAAAAAGGCACCAAGTGCCTTTTTTCAGGGAGGCCCCAAAGCCTCAACCAGTGTTGGTGTCAGCGAACCTAATGTCAAAACAAAAGAGGTCTCAACAACGGTGCCGAATAGCCAGCCTTACTTGAGGAGGCCAGCATCCTCGCCGGGCACCAACACTGTTGAGCACCCTGGTGGTGCTGAGTCCATAGACGTCAGTCCATGGGACACTGAAAGCCTGATAGAGGCTGCTCGACTAGCAGGGCGATCAGGTAGCCCATCATTCCTCCCTGCCAAGGACGGAAAGGGAGCCGAAACACATTTTTGGCCCCACAAAAAAAGAAATGATGAAGCACATGAATAGTGTCGCTTTTTAGCTTATGCACAATTAACTCAAAATACTAAATTGTATACACATCATTTCACGTAATGGCATACATCATCCATTGGAACTGCAGAGGCATGACACGAAATTTAAGTGACGTTAAGGACATATTTACAAGCTTCTCTCCTGTAGCGTTATGCTTGCAGGAAACGAATCTGGGACCAAAAAACACCAAAATACTAAAAGGTCGCGACCGCTCGCAAAGCAACCGGCTGTCGGGTGGCGTCGCCATTGTTGTCCAAAGTGGTATTGCGGTAAGATAAGTTATAGTTAACAGTTTCATAGAAACAGCTGCAGTCACCATTTTATGACATAAAACTATCACTATTTGCTTCATATACATTCCACCTCATACACATTTTACTGTAAAAGATCTAGAATTGATTGCAGAACATCTACCTAAACCTTTTTAATGGCAGGAGATTTCAATGCGCACAACATACTATGGGGTAGTGTAAAGACAGACAGTAGAGGGCAGGTAATTGAAGATTTTATTCTTACTAACAATGTGTGTCTTTTAAACACTGGATCACCAACATACTGCTCTCCAGGCACAGGAACCATGAGTTGCTTGGATTTGGCATTGTGCTTTAGCTCACTGTTTGCTGATTTTACATGGTAAACAATAAACTATCCTTACGGTAGTGACCATCTACCGTCGATTGTAAAACTAACATCACCACTTCCGACCATACGCTCTCGACCACAGCGTTTTGGAAGCTTCACAAAGCTAACTGGCCTTTATTTACACAGAGAGCTAATCTACAGGATGAGTTCTCTGAACACCTAACAGTAGATGAAATAAATGACAAGTTCACCAATTGCATACTGTCTGTGGCAGAGCAAGCTATTCCCCTGTCATCAGGACTAGTGGGAAGAAAACTAAAACCATGGTGGACCAGTAAGCGTGCAAAAGCTAGAAAACTACAAAATAAAGCATAGTGCAACTTCCGTAGGTATCACACATGTGACAACCTCCTCGCATTCCAACAAGCTAAAGCAAAAGCACGATATATTCGTAGAGATGCAGAAAAATCATCCTGGCAGAAGTACATATCTACAATCAATAGCACAACCACATCCAAGAAAATGTGGATCCAGGTTAAAAGATTCAGCGGCGACTACTCCTCGTACGCAATACCCATACTTACAGACCCAGGCACACAGACATCTCTAGAGGAGCAGGCTAACATTTTAGGCGAACACTTTTACACTATATCCAGTTCCGCTAATTACACGCCATCCTTCCTGGCATACAAACAGACAACCAAAAAACAAAAACTACCAGTAACCGGTGGCTTAGATGAGCCTCACAATGGTCCTTTGACACTCCAAGAGTTAAGCACTGTGCTTTCGGTGGGAAAAAAAGACAGCAGTCGGGCCAGACAGAATTCATTACACAATGCTCCCGCACCTGTCTCAAGCTGCCGTGCAAGCATTATTAAAGTTCTTTAATGTGATTTAAAAACTGGCAAAATGCCCACAAAATGGAAAATGGCAATCATAGTGACCATTTCTAAAGACTGAAAAACCACCCACTTTACCGGGTAGGTATAGGCCCATAGCACTTACAAGCTGTATGGCAAAATCATACGAAAGCATAATAAACATAAGACTAACGTACACCCTTGAAATAAACAACCTACTAGATGATCATCAGTGTGGGTATAAGAAAGGCCATTCAACGATCGATCATCTTGTTCCTCTCTAACAGACAGTACGTGAGGCCTTCTTACATAAGCAACACTGCCTAGCAGTGTTTTTTGACCTGGAGAAAGCCTACGACACTTCGCGGAGGCACGGTATATTGAGAGACCTGGCGAATCTTGGAATACCCGGAAGAATGCTTAATTGCCTCTCTGACTTTCTATCAAACCGAAACTTTCTGGTACGGTTGGGCTCCACACTGTCGCGTGTTTTTGTTCAAGAAAATTGTGTGCTGCAAGGTTGCGTGTTAAGCATTACACTCTTCGTAGTCAAAATGAATTCAGTTAATAAAGTAATACCACCCTCCATCATGCAGTCATTATACGTTGATGATCTGCAGATAGCATGCCGAGCCTCAAGCATATCCACATGTGAAAGGCAGCTGCAGCTAACCATCAACAAACTGACCAAATGGGCAGATCAAAATGGCTTTTGCTTTTCTACCCAGAAAACTGTTGCCCTACTTTTCTCACAAAAGCGCGGCTTGTATCCAGACCCTGTTCTTAAAATCAACAACAGTGTACTGCCACTCAAGTCAGAACACCAGTTGCTAGGCCTAGTCTTTGACAGGAAACTAAACTTCATTTCCCACATGAGTTGCACAAAAAAGAAAGCAATTGCGCTCGACATTCTGAAAATACTATCGTGGAAACACTGGGGTGCCGATCGTGTCCGCCTTTTACGCATATACCGCTCGATCGTGTGCCGCATACTTGACTACGGCAGCGTTATTAACGGTTCAGCCAGAAAGTCTTACCTCAAACGTCTTGACCCAATACATCATCATGGATTGCGCTTGGCGACTGGAGTGTATAGAACCTCACCTGTCCAGAGCTTATATGCTGAGAGCAACGAGCCGTGCCTAGAACAAAGAAGAGCGCTACTTACTGGATCCTATGTTTTAAGAACAAGACTGAAACCAAGCCACATATGTCACACTATTGTCTCTCACATCGGTACCAGAATACAATACAACAACAGACCGCACACGATAAGACCACTTCTCCTGCACTTTGAAGAAATATGTCTAGACTACAAAGTACCGAATCGGCAACTAAGCGTTGTCCGAATGCCGGAAAGACTGGCTCCATGGTTGGACTTTTCGCACTACACTGACTTTGCCTTAACTCATCTAAGGAAGAAGGAAACTCCACGGGAACAAATTATCCAGAATTTCTTAGCCGTACATGAAAAATATAACAGACACTCTGAATACTACACCGATGGACTAAAAACAAGAATATACAGGAAGTGCTGTCATATCAAAACCCTCAGAAAAATGTATAAAACTGCCACCATTCATATCTATCTTCACAGCAGAAGTATATGCTCTTTTCATTGCTCTCGAAGAAATTTTATCAAGAAATCACAAAAAAGCTGTCACATACACTGACTCACTTAGCGCATTAAAAGCCCTACATTTAAGGTCGGAAAACGAACGGTTTCTCGGTACATTTTACAGAAGCTAGAAAGAGCTGAGAAAAATGGCAAGACAATGGCAAGATGTAATCTGTACAATGTATAGATGCGAAATAAAGTTCAAGTTCAAGTTCAAGTTCACAATCCGGCTTGTATGGGTGCCGAGCCATGTTGGTATCCCAGGAAACGAAAAGGCAGACTGGGTAGCAACAAGGGCAGGTCATGAAAGCATAGCAGAAATAAGGGCACCATTTAGAGACTGTTTCAACAGTTGTCGGACAGCCTTTAGGGCAAAATGGCAAGAAAAGGGGCAGGCCCAAGTGCATAACAAGCTTCAAATTGTCGAGCCTATTCTACAAGAATGGAAGTCTTGCAACCACCAAAAGCGCTTCACCGAAGTAACACTATGCCGCATGCGAATAGGTCATACTCACCTAACCCACAGCTTTTTATTGCGCGGAGAAGATCAGCCAAAATGCGAACATTGCAAGGAACCTCTGACTATCAATTATATTTTAATAACATGCCCAGTCTTTGAAAAAAGTAGACACATTTATTTTAAACAGTTTCACAGAACACAAACACCTCTACACCCAATGTTAATACTATCAGAAAATGCACCCATCTCCATACAGGATGTTTTTATGTTTCTAGACGCCACCGGTCTTCTAAACAAACTGTAAACATAAATCTGTTTTTCACCTCACATATTAACCCTGTTGTCATAATCACCCAGTGTCTGGCGCATCATAGCCATTGTTGCTTTTGCGCTATAAAACCCAGCGTGACTAACTCACTTTTCACTCACATTTTCTTTCATAAGTTTCATGTATTCAAGTGTCACGTGATGTTCGCTATACGCATCACCAAATAGGTACTTGATATGCATAATAAAAGTGCAATAATTAGCCTACTAGTCACGTGCCAAGTTTGTTGTCACATATGAAGATAAAATTGGGCGATTATGTATCGCCTGTCTGAATGGTTCCTAGGAGGATGTGCTTCTAGGCGTGACCAGGCTCGGAGAGCGCTTTTAACTTTCTTAACGAAACAGACTTGGCGTCACGATTCCAGACATTTTTCATGTGACTATTTATTTTTCGTGTGTGTGTGTGTTTTCCTCTTTCTTTTTAACTTTCCTCTTCTCTCTCCTTCTTTCTTCCCTTATTTCTTCTATGCCTCCCCTTCCCGAAGGAGCAGACAGGCTTGGTGCCCCTATAGGTGGCATTTGTCAGCCTGTTCCCTCCCTATTTCCTCTGTCTTTGTGTTTTCTATGTACTCAAACTAAATAATAATAATAAATAATAATTGTATCTTAGTCAAGCCTTTGTGTATTGGCAGCAGGCTTCTAGTGTAGTATTGATGGGGAAAGAAATGGGAACTCGCGTAAGACGTAGTGGATCAGCACACTGCACTGCCACTGCTACAACGTGAGGATAGACCGAAGTTAGCTTGTACCTAAGTGACCGGTGCAGCAGCTCTAGATTGGTTTGTGCTGGTGAATTCTCATTTTATGCATAGATCACAACACCTGGTGTGCATGTCTGTCTGTATTTCTTTGTCTCTGCTGGTTCCTCATTCTTGGCATCATTTGAGAAACATCGGTCTCTCATGTCCGTACAAGGAGGGCTGCATTCCTGCCAGCAGTGAACATATGTTAGCAAGTAGAAGACTTGTGAAATTTCAGCTGTATTTCCCACCGGGCGTGTGTCCCTTTGAGTCCCACTCGTGTCCTGCGGCATTCACTCAGACCATTTCAAAAGAGAGTGTCTCTTTCCCTGTGTCCACTACAATGCATCTTTTTTTGTGCAAAGGGAGCCTGAAAACACATTTGTGCATACACAAGAAAATCTGCCTTTTCCTTGATATCCATATTTTGTGGGCCAAGTAAGGCTTATAGTCCGCATGTGCTTGGGAAGATAAGCACATAAGTAAAAATGGGGGGAATAAGGGAACTTATGAGGGCTCGTTTCTTTTGTTTGACACAACCTTATCCAAAACCATTAGATAATGCCCGAAATGGGGACAAAAAATGCAGCAAAATCTTGAACGATGCAAGTTGCTGTTGTTTTGTAGGTTTTGTTACCACCTCAATAAATTTAAAAGATAATGTTTTAGAAATGATTTTTCAAGATGCCTGCAACCATGATGAACGTGTTTTCGTGTTTTTATTTGCTAAAAATGTTTGTAAAGTGTACGTAAAGCAGGCCTCTTCACGATATGATAAAATGTGAGGAGAAGCCAACCTGAACTCTACAATTGTGTATATGCGTGCTGGGATTATTTAAAAGTTGCCAGTTCATAAAAAGCGCTCATAAGTCATGACGCTAACACGCACAAAAAAAGTTGTTCCACATGTCATAACTAACTACTAGTCGCGCTGACAAACACTCCAAGTTTTTAAAGGTTAAGGATAAGGATGTTGTAGGTAGCCGGTATATCTAGCCTTGCATAATTTGCAGGCAATTGCCCCGCCCGGTTTCCTCTTTGCTAATTGTAGCTAATGTCCTTTGTTTGTTTTTTAACTAAGCACGAGCAGGCTCTTAACATAAAAATCGTGGATAGCGCAACGTAAGCCTGCAAAAGACAATGGCCTCTGTGCTATTCCACAGGCAGTATTGTGCTGGTACTCTAGCTCGCTGCACTATATTTCAAACATAATTGTCACTTATCGCCAGTCACATGCGAGATCTGTAGCATTCAAGAATTTCAAGAGAAGTCCCGACAGCTGTTTCCTGAAAATCGAGTGACCAAGCGGAAACACACTCCTAGTTTTAAATGCACATATATACCTCATAATGTACACGGATGGTGAGAACACCGCTAAAGTAGCTCATATGGTAGAGTACCGGATGGGTTACTAGTAGGTTGCAGGCTACATCTCTGCCAGCAATAAGTTCTTTTCGTGCACATTACTGTCTTCACATTTACATCAGAGTTAGTATTTTCTGTCTGTACTAAATAATGTCGAGTGAAACAATGAAAGACGACCCTTGGAAATCTCCTTTCTTCGTTCATTGTGAATCTCATAAGCTAGCAAGATGAACATCTCGGAAGCCTTTCTTCTCAAGAAAAAACTTTAGAAGCTTTCTAAAGCAATTAAGTTACAAATTTTCTATCTTTTAGGCACTATTTGTGACCCCAGCAGTTTGTTGATGTCACATGTTGACATATAAGCATTGATTGGTCGACGTACAAGAAATATCAGCCGTGAATTACTTTTTGACACACATTTGTCCTGCCATGTCTCGCATGACTATTGGGTGCAATCATGCAGTTTCACTTGATTTGTAATCTTTTCACTCGGCGAGCGAACATGACAGCATGTATAGCCGATAAGTTCGAAATGCAGATGGTTTCAACCCTTCATGCTGACATCCTTCACGTGCTTTGAAAAACAATTAAGTTGCAAGGGTGAGGCAGCACCTGTACAAATGGTGGTGAAGGTGAGAAAGAGTCCCCCCTGTTGTCTTGGAACTTGGAGTAATTTAGGGGCTTTTTAGGTCGAACTATGTGCAGACATTGCAAAGCTCTCCTCCCACCCTCTTGCTCCTTAATTATTTAGCACACACCTTTGCTATGAAAAAAAAATGTTCAGGGCTGTGTACAGAAAAGTGAGGAGTACTGAGTTAATTTCACCTTTTGAGATATTGATTGATTGATATGTGGGGTTTAACGTCCCAAAACCACTATATGATTATGAGAGACGCCGTAGTGGAGGGCTCCAAAAATTTAGACCACCTGGGGTTCTTTAACGTGCACCCAAACTTGAGCACACGGGCCTCCAACATTTCCGCCTCCATCGGAAATGCAGCCGCCACAGTCGGGATTCGAACCCGCGCCCTGCGGGTCAGCAGCCGAGTACCTTAGCCACTAGACTACCACGGCGGGGCACCATTTGAGATATTGCATATAAGTTTTGTTAAATATGATAACGCAGCTGTAACTTAGTGTCTTGAACAGTTTTGTTTGTAATTGTGTTGCAGGCAACCGAGATAGAAGGGCCAGAGTAAGGCTGTACATAGTTGGCACGTGTGACGCACTGTTTGAATACCAAGAAGATGAAAATGACAGAAATAGTTCCCACACATTCGTGGCATGCTGTTCATGCTGTTTTGAACATGAAGATGTGTGTGGATTATTTCTGTCATTCTTGACTTAGTATTCAAGCAGTGCGCAACAAGTGTCTACTATGCTACAGACTATGCTACAAAAGCCTTATTTGCTGTGCGAAAAGGTTTTAACTTCTCCATTAGCTGTACCGGAGTGGTCTTGGTAAAACACGACAAACACTCATATTGTAACAATACTGATTGTTGGCCTAGTTGGTACTTGCTTACTGACATGATTTGGCTGCAAATAACACACACACAAAGTAAAGAAACCCTTGTCGTTGAGTGTTTCTTCTTTACTTTGTGTGTGTGTGTTATTTGCGGCAAAGCATGTCAGTAAACACTCATATATATATATATATATATATATATATATATATATATATATATATATATATATATATATATATATATATATATATATATATATATTGTTGCGCACATGCACGAAGAAAAAGAAGCGTATACGGTGAACGCACTGGTCGCCCAGAGCGAGAGAGAAAGAAGAGGATCAGGAGGATCTTTAACCAGTCGGCCGCTTCTGATCTGCCCCTCACGACCTAATAAACGGCCCCTTTCAACGTCTACCAGTCTCTTTCAAACAACGTAACAGAGTGGTGGAGGAGCTGGGTAAGCGCTTCAACTACGGAACGATCGCTGCCACAGCTTCGACGAAGCCGTCGACTTGCCGGTCTCCCACCATCTGCCGTGAGTGACTTCGACATGCCCGAAGAAGCAGGCGTTTCCAGGACGGCACCATCTGGCCCGCTTCCGTACTACCGAGTTCCACCGCCCTTCGTAGGAAAAGCCGAAGAAGATGTCTACGCCTGGCTCACCAAGTACAAACGTGTGGGCAAGTCCAACGGTTGGGATGCAGCCGCTATGCTAGCCAACGTAGTGTTCTCCCTGACCGACACCGCACTGGTATGGTACGAGAACCACGAGGACGCACTCAGGACGTGGGATCTTTTTGTTGAAGAGCTCAGGGCGTGTTTCGGCGACTCGGTTACTAGAAAGAAGCGGGCTGAGCAAACACTGTTGCAACGGGCACAGCTACCAGGTGAGACATGCACCACTCACATAGAAGTGTTAAGGCTGTGCAAGGTGGTCTGTGCTACCATGTCGGAAGAGGACAAAGTTTGGCATCTGCTCAAAGGGATAGCTGAGGACGTGTATAATTTTCTAATTGGAAAAGAAAGCCTCAGTTCTGTGTCCGACGTCATTCAGCATTGCCGAACGTTTGAAACGCTCAAGATGCGTTGAATTGCGCCCAAGTTTGGTCAGCTGGCTAACGTTACAACTGCCAGTGTGGACACGAACCCTGGCCTCGACCTTTTTTCTACAATTCGACAGATTGTTCGTGAGGAACTGTCCCACCGAGAAATGTCGTGTTCGACAGCTGACCATCGCGAGTTGTGTCTGCCACGTGAGGCTATGGATGTGCCTCTTTTGACCCCATGGCAACCGACGATGAGCGCGGCAACTGTGGAGTACAGCCCAGCCCCACAGTCAAGGATGACAACCAGACTTCCCGCGTCACGGTATGACCGACGCTCTCAGGGCATGCCTCCTCGACACCCGACGTCTCGGTACGACTCATCCAACCAGTACATCCGTCACACAAGAGCAAATGATGACGCTCGACGAGCGACCGACGTTTCGACCTCGGCCGGTGTGCTATTCCTGCGGCGTGCCAGGCCACATATCGCGATTTTGCAACCGTCGGGTGACTCCTCGGTATCACCAACCATCTGACTTTTCACGACCCTTCGAACAGCCTCATGGTGTCTGGCGGCCGGCCCACATACCACCTGATGACAACTATTGGCCCAGCAGCTTCCGCAACCACTCCCCGGCATCTGACAGGAGTTTAACGCCCCCACCGTGACCTCGTGCTCATCGTTCTCTTTCACCGCTGCGTTGCAAAGCGCCCTCTTCGCCACCGGAAAACTAGCCAGCGCGGCCAATGGGGGTGAGGTCGCTGGAAACGTGCTACTGAGAGAAATACCTCCTGTGTGTATGTTTAAAAACAAAGTGCGTGTTTTGGTGGATCATGTGCCTGTGATGGCCTTGGTGGACACATGTGCAACGATTTCTGTGATGAGTGCTTCCTTTAAAGACGTGTTAGGGCGGAAAGTTGTTTTTACCTGAGATGAAACTTCGACGTTTTGTGGAGTGAGTGGAGAGCCATTGCGCCCTATTGGTGTGTGTAGTGCTGAGGTATGTTTGGGAGGCCGTTTGATGACGACAGAGTTTGCGATTATTCCTCGGTCGACACATGATGTCATTCTCGGCATGGACTTCTTGCGAGAATGTGGTGCCACTGTAGACTGTCGCACAGGGAAAGTCTTTGTGAGTGGCCAGATGCCTTCAGAACTTCAGGACACTCCTGCAAATGACCAAACTACGTTGTGTGTCTGTGGTGATACGTTCATACCTGCGTTGTCTACCGTACGTGTTCCTGTTGTTTGTCGCGGCGCGGATTCTGACAGCTTCGATGCGAGCGTAGAACCAATGCACATAAACTGCGTGAAGAAGAATGTGTTGGTTCCCCATTGTGTGGTGCCGATTGATGGCGGACGAACTGGCCTATGGACTGTAAACTGTTCCTCTGAGCCCGTGACACTACCCAATGGTTTGAAATTAGCTTCGGTCAGCAAAGAACACGCGACCTTATCAGTGGTCGATCTCAGAGAGGTGCCGGAATAACGTGACGGAACTGGTTGTCACAATTTGGACGGGGCGCTTACGGCAACGATAAATAAGTCGCTTAGCTCAAGCGAGCGCCGAACTTTATTGAATGTGCTGTTGAAGCACGTTTCAATATTTGACTTTGCGTAGAAGGGCAAAGTAATCCCTATCCCCCTGTCTCGAACGCGCCATACCATCAACACTGGCGCGGCAAGTCCGATTCGCCAAAAACCATATCGTGTTTCCCCGTCAGAAAGACAAATTATCAACGACCAAGTGCAGGAAATGATGCAAAAGGGAGTGGTACAAGAGTCAGCTTGTCCGTGGGCAGCACCGGTAATCCTCGTTAAGAAGAAAGATGGATCTTGGAGATTTTGCGTCGACTATCGCCGACTGAATGCCGTGACTAAAAAGGACGTATACCCGCTGCCACGTATAGAGGACGCAATAGACTGCTTACATTCGGCGTCTTATTTTTCCTCCGCAGACTTACGATCCGGTTATTGGCAAATTCCGATGCACCCAGAGGACAAGGAAAAGACTGCCTTTGTAACCCCTGATGGGCTCTTTGAATTCAACGTGATGCCATTTGGACTGTGCAATGCACCGGCCACGTTTGAGAGGTTTATGGACACCATCCTGCGTGGCTTGAAGTGGAACATCTGCATGTGCTACCTCGACGATGTAGTCATCTTTGGCCGCACGTTCAGTGAACACAACTCTCGTCTGGATACTGTTTTGAACTGCATCCGAAACGCTGGCCTAATTTTAAACTCGAAGAAATGCCACTTCGGAGACCGCCAGACGCTTGTGCTCGGGCATCTCGTTGACAAGGATGGCATCCGCCCTGACCACCAGAAGACAGCAGCAGTTGAGGCGTTCAATGCGCCGCGTTCCGTCAAGGAACTTCGTAGTTTCCTGGGGCTTTGTTCATACTTCCGCCGCTTTATTCCGAAGTTTGCCGACATTGCCTACCCTCTCACATGCCTCTTACGAAAGGACAATTCCTTTGAGTGGACTCCGGAGTGCGATTCTTCATTCCGTCAATTGAAGTTTTTGTTGACGTCACGACCCGTCCTTCAGCACTTCAGTCCTTCTGCTCCGACAGAGCTTCATACGGATGCTAGCGGCATAGGTATTGGAGCCGTCCTAGTACAACGTTACGGCGACCGCGAACACGTCATCGCATACGCAAGTCGCTCCCTAAGCAGGCCGGAACAAAACTACACTGTTACCGAACAAGAATGCCTGGCGGTATTATTTGCAATTCAGCGGTATAGGTCTTACCTGTACGGACGCCCATTCACTGTCGTAACCGACCACCACTCGTTGTGTTTGCTTGTCAACCTTCGTGACCCTTGTGGCCGCCTTGCGCGCTGGGCACTCCGGCTACAAGAATACAGTTTTACCGTCACTTACAAGAGTGGTCGTCGACATGCTGACGCGGACTGTCTTTCACGTATGCCACTTAGCACAACAGATTGTGAATCTGATGACCTTGACCAGCTTGTAGCGTCTGTGTCGCCTACGTTCCCGGACTATCCCAGTTTCAGAGCAGAACAGCGGAAAGATGCTAAACTAGCAGCACTATTCGCCGCTGCATCCGCTTTCACTAGTGCACGCCGTTTCTGTATGCGTGATGGACTGTTGTTCAAAAGGAACCTCTCCAGCAGTGGCGCGCGTCTCCTTCTAGTGGTCCCGGAGAGCCTGCGAACAGTTATTATGAGTGTCATGCACGACGACCCTACATCTGGACATTTAGGTTCGGCGCGGACGCTTCACCGGACTAAAGAGCGCTTTTATTGGCCTGGTATGCAAAAGTCTGTTGAGAGTTATGTGGCAAGCTGCATGCAATGTCAGCGTCACAAACGTCCATCAACTGGTCCAGCTGGTCTTCTACAGCCGATGCCTACTCCAAGCGCACCTTTCGAACAAGTGGGCATTGACTTTCTGGGCCCCTTCCCAAAATCGGCTAAAGGCAACCGATGGGTAATTGTTTGCGTCGACTACCACACACGCTACTGCGAGACGGCAGCCGTCCCCTCCGCAACCGCCAGTAAAGTCTCGTCGTTTTTGTTACAGTCCGTCGTCTTCCGACATGGCCCACCTCGCCTGATTATCAGTGATCGTGGACGACAATTCACAGCGGATGTCGTGGAGGAGCTACTCCGTTTATGTGAATCCCGCCTGCGTCACTCGACACCATACCACCCCCAAACTAATGGGCTGACGGGGCGTACCAACCGCACCATTATCAACATGTTGTCTATGTATGTCTCATGCGACCACAAAAACTGGGATGACGTACTCCCGTTCATTACTTACGCGTTCAACACCGCGAAGCATGAGATTACAGGCTTTAGCCCTTTCTTTTTGCTTTATGCACGTTCTACCGGCACACAATCGACACAATATTGCCTTTCTGTGACCACGACAACGTCACTGTCGCCGAGACTCTCTGCCTCGCCGAAGAGGCGCGTCGCATAGCTCGACTACGCACATTGGCATCGCAAGACAAAGCGAAGGCACGCTATGACATTCACCATCGACCAGTGATTTATCGCCGTGGTGATCTGGTGTGGTTGTGGACCCCGATGCGCAAGCGTGGGTTATGCCAAAAGTTTTTGGCCACTTACGATGGACCTTTTGTCATCGTCGACAGACTTACAGAGGTAAACTATGTAATAGCTCGTCTCACGGCGAGTGGTCGACGAGCTGCCAAAACCCAAGTGGTTCATGTTGCGCGCCTGAAACTGTACACGCCACGACAACTCGACTGACTCGTCCGGCGGCCTTCGCCTGCGCGGAGAGGAATGTTGCGTACATGCACGAAGAAAAAGAAGCGTATACGGTGAACGCACTGGTCGCCCAGAGCGAGAGAGGAAGAAGAGGATCAGGAGGATCTTTAACCAGTCGGCCGCTTCTGATCTGCCCCTCACGACCTAATAAACGGCCCCTTTCAACTTCTACCAGTCTCTTTCAAACGTAACAATATATATATATATATATATATATATATATATATATATATATATATATATATATATATATATATATATATATATATATATATATATATATATATATATATATATATATATATAGCCATTGCGTGTTATGTTTACATTCTGAAGTAAAGCAACGTGGTCGGCACAGTTTTTGATCATATGGACATAGGGAGATCGTGTGAAACATGACAGCGTCGAGAATCGTATGAAGTCATATATTAGAGCGTCTCAGCGTACCGACAAATTGTTACTGGCGCTTTTCGAGATGGAAGGATCTAACAAAAAAGGCACGTTCAGGAAGGTGTCCTTAGGAGCAAGTGTGTCCTCGCTTATATATCTAAAGGCGGAACTACTCAGGAAAAGGGAAGCTGTAAAGGTGCAAAAGCTAAAAAAGTTCCATCCTGAAGACGGTTATGTCAAACAGAAGCTTATTCTTGTAAGCGACTTCGATGCTGCTACTAAGAAGGAACCGCCTAAAAAGGCAGCCACGGCTCCGGACATTGCAGAAGAGGACGCATATCTGAAGAGATCAAGGGCTGCATTACAACGGAAAGCTAAACTTTATGAGAAGCTCAGCTTTGGCAACAGTGGTTGGCAGCTGCTGGATCGGCCGGCGTGAGCGACATTGATGCGGTGAGTGCCTTATCTTTTTCCCTCAGTTCACCAGACTACTCTAGCTCAGGTTGAAGTAGTTTAGAGAAGGGCTGTGTGAAGCATTGAAGTGAGCTATGTGTTAGCAGCAGACATGCGTGTCGCAGTTGAGCTATGTGTTAACAGACCTATTTGAGAGCAGACATGTGTGTCAGAGAGTTGAGCTATATGTTAGCAGCAGACCTATGTGTTAGAGAGGAGAGCTTGGCTCTTCGGGTCTCTAAGCTGTCGGCCCTGGTGCCGAATTTGTAACGCCTCTGTATATATGCTGTACATAAACCTTGTTTAACTCACCGTCGTCTCGTCCGCTCGTCTATCAGCTCTGCGCAGAAGCAGTCGCGAGCTGAGAAACCTACGCTACCAAACGGCTGGTGACCTTCCCGGCGGAGTTCGAAGCAGTGGCGCCTTCGGGACCGTGTTGGCGTCGCCGTCTTTCGAAACAGTGGTTGCAGCGGTGAAATTTCGTGACGCCCTTCGTAACGTCGTCGGAGGCGTGCTGCTTGGCAACAGTGGCAACTGTATATATATATATATATATATATATATATATATATATATATATATCATCTCATCCTGGCTACGTCCACTGCAGGACAAAGGCCTCTCCCATGTTCCGCAAGCTAACTCGGTTCTGCGCTTGCTGCTGCGAATTCATACTCCCAAACTTCTTAATCTCATCTACCCACCTAACCTTCTGTCACCTCCTAACCCGCTTGCCTTCTCTAGAAATCCAGTTAGTTACCCTTAATGACGAGCGATTGTGCTGTCTACGCGCTACATGCCTGGTCATGTCCATTATCTCTTCTTAATTTTATCTATTATATCCTTAACCCCCGTTTGTTCCCAAATCCACTCTACTCTCTTCTTGTCTCTTAAGGTTACACCTAGCATTTTTCTTTCCAGTGCTTGCTGCGTCGTCCTCAATTTAAGATGAACCCTTTTTGTAAGTCTCCAAGTTTCTCCTCCGTAGCTAAGTACCGGCAGGATACAGCTGTTATATACCTTCCTCTTGAGGGATAGTGGCAATTTAGCTGCCACGATTTGAGAGTGCTTACAAAATGTGTTTCACCCCGTTCTTATTCTTCTAGTTACTCCAACCTCGTGGTTCGGCTCCGCGGTTATTACCTGCCCTAAGTACACATAGTCTTTTACAACTTGAAGTGCACTATTACCTATCTCGAAGCGCTGCTCTCTTCCGAGGTTGTTGTACATTACTTTCGTTTCCTGCAGATTAATTTTAAGACCCACCTTTCTGCTCTCCTTGTCTAAGTCCGTAATCATGAGTAGCAGCTCGTCCCCTGAGTTACTCAGTGATGCAATGTCATCGGCGAAGCGCAGGTTGCTAAGGTACTCTCCATTAACTCTTATCCCTAACTGTTCCCATTCTAAGCCTCTGAAAACCTCCTGTAAGCATGCGGTAAATAGCATTGGGGATATTGTGTCCCCCTGCCTTACACACTTCTTGATTGGTATTCTGTTGCTTTCTTTATGAAGCACTATGGTAAAGGTTGATCCCCTGTATATTTATTCCAGGATGTTTATATATGCTTCATCGTCACCCTGATTCTGCAGTGTCTGCATGACGGCTGATAGTTCTACTGAATGAAACGGCTTCTCGTAATCTATGAAGGCAATGTATAGTGGTTGATTATATTCTGAGCATTTCTCTATTACCGGATTGACAGTATGAGTGTGGTCGATTGTTGAGTAGCCTGTTCCAAATCCTGCTTGTTCTTTTGGTTGATTGAATTCTAATGCTTTCTTAACTCTGTTAACAATTACTTTTGTAAATAGCTTGTATCATACGGAGAGCTAGCTGATGGGCTTGTAATTCTTGAAGTCCTTGTCATCTCCTTTCTTATGTATTAAGATGATGTTATCATTTTTCCAAGACTCTCGTACTCTTCCCGTCAGGAGACACCTCGTGAACCGGGTGACTAGTTTTTCTAACACAATCTGTTCTCCATCTTTCAGAATCTGATGTTACCTGATCCTCACCAGCAGCTTTGTCACTTTGTATGCTCTCCAAGGCTTTCCTGACTTCTTCTATAATTACTGGTGGGTTGTCATCTGGGTTACTGCTAGCTCTTATACCCTTGTCACACGGCCACAGGCATGGTTGTCCCGGCTACTGTACAGATCTTTGTAAAACTCCGCTATTTTAACTATCCTATCCATATTGGTAGTTATGTTGCCTTCAACGTCCCTTAGTGCAAACTATATATATATATATATATATATATATATATATATATATATATATATATATATATATATATATATATATATATATATATATATATATATATATATATATATATATATATATATATATATATATATATATATATATATATATATATATATAGTGGGAGTAATAATGCAATGGGCCAGTTAGTCTTCGTGAAGGTATGAGATATGGCACAACGGGAACGTTGTCAACAAGGATAAATATATTTATTTCCCAACAGTTTCGGGAGGGGTCCTCCCTTCATCAGGGGATGAGTTATACTGACATGAACTTCCATACTTCGTTGCTGCCGCGTCCCTCTCGCCTTGAAAGATGTTTGCGAGAGTGAGAGGGAACTAAAAAAGGAAAAAAACAAAAAAGGGGGAGAAAAAAGACGAAAAAGAAAGAAAAGAAAAAGTAAAAAAGAGGAAGAATCACTGTGAACACTGAGAACGAAGCCAACTGTCCGTCTACATCCACATACGGTTCATATCACGTGCTGTTCAGTTCTTGACGTGTGTCGGGCCACCCAAGATTGTCGCCGCGGTGCCGGGAGGGTCCGTGACGGCGCGCATAAAGAAAGGGGTTTCCCCGTAATGGGTCGGTCGGCGGGCGGCGTGCGTAAAGGAAGGAATTCCCGTTAATGGGTCGGTCGGCTATTTACCTTTAATCTTCGTCCGTTTCCCTTCAATGGTCATCAAGTGGTAGGCGAACGTAAACACTTTGTATGTGCATGTATAAAAAAAAGAAAGGACAGTGTACACGTACGAGTCAGTCAGAAAAAGGCATGGTCTCCAGCTATCAATCTTTGTCACCAATTTTCTCCTGGCTTACTTCTCGGAGGCAGTTGAGTTTTCCGGGGTCCTCGTTGATGCCGGCTACTACTGTACGAAATTTGAAAATAAAATATGCCTCACGCTGTTCGCGCTCGCGTCTGTTTGAGAAACCGGACTGCAAAAGAGTTACGCTGATATTTTCAAAACTGTGGTTTGGCAGGCGCAGATGTCTAGATAAAGGTAGCTTCGGCAGTGAAGTGGCGTGGTACCAGTGATTATTGAACCACAGCCGAAATGGCGTGTCTGTTTGGCCAACATATTCTTGTCCACAGATGTTGCAATGTAGCATGTATATTACGTTACTGGAGTCACAATTAAGGCTTTCAGTTATGCAGGATTTGAAATCCGAGAAGTTCGCTTTGGATTCACGTGTTGTGACCATTTGTGGGCATACCTTGCATCGAGCTTTTCCGCAGGGATGGCACCCTGATTGAAATTTGGGGGTGTTTGTTTTTGCTCTGACAAGAATGTCCTTCAGATTTTTATCCCGGCGGTACACCACGTGAGGTGGCTTCGCGAAAATAGAAGTTAGTCGTTTGCTTTGCCTGATTATGTTGAAATGGCGGGAAAGTATGTTGTTGATTCGTGGCGCTGATGAGGAGTAAGTTAGTACAAGGTTCGTTTGGGAAGTCGTTTTAGATACTCTGTTTGGTCCCTTAATTATATCATTCCTGTTCACGTTGCGAGCACGTAATATGGCATCGTCAATAATGTCTTCCGGATAATTTTGTTTCAATAAGGAATGGTTTAGGTGTTCCGCGTGTCTGTCAAATTCCCGCATATCGGTGCATATTCTTCGGTACCGGTAGGCCTGAGAATATGGAATACCCGTTTTGCAATGCTTTGGGTGGCTGCTGTTGAAATGTAGGTACATTTGACGGTCTGTAGGCTTTTTGTAAAGGGTTGTTGACAAGCGGTCATTTTCGACCGTGACAGTGACGTCCAGAAAGTTAATGCTAGTTTCGGAAATTTTGTGCGTGAATTTTATTGGCGGGTGGCATTTGTTAAAATCCTCTATGAAGCGGAAAAGACTTGCCTCATCATAGTTCCATATCATAAAAATATCGTCTAAGTATCTTCTGTAGTAGAAAGGTTTCAAGGTGCGTCCCTCAATGAATGGGATTTCAAGTGAAGCCATAAAGGTGCTCGCGAAGTTTGGGGCCATTTTCGTGCCCATTGCAGTGCCACTGACCTGAAAGAAATGCTTGCCGTTGAACTCAAAATGGTTATAATTTAGTACAAGTTCAAGAAGTGTAAACAGTACCTCGCCACTTACACTAGTTGATGAGTCAGATTTTACATATTCAGAAACCATAGCCGCTATTCCGTCATGGTGGGGTATGTTGGTGTACAGTGAGCAGACGTCCGTGGTCACCAGAAAACATCCGCCTGGGATGTCGAGACTTGAAGTTTCGCAGATGAAGTGGTTTGTGTCCTTTAGGTAATAGAGAAAATTTGGGGGGATGTTTTTTATTAAGGAATTGATGAATTCTGATATATTTTCTGTTGATGTGCTGTTACTGGATACTATCGGACGTCCCGGATTACCTGCCTTGTGTATTTTGGGGAGCAAATAGAATCGACCGGGAACAGAATGGGCCGGTAACATTGCTTTTAACATTTTGCCGGTAATTTTCTCGTCCCGGCGGAGATTGTTTAGAGTTACTTTTACCTTCCTTTCAAATTCGGGAGTCGGGTCCGTTGGAAGTTCTTTGTAGAATTTTGTGTCTGATAGCTGTCGTTCCCCTTCTTTTAGGTAGTCCGACGTGTTTAGAATTACTATGCAGCTCCCTTTATCAGCCGGTTTGATAGTAATTGCAGTGTTTTTTCGTAGTTCATCGAGTGCCCTTTGTTCTGACTTTGATATGTTGTTTCGAAATGGCCGATTTTTTTCATACGCTCTGATGATATCTTTTTGAACTGCTGATATATACATATCGAGGTGTTTGTCCCTCTGCTCACTCGGACACCATGATTTGTCACCACCAATCACTCTATTCTCGTCCGCACAGTCCCCGCGATCATGAAAGTATTCACGGAGGCAGAGATTACGCGCAAAGTTATTGAGGTCTTGGTACAGTTCAAATTCATTGAATCTACCGGATGATGGACAAAAGGTCAAGCCTCTCGACAAAAGTTGAAGCTGAGCGGGTGTGAGTGTTGTGTTTGACAGATTGAGGACATTTTTCTCATAAGTTTTCGGCTGCTCTTGGCTATCACGTGGCACGGGAGTGTCAGCGTCATATTCGAGAGTAAGGATGTTTTGATTAGGATTGCACTGTAGTTTTGAGTTCCCATTTTTCTCCTCAAAGTTAGGTTGTGGTACGAGTGGTCCCTGGCCTTCTTGTACGGCCTCATTCCTATTTTCCTGTTGCAGAGCAGTGGAGCTACTGCAGTCCCGCTTGAATTTTCTATCTTTTACTACTGAAATTTCGCCTCGCTTCTTTAGTTCATATCGTTCCAGTTCTCTTGCCTCATGCTCTCCGAGATTAGATACCAATTTCTGCGTGGCCTCCATGACACTGTATTCGGCGGCCTTACGCTCACTATGGTCCGCAATGACCCGAGTCAGTTGCAAGGACGCTTCTAGTAATATTTTTCCCACTTCCCCCTTTCTGCTTCACTTAGTGTAGACATTGAGGGGTTGCAGACATCTGCGCCTGCCAAACCACAGTTTTGAAAATATCAGCGTAACTCTTTTGCAGTCCGGTTTCTCAAACAGACGCGAGCGCGAACAGCGTGAGGCATATTTTATTTTCAAATTTCGTACAGTAGTAGCCGGCATCAACGAGGACCCCGGAAAACTCAACTGCCTCCGAGAAGTAAGCCAGGAGAAAATTGGTGACAAAGATTGATAGCTGGAGACCATGCCTTTTTCTGACTGACTCGTACGTGTACACTGTCCTTTCTTTTTTTTATACATGCACATACAAAGTGTTTACGTTCGCCTACCACTTGATGACCATTGAAGGGAAACGGACGAAGATTAAAGGTAAATAGCCGACCCACCCATTAACGGGAATTCCTTCCTTTACGCAGCCGCCCGCCGACCGACCCATTACGGGGAAACCCCTTTCTTTATGCACGCCGTCACGGACCCTCCCGGCACCGCGGCGACAATCTTGGGTGGACCGATACACGTCAAGAACTGAACAGCACGTGATATGAACCGTATGTGGATGTAGACGGACAGTTGGCTTCGTTCTCAGTGTTGACAGTGGTTCTTCCTCTTTTCTACTTTCTTTCTTTTCTTTCTTTTTTTAGTCTTTTTTCTCCCCCTTTTTTGTTTTTTTCCCTTTTTTTTCCTTTTTCTAGTTCCCTCTCACTCTCGCAAACATTTTTCAAGGCGAGAGGGACGCGCCAGCAACGAAGTTTGGAAGCTCATGTCAGTATAACTACAGTGAACTAGAACCTTCTAGTTCACTGTAGTATAACT
Organism: Rhipicephalus microplus; assembly: GCF_043290135.1. Lineage (NCBI taxonomy): Eukaryota > Metazoa > Arthropoda > Arachnida > Ixodida > Ixodidae > Rhipicephalus > Rhipicephalus microplus. Next base: position 62,315,604 of record NC_134708.1, read on the forward strand.
CATCCCCTGATGAAGGGGGGACCCCTCCCGAAACTGTTGGTACAGTGAACTAGAAGGTTTTTAGTGGCAAGAGCGAAGCGGGTGTTTATAGGAGGCGCTGTGACGAAAAAAGCTGTCCGCCGCGCGTAGCGCTGCAGTCAGATTCGCGAGGCCAGCCAGGCAGGCTAGACCGGCGAGTTGACTGCTGTCAGGGCGCTTTGCTGCTGTGGCTTTCGATTCTTCTTGTATCTTTTTTCTGTGCTGGAAGAAAACGTTCTCGGTACCACCATGAACAAGAAAAAGAAGACGGATACGCACTGTTTCGCCCCGGGTTGCCGGTCAGGCTACCCCGGCCATCGCGTTGAAAACGGGCGGAAGATTTCGCTCTTTTCGGCACCAAAGGACGAAGACCGACAAAAGGTTTGGGAGCGGAACCTCAAGAGGAAAGACAAACCTCTAACGGACACATCCGCGGTTTGTGAAAAACACTTTGCAGACCATTTTGTCGTTCGTGATTATGTCCACATCATCGGCGGCAAGGAGGTACGAATCGCTCGAGGAAAGCCTGGTCTTACTGCAAATGCAGTGCCAACGTTTTTACCTGACCTGCCCGCATACCTTTCCACATCTGTGAAAAAACCAAGGCCCGAGCGAAAGCGCTGCTTAGTTTCTACGTCTGGATCGGCGAAGAAAGTTCGTCTCTCTCGTCGCGATGAGCACGAAGCGAGCTTGCTCGGCGAAGAGAATTCCGACCCGAACACGAGCCCTGCCGAAAACATGCAAGCGAACCCGCTCAAATCAGGTGACTTAAGGGACCTTGCCACCTGCTTAAGTGTTCCAAGGCTGTGGATGAAACTGACCACTCCAGACCTTGATCTCCTTGTGTATGCCACTACACGCACAACAAAACAGCCTTTCAGTGTCTCCCACGAGAAAGTGATCTGTTTCAGCTTAGATAGCAACAGTGATGTTGTGGCAAGCTGTTATCTCGGTGCGAGAGAAAAGAAGTACGGCAAAATCACCTCCCTTCTTGAAGCAACGAACATATTTCAAGAAGTTGACACTGCATTGCTTTGTTCAAGCGCTATGAGCAAAGACGCTTATGACGGCCTTGCTCAGAACCTGACCGAGAAGATGAAGCGCACCCTCACCCCCGCGAGTGACGGCGTGTTCAGCAAGAACTGTCTTGGAATGGTGACAGTCAAAGGTGTGTGTTAATATCTTTAATAAGAAACAATGTACTTTCTGTTCTAGCTAACATAGCCTGCTACTTTTTTTTCATAACCTAAGCTTATCCTTTGTATCTAAAGCAACCTGCATTAAAGGGAAATAACACTAGTCAGGACCTGTTAGCTATTACCCACTTTGTAATAGCTCTGGAGTTTATTTTTCCTCCAATTATCTGTTAGCCCTTGTTTCCATGTCTTGCAAATAGTTCGAAGTAAGGAAGTGGCTTATTTTATGTTTTACGTTTTTCAGGAACCGTCTGTGTTCATTGTCGCTATTTGCGAAAGTCGCTGCTGGCACGGAAGTCCAAGTTGAAGAAACGTGTCACGCATAACTTGTCTCACAAGCTGCGAATGGCCAATCAGAAGACAAAGCGAATTGCTTCACGCTTGTGTACCCTGGCAGGCCAAGTACGAGCCATGAAAGAAGAAAACTCCAGGCTAAGTGATGAGACTTTCCTTGGCCGAATTAAAGAACTCCCCCCAAAGCAGCAAGAGGCAGCTCTACACATGTTCAAGGCTGCGAAGAGGAAGAGTGTTAGAGGGATGAGGTACTCGAAGGAGTGGATTTTGGAATGCCTCATCATGCGCATGAAAGGGCCAAAGCTTTACGAGGATATGCGGAGGCAGAAAGTTCTTGTTTTGCCGAGCAAGGTTACTCTTCAGAAGTATCTCAGGTCGTACAGGACGGGATTTGGCTTTAATGCCAAAGTGATAAGCATGCTCAAGCAGAAAGCGTCTTCCATGGATGCCTTCAAAAGGCACGGAGGGCTCATCGTTGACAAAATGAAACTGTCCGAGAATCTGTCAGTCTCATCGTCAGGGCACATACAAGGCTTCGTGGACATGGGCCAGTTCACCCCCAGCAGTGACAAGCATAAAGTGGCTGACCATGGTATGGTCATAATGTTTGTGCCGTTCACTGGCGAGTGGACCCAAATTCTTGCTTCTTTTGCCACGCAGGGCAACATGAAAGGAAATTTTCTCTCGAAAGTGATGCTGGAGGCAGTGATTCTAGCGGAAAAGGCTGGGCTATTTGTTGATTTCATAACATCCGATGGTGCGACCTGGAATCGAAACATGTGGTCCACGATGGGCATTTACGCGACTGCATCTAGCACAAAATGCAAAGTGCAACATCCAGTGGACAACAAGCGGTCACTTCATTTCATTTCTGACTTCCCACATCTTGTCAAATGCACCAGGAATGGGCTGCTCCATGCAGACTTCACCACTCCAACAGGACCAGTAAGTACAAAAATTTATGCCTTTATCAATATGAGAATGTTTTTATCCCCAGGAAACATAAAAACACAGCACTGCAGTGTCTTATGAAGCATTTTGTTTTTCCATGCAGGTATCGCTTCGTCCTGTAAAAGAGGCTTTGACACTTGATGGCTCGAACGTGACTCTTCAAGCCATGCCCGGTATCACAACCCGCCACACTCAGCCCAACAACTTTGAGAAAATGAGGGTTACCTACGCCTTCCAACTCTTCAGTGACACGGTTCTAAATGGCCTTCGTCTCTACAAAAATGATGTTGAGGCCAAATGCGGGAGCATCCAGCCTGTATTGACCTTTTTCGGGTAAGTTTATTGCCTCAAGTACTGCTCCACATGTATACAAGCTGTTAGGAGCATACTTATATTTCACTTTTTTGTTTTTATTTACCTTTCGCTGCAAATTAACCTTCCAACCTCTTGGCTAACTGTTTTAAAATCTTATTGTGTGCTCTATGCATTTCAGCATGATGAGAGACCTTATCGAGATAATGTCATCTCGATTCCCCGCCAAGGCTCTTCGTCCGGACTCAGCTGCCGTGGATAAGCTGCTGTCATTTCTAGCCTACCTTGTTGAATGGGAGGTTTATGTAACAGAAAACTTGCGTCAAGCGAAAAACAAAGGCCGAGCCGAAAAGCGGGGCCGCTTTTTGTCCGAGTCTACCGCAGTTGGATTGAGGGTCACCATTGCAAGTGTCCTGTCGCTGCTGGACTACCTGAGCCAACAACTCGCGTACAAGTTCATCATGACATCAAGGCTGAGCCAGGACCCAGCTGAGAACTTTTTTGTCGTCAGGCTGAAATACTCACCCCACACCCCAGCAGTTTTTTGATTACAGTTTCTTGCTTGAGTTTTTACAGCCTTGCCAAATCTGTGTCACACGGGAATGCAGAGCCAGGCATTTTGACTGCACTGCTTGGGGCTGATGCTGCCGGTGGGGATGACCATACCAAACAGTTTCTGCTGGACCAGCTGATTGCTGATGGGGATCTTTGCAGTGCTGAACTGGCATTGAACAGCATTGAGAAAGCTGCACCAGATCATGTTGCTTGTGTGTCTGCCAAAAGTGATGAGCGGCTAATTTTTTACGTTGCTGGATATGTAGCACGGAAGTTCTTGGCCAAAACCAGCTGTGATGCTTGTAAAAACGTTCTGCTTGCAGACAAAAACGACATCAAAAACCTTCAAGCTGCTCAGCTAACACAGCTAAAGGATAATGGCGGCCTGCTGTACCCGTCGGGTTTCCTATTTAGGTTCCTAAAAAACCTGGAGAACCTTTTCACGGGTTGCTTCAGTGCACAAGAGCTTCATCACGAAAGCATCATGGATGTAATTTGGCTAATCAAATCCCGACCACAGCACCGTGTTGGATGTACTGACAACGCAGAAATGCTTACTGCTAAGACGGTGGCATTTTTCATTACCACTCGGCTGCACTTTTTCGTAAAATCACTCAACCGAGCCAGGATGCAGAAGCGGGAAACGGCAAAATACCTGAAACTTAGCCGCTGTACATAGACTGCTCTTGCCCCCATTTCAACATTCATATGTCTGCAGGGGAACCGTGTTTGTTTATCCATTTTCTCTGTGCCATTCTTGTATTTTTATGCGTACTGTTGTCATAACTTACTGTGCAATAATTCTGTGCTTTTGCAGAATTCATTTAAAGTCTGTCTGTTACAAACGCCTAGTTCTTTGCAATTTAACAGTTTTATTTGTCATCAAGACCCTCTTAATGTATTTCTGGTATTTTTACTTCACTACTTCACTACGTGTAAGGTAGAGTGCTTGTTTGATGTACTGAACTTTTGACAATTGTTTTTTTGTTATCTAGTGAGCTATTTCTGTTCGACATTTTATTTTTTCATAGTCACATCGTTGTTTGTCATTGTATAAAATTTTAATGTATAGCTTTATGTTAAAATGTTTTTAATGTGAAAGCCTTAGATCTCTGTTTCATGGAATACATGAGGTACTCAACATCATTGTAAGGTCCACAAAATTGTACAGAACATTGGAGTGCTAGCCGGGAAGGGAGCACTGCAGCAGAAGGGTTGGAGGAGGGCTAGAAAGTTAAATAGCAGTGCAAGAGGGGAGGTCGCTGCCATGTGCAATATGAGCTGCCTTTAGAGCTGAAGGTTTTGACGGGTGTGAACAGGAGGCTTCTGGTGTTGGTGAGCCAGGATAACAAGCTTTGGAGGATGCTGTCTATTGTGCTATTCAAGTGGTGATGGGAACTTTCGCAAAGTTCAACAGAAAGTTCAAGAACACATTAACAGAACTTTCAACTAAACTTTCACCGTCACATTTTTGGAAAGTTCTATATGCACCCCCGTAATTGTTAAAACGTTCCTAGTATGTTTACTGTACTGTGATAAGTAAAAAGTAGACTGCCCGTTTCATTTATTACAGTCGTAATGGCAATTCGTGCAACCTGGCAAGCCGTTTTAATTTTGCACCTGATTTGGTCATAGCCGCACCATTGTCTTTGAGATTTCCTTTGAAATATTTTAAGTATATGTGTATATTCCTGTCTTTTTTTTTTATTGTGTGAAAAGTAGACTGCCTGTGTCTTGCATTGTACTGTGCTTGTGATCAGTTTTTGCTTTCTAGCTGGTTATTTTTGTTTGACATCTCACTTGATTAGTTCATTTGGCATGTAGTTACAACCTAAATAAATGTTGTATCAAGTGTTGCCGAAATATTTCTTTCATTTGCCATTTTGTCACACAGCCTCTTCTTTATAATAACTATTCTCCTGGCTAAAATACTGTGGGACTCCAAGTGCTGAAAGCGGTGCTGACAGGGCTATCTGTTTGGTCTACAAACTAGTGTAGTCGTGCAAAAGTTGTCCGCATGTGAACCAACAGCAAGAAGTCCTGCTCTACTGAAAAACGAGTACCGCTTACGGCACACATTCGAAATGGAATGCAGTCCATAATACACCAGAAGGCCGATAATCGAGACAAACATTGCGGTTCGAGCCGCTAAATTGCTACTCTGGTCAAGGGCGTCACCAGTCGTGGCTCGTGGCACGTTAATGACAAAGAATTCATATCAGATATCCGTGATTTGAAGCTGAGGTGCTCTGAAAAAACACGAGGCTTATTACAAAAAAAAAAAAAAGCCCGTCCGACGCTACGCTGCGAAGTCGACGGGAGCTGCACATGATGCTGCTCTTCACAGTGAAGCACAGGCTCGCAAAGCGTTCAGTACATAATCTCAGCACGCAAAACCGTTCGCCAGGTTAGTCGATTGTAGCTGCCCATTTTTTTAAAGTGCGATGCAACGGAGAAAGAAAGGGAAGAAGCTTGCGCAGCTGTTGGAAAGATGCCCAAATCCCCGCAGCAGCACCTCGCGATTACTACGCCAGCGCCGCCCACGGCCGGCAGCTTCCTGAGACTCACGAGCAGGGGGGCGCTTTTGCCACTACAAGTATTCTAGTTCACTGTACTGTTGGGAAATAAATATATTTATCCTTGTTGACAACGCTCCCGTTGTGCCATATCTCATATATATATATATATATATATATATATATATATATATATATATATATATATATATATATATATATATATATATATATATATATATATATATATATATATATATATATATATATATATATATATATATATATAGTGAGGTCGCTGTTGTCCTCGCAAATGAATTACGCCGAGGCGGAAAAACTTTGGCGCGCTCAAGTCTACGTTCTATTGAGCTATAAACAAAACCTCTTTTATAACTTTGATTACTTGTCGTTATCTGTATTGAAAAGTTTGTAGGATGCCATATTTTGATACACCCACATCTTAACATTCTCGGAAAACGCACCTTATTCGAAAAGATAATCGCCGAAGTTCATGGCCCCAATCGAGGTGAAACCGAAACCAGCTACATCGAGCACGCTGGAAGACTCGTTGCGCCATAGAGTTTGCTGTATATTTAGAAAACTTTATGTATTTCGCTTTTGAGCTGAGCGAGAAAGTAACGAGTCAGAACTTCGCACTAAACGCAAATAGTAATTAGCGGCAACTCTCGCAAACGTACGGAAGCCTCCGACGCTTACGAAAACGAAGCAAAACCTGGCAAATCAGTTCGAAGCAGTATTTTTTTTATAAACATGCTCCATTCTAATCGCGGTGCACTCGTCAGAATGCGTGCTTAGTTCAGGACGCTTCGCGGACGGTCAGTCCTCAAAACGGAAAAGATAAATTTCAAAGAAATAAGAACTAATTCATAGAAAGTAATATTTTGTCGCAGAGCGTATACAACCACTATAATGTTGTAGACATCCGATAAATAAAGAGGTCTATTAGCTTTTTAAAGTAAAAATGCATCAAAAAACTGTGTGTGCGTTAAACTTGAATGCGAAACCGAACCTAATTGTGCTGCGAACAGCCTGCCATGAGATGGCGCGCAATCCGCGTATTTTTTGTTGTTTACTTATTGTTTTTCATTCCGTGGTGGATGTAGTAGTGGGACGCGCCACGTTCATTTTGCAGACTCGTCTGAATAGTTTTGTTCGCCGTTATTGTAGCGCCAACGTGGCTTTGACGTTGCGGAGATTCGTCCAGTTCGCCAGACATACTTGAAAACGGGGTCATCCGAGGTGTCAGTGACGAGTGGATTCTTGGTATCGATGGTACCAACGGGGAACGTCAAACGCACACAATGGACAGCACCTTCACGACGAAATGTGTGTAATGCATTACCGTCAAGCAGCCGACATTCGCAGGTGATGTACTGGCATCTATATTATTATTATTTTTTGTCAAGATTCCAAGCAAACTGATGCATGTTGCCTATTTCGGCAAACAGAATCTTGCCCTTATTGCTTTCTTTAACAATTTCAGCGGTTCTTTGGAGTGTGCTTGAATAGTTTCGTGTTTCGAGCCCCGAGAAATGTGGGCGGAAAATGTAGTATGTAATCGCAATGTAGGAAAGTATGTAGTTGCAGCCCTAACTTGTGACTCTTGGAAACAGTAGAATATGTTTTGAATACCGACTGTAGAGTTAAGAAGGCACTAGGTCAAAATAACCAGGGGCACATCTCGGAAAGAGTCGCCGTGTGCCTTAGAGCTACATCCAGAGTTTCTACTTTTGGTGGCTTTATTCTCGAGTTATAATTTTTGTGTGTATTCGTGATCCCGGTTGAGCGGCAGCGTGTGTCTCCTTCGTTATTTTTATGCGGACCGTTTTAACGTTGTGACGAGTATCCAAGTCATGCATTGCCAGTTAATCCCATTGTTGGTCTTGCCTAGAATAATTATAACACGATAGTCATAACGCTACGATATGCCGTAGAATGCATTAAAAACCGTGGTAACATGCGCAAATGAAGCACGCGCCATTTGCATTCCTGAATCAGTTCAGTCAGTACCGGATTCAATAAATCAACGTTTTTTTGTCAAGGCTGATGTTGCAGCAAAGTTTGTTTACGTTTTTTCTTCATATATCAGTACTGGTACTTTCAACAGTAACTGTGTAAATTTAATGTTTGCATTTGCTGGCTCAGAGTAAACAATCATTAAGTGATCGCTTAATGCGAAAAAATTTTTTGCTATTTTGTAGACTTGTTTCTTGCCTGCTAAGGTAAATCCACCTGTGCTGCTCATATGAATACCTGAAACTGTTTTGACAATTGTTTACAAATGCATTGTGGCATTTGTTCGAGTCGTTCATATCACTAACAGATTAGGTGCTCTGCACATTGGGTGGATTGTTATAATGCATTGAACGTGCATAATACTACCGAACACGGCATACCATTTTACACTGTTTTTTGCTGTGCAAGCTTTGGCGCATTTTTAAACTACTCAGACTTAGCATTCAGCACGTCACATTCGCAACTAGTCAGGTTTGACTTCTTTACTGGTGTGGTGGCATGAAGAGGTTGAAAATGTGGTGGAGCATGGCTTCCTTAGTTTATGGTTACTTGGCTGAGGACCGCAGAATACGTGGGTTAGCCCAGAGTGCTCATTCACGAAAGAACTCTCTAGTTTCTAATCACAAATGACTACTTTTATATATAGATGCTTTTCTTATCTTTTTGTTCAAATAAGCTTCACTGATTTCATCCAAGCCACTCAGGGTGAAGCACAAAGCTACATTTAATGCAAATAAGTTCTTCGGAGACCTGCTTGTGGCATCAAGCCACAAGGAAATTCATACGGATTTCACAGGAAAAAAAGCTTCTTAGTGACTGAAAAATTCGTCCTGGTTCCAGGATCGAACCCAGGACCAACGCCTTACCGGTACTGTTGCTCTACCAATTGAGCTATCCGGGAAGCTAGCAGTTGGCAGCGCAGGGACGAATTCATCGACAACTCAAAGCGCATGCACACAAGTAATGCTAATGAGTTCTGCGAAGACAGGCAAGGTGGCAAAAGGGTTAAGAAAGGGAGCACGAAATGCTATGCAGCTTCATGCACCATGACACTCTTCATATTCACATTGTGGTTTTACGATGTAAAACTCTGGATATTATTCTAATATTAATTCTAGCTCCGTAGAGCGCAGGCTGTGGGTACGGCTCTGACACTACGTGGGAGGAAGTACGATAGCGTAGCAGTACGTCAATGACTGTGAAAGGGTTAGAGGAGTCTTGCATTACGTTTCTGAGCCATGATGAAATAGTCCTATTATTAGCGCATGCTGCTTCACGTGTCACATGTTGCAAGAATTTTTTAATCATGCAAGCATGAGAGGGGTTACGGCGATTTTTTGCTTGCTTCAAGTGTTTTCCCTCTCCTCTTGTACTACAAGTGTGTTGAAAAGTACACCAAGAAAGGGAATGGCACAGGGGCATCAAGATTTATCCCTCCATCAGCATGCATCTTGACCTTGAGCACTTTTTTTTCTTTGAACATGTTGCTTACTTTCAGTGCGATTGTGTGCTCGGGCACGTTGCAGAATCCAGCGGCGGCCCGGTAATCGGCCGCAGTGTTGCTTATGTAGAATCATTTTTAGAAAGAAGAGTGAGGGATTATTACCAAAGTTCTAGAATGAATTGTGAATGCCTGGCCACACACAGCGCTACAGTATTCAGCTGTCAGCAGCATTTTTTGACCGGGCTCAAAAAGATTAGCAGTGCCCCTTTGAAATATATATATTTGCACCATTTTGGTACCAGCAATGCCTATATGTTGTTGATTTTACTTGAATGCTTACTTGAACTTTGTCTTCATTGCTAATGCAACTCTGGGTGAAGAACAGTGTACCTGGGACAGCCTCCTAGCTTATCATTTGGCATAATTATAGTTCCTTGTTAATTATAACTTTGGAGTTGCCTTAGTGAAGACAGATATTCTCGTTTTGTGGTTCACAAGCAGCGAATGGCACTTCACAGACAAGTTGAGTTACCTAAATGCTGGCATGCTTTTATTCTAACAAATGCTTACTAGAACTAGGCATCTTTCCAAAATTTTGGTGGCCACATTCATAGGTCAGCAAACCCCCTTATGGATCAGCTTATTTAGACTGACCCATACTCTGAGCTGCGCCCTGCTGCGGTGGTCTAGTGGCTAAGGTACTCGGCTGCTGACCCGCAGGTCGCGGGTTCAAATCCCGGCTGCGGCGGCTGCATTTCCGATGGAGGCGGAAATGTTGTAGGTTGTGTGCCCAGATTTGGGTGCACGTTAAAGAACCCCAGTTGGTCGAAATTTCTGGAGCCCTCCACTACGGCGTCTCTCATAAACATATGGTGGTTTTGGGACGTTAAACCCCACATATCAATCATCAATTAGACTCTGAGCTGCAAGTCCAAGTTTGAGTGAGTCTAGGTGAATGATACTTTGGCAAGCTTGAGTCCAAGTCAGTCCGGCTGAGGTAACTTTTAGTGAGTCCGAGTGAGTTTACAAAATACAATTCTTGAGTGAGTTTTTGTGAGCTCCACATTTCAGTGCCACCGTCTGGTGATATGTGCTCGGGTTAATCAGTAATATGTCTTATGTTGACTAGCATTTTGCATTGAACCCCAGATAGTAATATTGTTAGTAATTTCGTGCCCCTAGAATGTTTCATAAACAAATATGAAAGCCAGTATTAACAATTCTGTCTTGGCTAATTATTGCCGTTCTTGCTGTTTTTATTCTCCTGTGTGTGCAGAGCACTTCAGGGACCTGGGATGCCATATGCTGTTGCTTGCTTTCGTATGCTTTCGTAGCTTGGCGTAATGCAGGTAAACCACAAATGGCATAGCCATCTGTACTATATCGGGTGCGCGCTCGTGATGAAGCTACCGTGATAGTTGCCATTGTGCCTGAGGGTCTTCATTTGAGGCTGGATTTATAAACCAACCTTGTCCCTATTTCTTGTTGTCTTTCGTAATATTGTGTCCGCCTCAGTGGTGGAGCAGTTGAGGTGCTTTGCTTATGCTCCGAAGGTCACAAGTTCACTGTAATGGTGCTTTCACAGGTTACATTGGATACCAATGTAACATATGAGAGCAAAACATTGGCTAACATTACCTCGGATACCATAACGTATTTGTTCCTTATAAGCACTGATCCTCTGTGAGTTGCTTCAATGTGCAACTCAACAAATTTCCATGTAATTTGTTCACCAATCATGAAAAGGGCCCTGCAGCAATAATCCAAGCAATTTTTCGTACAGCTTTATTGAAGGAATGCATCATATCAGAGCAGTTCATTGGACAAGTTGTTGTGCTTCCATCAACAACTAATAAAGGCGCGACAGAAAGCGGGCACGAAAAGAGGATTGTTGCACTTTTATTAGTTCATCAAAGAAGCTTATTATTACCTGTAGAATCTACTGCTTGTGCAAATTGAGGCTAGCCCGCCGCTTTTGTGCGGGCTTCGCCGCCTTTTCTGCTGGTTTCATGTCCCGACATGACTCCCCGCTTTTGTGCAAGTGAAGCTTGGTGCCAACGAATATTTGTGATAGGGCCGCATTGTTCTTGTACTAAGACGCTTAGCAGATGATGGGAAAGTTAAATTGATTGTACCTGCAAACCAGCCATGAAGGAATGAAAGGCGGTTAACATTTCTCCAAGCTTCCAGCGCCGTAATGTTACTGAACTTCATTAATTTTGTAGGGGAATGCAGGCTTTTTTATATGCCAAATGTAAATTTCACCGCTTTAACTGAACATTTTCTAGTTGAGAAACATCTTTTTGATAGCGCAGATCCCACACAATTGTTGCGTACTCCAATTTAGACCTCACACAGGCATTGCAGGATATACGTTTTATGCCACTGGGTTCTTTCCGAAGTTTTCTTTTAAGAAGCCACAGTTTCTGCAGACAGGCTGCACAAATATCGGATTGTCCATGACTGATAAATAGAGAAGGATGCAAAGAAATAAGTGATAAAACACTTTGGTTTGATCGAGAATTGAACCCAGGCGAACCTGCATAACTAGCAGGCGTTCTACCACAGAGCCGTGCTTCCAACTTCGGGGGGGAAAAAACACTGTGCGAATGGTACGTAGTGGGAGGAGTCTTCTTGACGCGTGTAATGTTAGTTGGCAGAAGCACGGAGTCGCTCCCAGTTTCAGAAAGTGAGAAAGAATGGGTGTTTACAAAGACCACCTATTAAAAAGCATTCAGTCTTAATTAATCTACAGCTGCAAAAATATCAACATAAGGATAAACTGCGTTGGTTCGCACGTTGCCTTACAAATGTGTAGTGTGCACTTATCTGATTTGCAACATGAATAATTGTGGCGTATCGGGCACTTGGTTGTACTTGCAGTATGCATTCGAAGATAGTTTGAAACGGCCAATTTTGTGTGCACAGTTGTTCGTTTCCTTGCAGCATGGTTGAGGCATGCACCAAGAAGCAAAGCTAGGGTAACAGTTGAGAAGGAATTGAGCATGCGGCCTAATCACGTTACTGCGTTTTATTCTTGCAGGCGAAGCTCAAGCGTTTTTCTTTGTATTTGTTGTTCGAACTTGGGTTTTACATTTAGGGAAATCGTAAGCGAGTGCATGGGTTGCCTCTCGCAGCAGCTGTTGTAACTATTTAGCTCGTAATACTCAAGTCATGCAATGGTCGAGGGATTCGGGCTTACGACATTATTTGTTGAGAGAAGAGCGAGTGATTGCTAGAAGCCCTCCAGGTGTAATTGTAAATTCCAGGTCACATGCTGCGCTCTAATGTCTGGTTGACATGCTTTTAGGAGCCTCAACTGTCGATCGACAGATGATAAGGCCAAGTAAACTATATGACATGATTTGTAGTAATTGTGGTATAAATGTAGAGAAAGTAAAGTGGGCTTAAAGATTACTTGCCAGCAGAAAGCAGACCTTCAACTATCAGATTTAGTGTCATAAGTCCTACGAATTGAGCTACAGTACAGCCATCACCCCGCACTCGTCATTGCGCATATCTGTGCATTTAACCTGGGGAGTGTTAGCACCAATTGCAGCCATAATGGTGAGTGTGGTACACACTTTTTCTGCTTCCTAGTGCTTTATAGCATATGATCTTTTTTATGAGCTGGCAGCTGACCAATAATTCTGAAGGCATGCTACCTGAAGGCATCAAACCTGCCAAAACGAGACCCTCGCTTTAAATTTAAGAAATGAGGGAAATTTTAAGGGCTTGTTTTTTGTTGGATACAATGTGAATTAGAACGGACAATAATTGCCTATTCTCATTAATACTGGCTAAAAAAAACAAGTCTCTAAAATTCTCATTCTTTTGTTCATTCACAGTAAAAAAAGGCATTTAAGTTTTAATACGTAACTTTTGTGAGCTATTCAAAATTCAATATTCAATATTCAAATTCAAGCTATTCAATATTCAATATTCAAATTCGGAGAAATAAAAGAATTTTTTGCATAGTACAATTTGAAACCCCAGACAATGTTTTTTGACTTTCCTTCTGTATACATAGTGTGCACGTGCGCCACGCAATGCCCCTTCGTCACTTCCGAAATGGTTTCGGTGCCTGGCCAATGGTGACAGAAATTGGCTCATTTTTCACCAAGAGATTATCGTCGTAAGGTCTTCGTCACTGACCCCAAGCCACCGACATGCCCGGGCACCTGCCGACTTTGTCGCCTACCGCTACCATGTTGTCTCCTCAAGCTTGCACCTATTTAGTTTTGCCTCACGATGCAAGTTTGAGGGCTGCTAGTGAGGCAAGTTAATTTAGTAGTCCCCGAAGAGAGAGCAGAGCTTTGGTGTGTTTCTTCGCCGAAAGTTATTACTCAAAGTTGAGAACGCACTTTGCGATTTTCCGAAAAGTACCGGCGTGTTTGGCTGGCGCGGATTAACAAAAAAAAAACTACTTGAAGAAACTCGGTGATATTCGTGTCTTCAGGTGTAACTTCAATCCTGGTTAGTGCCATAGCCAAGCACTTACTTGCAAACAGAGATAGCTTACCAAGATACTGTACATACAAACTTGTCCGTGACCACTGCGTGCACAATCAGCGTGTCAGGGAGGCGGTCAAAATCGTGATGGTGATCACGGAAATTCAGGTATTGCATTGAAGCAAACTGTGAACAATGATGCGAAACAATATTTGTTCATATTGAAGTATAGCCAATCGGTTCGAGTAGGGGGGTCAGGATTTTCGAAAATTAGTCAATTAATTCCCTAACACGGTCTCCATCATTTTCAGGGTCTCCACTGTACATTAGCGTACAAAAAAAAAAGGTTAATTACCAGGTGAAAAAGGATTCAAAACATACGCGAAAAAAAAAGTGATGACTGGCATTACCGTGGCATGCACCACGCGAACTTTCTATCTGTCTCGCATAATGTTTTCCTTGGCTGTTTCCACAAATTTCAATCAAAGAGGCTCAACATCAGCACTTTTTAAAACACTCGGGGGGGGGGGGGGAGGTATGCTGCTACTTTGGTGGCGTGGGCCGCAGCAATATTTTATTATTAATCTTATATCTCTTGTAAGCTTGCCTAGCTTTGCAGGACTCATTTTTGATAAGAGCTGCTGCGCTTCGCTCATCCGCTCTTAAAAGTGTGGCTCGAGAGACTTTGGGCTTTCACTTGTTCTTGGGCCACGCACTTTGTGGTGTTTGTAGTGAAAGCGAGATAATGGGCCCTCGTAGGTCGTGGCGGGCAGCCGGTGTATGCGGGGGCTGGTATACGTGCCGCACATCTTGATTTTCTGATCTTGTATCGAGTGAACAAACGAGTCCTTCCTGATCCGATGAGCTCGTTAAAATACGACAACAAAAAAGCCACAATGCCTCCTTTCAACATTGTACACAGCAACAGATAACTAGCCTCCCACAAAACGCGCTGCAGCACGTGAACTGCCATACGTACCCAGGCATGGTGGGAGAGGGCGACAACGGCATAAGTGACATCACATGAACACTATGTATTCTTAAAGTCACAGCACATGCTGATTTCACTCAAGACTTCATGTGTATCCAAGTCTCAAATGAAACTGAACCTGCAATAGCGTCAGTGCCAACAGTTTGCAGTCATCTGACAAAGAATAAGCTACATGACCTTTTTTTTGTTTCTTCACGTGGATGCACTACAATCAATTTTTTTAACCCATTGAAGAGAACCGTTTTAGGCTGAAGTCGGGCAACATCATTCTAATAGGTTAGAGGTTTGCAAGCTTCGCCGGAATAGCTGCGAAGGATTCTTTAAAGAGTGGGCCACTATTAAAGCTGTGATAGTTTAAAAAATCAAATTACTATTGATCACTTTTGAATATAATCACAAACCATCATAATTGCTTACTTTTGGTTCATAATAATTATACAGGGGATATCAAGTTTTAAAGGAAAGTCTTGCATCCTTCACATGTTGAGGAATATGTAGGTGGCAAACTTTCGTTCTGATTAGGCTACCAGAAGTACTAAAAATATTATGTCCAAGTTAAAGAAGTTGACCTAACATGGACCTTAAGAAAAACGCATTTTAAAGGTGTAAGTGGAAAGCATATTTGTGGAAAATGTATTTGTGGAAAGCATATTTGTGGAAAGCATATTTGTGGAAAATGCTTTTTAAGGTGATTTGTTCCATCATGAGAGCTTGTCAATTATGGTTATCTTGAGCATGTGGTTTCAGTGAACTCCTTATGCAAAAACGCACTGGCAAGCAGCCAGGTGACAATATTCAGGGAGCTCTAGACAACGAGCACTTTTTTGTTTCAGTAGTCACCTTGTACTATTTGAAAGTGACATTAACCTACTTTGATTTTAATGATAATCTCCAGTTTTCTTGGTTTTTTTTGTCGTGAAACTAGAGAAACTAAACTTGTGATAGAAAGTTATTAAAAATGAAAAACATGTAATTTTGAATAAAAACTTGCATTTTAGGTCTCAGGGCATTTCTTCTTAAGCTGGTGTGGGCATTGTTTAGTTCGACATTGAAAGAGTTTCAATTATTTAAAGATGCCAAGCGGGCCTTCTAAATGTTCCCTCAATGTGTAGCCGTTGTATGTGTTCAGGATAACCAGTTATGCAAGCCGATAATGTGTAATGTGTACATGTGTGTCGTCATGTAGGGTGCTGAAACATTGTAGTGAATAATTTACTTCTGATATTCCACTATATCTTCATGCTTTCACTCAAATTATTTAAAATTGTCAAATACATGAAGTATGCTAATGTGTACAAAGCAACAATTCATTGTTTTATGCATAAAAATGTGCATGTGCTTTTCACCACATAAAATGGCAATGCTACTCTAGCCATTAAAAGGAAGTAATACTATCTAGCAGTAGTACTATTTCACATGCTTAATAAGTAGCAATATCGAATGAAGCTTTTGCTGCTTGGCATTGTACATATAATTTTATTAACTAACTCCAATAATTTGTTGAAAGCTTTACAGTCTGTTGTAACAAGCAGATGTCTTATTTGTTGCCGTTTAACTATAGTGTCTATATCATTCAAGTCGGATGTCTACGTAGTGGCAGCAGGCAGCTGCATTGACTAAGTGTAGTACTTATGCACCGAAAGATGGCAACTTGGGTGACACATGTTTTCGATTGTTGCACTGCTAGCACTTCAGCAACATGTTTTTATCGGCAAATGTTGCCCAGAATGTTGCTTACGTACGCAGCAACACTTCTTGATTGCCTGGTACTCTAGTCCTGTTTCATGCAGCATGTGGCGTATGGTTTGCATTACCATTCTGTTTTCCTCGTTTCTTCGCAGGTTCTTTGCATTTGGCGTCCCGTGTGCAGCGCCATTTGCTCATGTCCGTACAAGGTGGACTGCATTCCTGCTGGCAGTGCACCGACGTGATCAAGGACAGGAGAAACGTGAAAACACCTTTGCATTCACCTAAGCAATCATTTCTTCCAGTACTGCATTGGCTCAACATTATTTACTCGAAGCAACAATCTCAGTGTGTTCATATTCGCACAAGATCGCTCCACTTTTTCTGTGTTCACTGAACCTATGTGACCCAAGGACAGCAGAAATATATTTACCCACTTGTGATCAGCCAGAACCGTGATGTCAAAATTATCTCATTGAATTCAAAAAAAAATTTTCCAGTTTCATGTTAGCTTCGTCCAATCAAATTTTGTTCCATATATTTCATGGGTCGAGTTTTTATGGGATATTTTTTGTCTGGGCTGCATTTTAAGCAGGGGTGCAACAGCTGTGCCAATTGTGCCAATCGCACCAATTTGATACCATTCGCCATTGTTGCACCGAGCTCCGCAAAAACCATGAAACTCGCTGAAATTGCGCCACCCGCTAAAATGCCCGACCAGCCTCAAAATGATCTCAGGCCTGCTAATTTCAGCGACAAATCAAACTAAGCGTGCAGGCCTCAACCTTAAACCACGTTGTAATTTAGATACTCATTAAATGAGGACACTCGCGAGCTGGATTGACCAGTCAAAGTATAAGATGAAGTAACAACAACGCACGCCCATCGGTCCGCTGACCACAGCAGATACCTATAGGCGAGACGACTGAACTTCTGCGAAAAAAAAAAATGCATTGCTGTAGCCACCAGCGCTACACGGAAAATATGAATTTCCTAGTTGGCAAACGTGGTTATGGCATGTTAGGAACGTATGTCACATTTTTTGCATGCGAACGAGGTCGACAAACTGCAAACATCGTTGTTGCCAACCACTGTGTTGGTTTCCATAGCAGTGGCACTTCACACACTTTTCTGGCTTGAAGTTGCGTCGTTGCGGGGATAGATATCCGGCGCCGGGCCAACAGGCGCGCATCGTTGTTACTTTATCTCCATGAATGCACGTTGAAAGCGAACCGAGAAGTTGTCTCTATCATGAAAGAAAAAAACAATCGGGGAAGGGGGGGGGGGGGTTAGCACTTCGACATATGCTTGGCCTTGTTCTAACCAGCGCAGGTTGGTTTATAAGGCACCTCGGCTGCAGTACACCAGTGCCCCGCTGAAAAGTGTACATGATTTGGAAGGGGCTGTTGGCGCTAGTCATGGGACACAGCACATTTTATTCAATACCGATGTGTGTATGTGCCGCATAATTGAGTACTAGTATGATTGCTGACGTATAAAAAAGTCACTGGCAATCATTTGGAGCAGCCAATGACATATTGTGTGTCAGTTTTTTTCTTTTCTTTTTTTTTGCCACCCTTACTCCTTGGTTTTACAAATCTCCCGAATTTTAAGGTCGCCAGCTTGGCAGAGCCACAATTGCATTCGCAGAGTCTGTCAAAGGATTCAGCAGTTGTGGCACATATTAACGTGAACTTCATCATTGTTTGTTCAGTGAGGTAATTCAGAATACTACTTTAATTGAAATAGCAGTTCTCATGTTCGCTCTGCAGCACTTTTTAGATGGGTTGAATGTGTTGTACATATATTTTGTTTCTAAATGTTAGCATTCTTTTTTACAGTGCTCCAAATTCGATTTTTCATGATAAAAATTTCGTTTTTTTCCCGTAACCTGCTTCAAATTTCGATTTTACTGTTCCGAAATTAATATTTTGCTGCTCCAAACATTGCACCAAATTTTGTTTTCGCTGTTGTACCCCTGTTATAGATAATTCTGTCGCAAAAAGGAATGCAGAAAGTGCTTACAGAGCATACATTCATCTAATGCTGACTATTGCATATGCAAAATGCTATCCTGTTAACAAGACAACCGTAATTTTTTCTGACAATCGTAGGTAACCACAGTGTTCTCTCTCCCACCTCTGAATATGACTATTGGTTTTCATTGTTAAAGCTTTGTACGTGAAGGGTTCACATCTGATTCACTTTTAATTTATCACTTGAATCACTTATGCATCTTTTTGTTTTGAATTCACCTTTGTGCTGATTTAGTTCACTTTTTGCACTAAATATTATTTGTTGTATTTTTACTTATCATTTTTTCTTCAAGTGCCTTAGGAATGGAGTTTGCTATACTGTGGGGCCTAGAAAGAAATGCGTTATTGTGAATACAGCTCGGATTTACCCATTTCTTGCATTGAGAACAGTTTTTTGCTCGAATTTTGCAGAGAAAAAATTTGTTTGTCACTTGAGAGCCTTCAAAATTGTGCAGAACGTCGTAAGAGTGGCAGTGGTGTTGGGGACGTATGTGGATACGCACAAACTCGTCCAGCCATCAGATTTAGTGCAATACATTGCTACTTCCAATCGTGCCCGCACAATCTCGAAGGTTCGGTTGCCTCCCGTGCGAACAGGAGATTTTACATGTGTGCGTGCCTCAAACAGTCGTGCTTGTTGATGTCTTCGGGCCTGGCTCCTTGACCAAGTGCTGTCTCTGTCTAGTGCACCTTTCTCAGCATGTCTCATGTGAAGATATGGCTTGCATGATGTGGCAGGTGCATGTAAACACAATATAGCAATGGTTGGGAAAAAAAACGTTACAGAAAGCCATGTGTAATTTAAACGTCAATGCACATGAAGGGGTAATAATGCCTCAGAGGGTCATGCATATAATCTCGGAGGCTATCATGTGCTGCTGATGGTCAACTTGCGGTGCGGCACACACGCCTGCTCTTGGGTTCTCACGTGAGCGCGTGATTGCCAAATTTTCCGCGACAGCATTGCTAGCGTGCATTTCTATGAAACATCGTGGGTTTGGGGATGTGAAACCCCAGATATTAGTTCATGTGTTGCATGTCACTTCACATTTGTCAACTTTATTCATCCTACTGCATGTTATACAGATTGCACTTTTCTAGCATTCATTCATCATCATTAGTGTAGTTTTGTGCAGAGTGGCTCAAAGTACAGTAGACTCGCGATAATTCAAACTCTGATAATTCGAACTTTCGGTTAATTCATACAAAATTCAAAATTTTGGTTGGCTCGCTATGCTTTCAATGTATTTAAAAGCCGCTTAATTCAAACTTCGTCATTCGGTTAATTCGTACTTTCTGCCTGTCCATACCGGAAAATTTCTGCTGATTTGCCGGCAATATTTGAAAATTTGCGTGCTTATGATTATCGTAATAGTCTGATATTGAAAAATAAGCGCCTTAAAACTTCAAGGGAAAAGGTTTTGCCACACAATCATTTCTCAGCATTCCGCGCCGCGGTGGAAAAAAAAACGAAAAACAAAAACGGCCCGGTGGTTACGAAGCTGGCTCGCGGCTTATCTCTGCTTTTCCGGCGTGCCGGTGGCGCCGGCCGACTCCGAAGCACGTGACCTGCCCACAGAATGCGTACAGGTCTGCCCGTCTTTCTTACATGCTGCGCATTTTTCGATCGACCATGTCACCGCGAGGAAAATATCGGACACTACCCCTAAAAGAGAAATTGGCCGCTATCCAAGAAGTCGACGCTGGGGTAAAGAAGACCGAAGTGGCACTGAAGTATGGAATAACCAAAAGTACTCTCACAACCATTCTGAAAGCCAAAGACAAGCTGCAGAATAACGCGAGCCGCTTCGCTCCCGATCGGAAAAGGCTTAGGGAAGCTGCGTACCCGGATCTCGAAAACGCCGTGCTTCTTTGGCTCAAGCGCGCACGGAGCTCCAATTTACCGATAAATGGGCCAATCCTACGAGAGAAAGCTGAAGAACTTTCCTTGCGCTTGGGAATTGAAGATTTCAAGTGCAGCGATGGCTGGATTTCTCTGTTCAAGGAACGCCACGGTCTCTCCTTCAAAACAGTGAGTGGTGAAGCAGCAGTGGTCGATGAAGCTGTTTCTTCTGACTGGCGGCAGACTAGACTTCAAAGCCTGCTGCTTGAATACTCCCCGGCTGATGTATATAATGCCGACGAAATGGGGCTGTTTTTTAAGTGCCTGCCCGATGAAACCTTGTGTCGCAAGGGAGAGCGTTGCACTGGCGGAAAGCTGAGCAAAGAACGGTTAACCGTCATGGTTTGCGCCAATATGGACGGAAGTCACAAGCCAGAACTCTTCGTTGTGGGCAAGTCAAAGCGTCCCAGGTGCTTTAAAGGCGTCCGAACGCTCCCAGTTGCATATGACGGAAACACGCGAGCCTGGATGACGCAAGCTTTGTTCGAGGGTTGGCTCCGCAAACTGGATGGGCAATTGAAGCGAGCGAAAAGGAAAATTTTGCTCATTGTTGATAACTGCCCTGCGCACGGCGACGTGGAGGGGCTGGAAGCAATTCGCCTTGAATTTCTGCCTCCTAACACTACAGCTGTCCTCCAGCCCCTGGATCAAGGGGTAATCAAATGCTTGAAGCTTAATTACCGGAAAACACTGCTAAAGAGAATGCTGATATGTATGGACAATTCCATGCCTTACAGTGTCACACTACTCTCATCGTTGGGCATGCTCGCCGACGCATGGAATGCTGTCACATCAGCAACAATAAGGAACTGCTTCGAGCATGCCTTCCGCATACCTGGCTGCAGCATTGCCACTTCATCTGACTGCTTGCAGACTGAGGGCGACGATGAAAGCCAAGTGCTGTCTGCTCTAAAAGCGCACAACATAGCTGCCGACCTCGACAGTTATGCAGCTACTGATGATAACCTGTGCGTGTGCAGGGAGGACACACTCGATGACTTGGTGGCAGAGGTGCTGCCAGCACAACACAGCAGTGAAAGTGAAGAAGAACCGGAAGTGGAAAATGTGACAACTGCACAGGCTTTCCAGTACATTGCTAAAGTGAGAAAATTTCTGACAACAACAGAAAACTCTCAGAATCAACTGGCAGCACTTACTGGCATCGAGAGCTTTGTGCTAAATGCGCATGTGGCAAATAAGCAGTTGACCATCCATGATTTTTTTAAAAGGTCTAGTCAGCAGTAGATAGTCAATAAACTTGTTGACCATACATGCACCGCTCTCTGTTTTTGTGTAGTTAGGATCTAGAGATGCTTAAAAGTGTGAATATAGATGTCTGATCATAATTTGTGCTGTCACCTTACCCAGAGTCGCATATATGAGAAGTTCTGATAATTCAAACAGCCTGATAATTCAAACAAAATCCAGGGGTCCCTTCAAGTTTGAATTAATGAGAGTCGACTGTACTTCTTTTTTGTTATCCTTAGAAAAGGAGTATTCATTTTGGCAGAATTTGCCTAGAAATGTCCTAGAAGAACATCATCCAAGTCTAAAATTGGTTGTTATACTGGCAGAAATCATAAACTTCACTCCTGCATCTGTGTTACAATATTTAAGTAGTCTTTTGAATAGGCTTTACTTATTTGTTTTCTGCAGCGTACTCTGACAGCGTTGTCATTTAATCTATCTTAGTTAGCTTAGGAATTGCAGGTTTTCAGTAGAAGAGCTCCAGGTCAAGAAAGTTTTAACCTTCTCCCTCCCCTTTTTGCACCATTGTACAGTACAGAACACTGTTAAAGAGAACACTTTAATGAGCACCTTTAATATTGTGACCACCTAATTCCAAGCAGATGTGGAAACATTTTTCGTGCACAGCACTGGTCAGTCACAAAGAAGTCTACTATGGCTGAAATTTGTGTTGTCAAAATCATAGTGATTCTGTAATCCTTTAGCACATTTATGGCTCTCATAAATAGTGATGCATGTCACTTCTCCAGCTTTTAATAGCAAATGCTGAGTTCACGAGTCACTATGAATTATGGAGCATTCGCCCGGATATACCAAAAGGGAGGATGCAAACTTACTCAATGTTCTGGGAGTTCGGACAAATGGTGTCAGTTGATTCCATGGGAATCTCTCAGCGAGTTGCTGCACATGTGGCGCTTAGAGCCGAACCTGATGATGGTGATAGACTTTGCCGTGTATTCTGAGCCCGCTGAACGATGGCACTCATAGTTCACTGTGTCATTCAGTCTCAAAAATAGCAGTTCATATGTTGGACCATGTATAAAGCTTAGGTATCAGTGGATCATCTACAACCCTGCAGGTGTTGGTCATCACTCCTATAAATTCTTTTAGCAATATGTGTGCTGATAGATTCTTTCAGCGTGAAAAGCTCATTAACATAACTGGTAATATCTCTGAATCCTTTGCAGCCCTGCTGGTCTTGTTGCCTGATCTTGTGCGTGACCGAAAATGGATACACATGCAAATAAAAAATTCGGCAGATCCCACGGCAGATCACGAAAAGCTAAAGGCGCAAGAGTCGACTCTTGTGGCACACCCGATGTTACATTAATAACAGCAGAGTTGGTTCACCTTTAAGAAACAAACTGAAAGCGAGATGACAAAAAGCTAGACGAACAATTAACGAATTGAGCATTGTTTAATATCACGTGTTTAGCAAGGAGTTTAGAATGTAAAACTGTGTCAAAGAATGAATATACCATCACCATGGTCGCCATGATCAAGGCTAAGCAAAATATCGTGTGTGAATTCAACTCATTGTGTTGTTGTGCGGAAACCACGTCTAAAACCATGTTGTCTGTGAGATAGTAATCTGTTTGATTCCAAGAAAAGCTTAATCTTCTTATGAGTGATATGTTGTAACATTTTACATGATTGAGAAGTAAATGATATTGGTCTATAATTTAATGGAGACTCCTTATCGCCAGATTTAAAGAGACTGAGCCATTTTCTATGAAGAGAGAACAGTGCTAGAAAATAAGGATTTATTCAATATGATTGTTAAATATTTGGATGACCATAGAGAATAGCGAACTAAGAATGTATGGTGCATCTCGTCCGGGCCGATGCATTTCTTTACTTCAAGTTTTCAGATAAAGCTAAGAATACGTTCATTTGTTATTTCAATATCACTGATTTGTTCAGAATGAGGAATACCTCACAAAGGATGGTGTTGTTGTTAGAAACAAATGCAGACTGGAAATAGGTATTGAAAGCATTATATATAGCTGGTGGGTCAGTTATGATGTCATTATCTAATTCGAAAGAAGGAGGTGACGCAGCATTAGGCAAAATAGAACAACAAAGTTTGCGTAGAGTAGTCTTCAATAGATAATGTAACAGAATGCGTAAAAAAATCTTTCGCTGTTTTCATCATTGAGTTGAGTTGATACTTGGCACTCTGAAACCCGTTTAGGGCAATGTGATAATTAGATCTTCGGGAGCGCCTAAGTCGACAGACATGAGGAGATAAATGCAAGAGGTCACGAGTAATTCAAGTAATCCAAGGAAGATCAGCATTGCTTTTTTTTGTCATAATTGGCAAAAATCATTAGATACATGCCTTTACAAGATCTTCAAAGTAATTAACAATACAAGATATATGTCTTGACTGTCAGAAAGCACAGAACATGTACCAAACTAGGTATATCAGTTGTGGAAGTGTTGTCAGCACGAGTGAAATTGGGAAAGCAGGTGAATGTATAAGGTGATTTGGACATGGGATAGCAAAGTGTTAACAAGCTGACTTTATCATCCGAGAATCCCTCAACTATTTTGCAAGAGAAGTTGCTGTCAGCTAGATCTGTACCTAAGGAAACTAGGTCTAGGATAAAAAGTAGCCTAGTTGGACATGAGATGACTTGAGTAAGCCTGAAGGATCGAGAAATATTTATTAATTCATGGCATATTGTAGCATCATGACCCATTACAGTCAGAGAAGGACAATGGATGTCAAGAGCGTTAAAATCGTCCATACAGATAAGTCTTGTTGAAGCGATATTTACATTGCACATAAAATTTGCAAGAACTTGAAGAACTTCAAGGGATGATCTGGGTGGGCGATACACAATGCTAACTACAGTACACCGATTTTTTAGGTAGACCTTGCATCAGATAGGTTCTGTTTCAGCAGGCAAGGGCAGCACTGAGAACAGGATATCTGACCGGATAAGTTGTGCAACGCCGCCGCCGATGCCTTGTGTTCTGTCCTTAAGTACGACAATGAAACGGGGTGGAGTGTACTCAAAATCGTAAATGTTACAATGAAGCCATGACTCTATGATGCCAATGATATGAGAGGTATTAGTTGCGACAAGAGACAATAGATCTGAAAGCTTTTTAACAACACTACAAGCATTGACTTTTAGGACCGCCATGTTTTCATGAAGGCTACATTGAGATCATGCAGTGGATAAGGTAGGATTCGAAGATGCGGGTAATCAAAATCGAGAGCCAGGTGCGGAATATGAGACTTTCGCTAAGGAGTACGAGGTGTCATCTCAATTATAACTTATGTTGTCAATGAACGCATGATCGTATCTTAAGGTCACCTCAGAGCCGTTGTTTCAAAAATAAAGTCAAGCTTCTCTAATTTTCATCTGTATGTGTCTGATATTTGCAAAAATATTTTCTGTGATAAACACGTTTGAGCCTTTCAGTTTAAATGCATTTTTAAAAAGAAGGGCTTCCTCCACCGTGGTAGAAACCTTTAGGATGACAGGTCGTGTTTGGTCACTACATACTTTTTCAAGCCTGTGGACGCATTCGATTTGTGGGCAGATAATTTTCAATGTATTGTTAAACGCAGAAGTTAATGCTGAACTACAGCGTACTAGCATTCTCAACGGGATCTTCTAAAATACTCTGAATGAATGTTCAGCGAACTGGTAGCGCGGGAGAACACATACATGAAGCAACGAGGCACACAGCACGAGCGCTCTTGCTGCGTGCCTCTTTGCTTGTTGTGTGTGTTCCCTTGCGCTCCCAGTTCACGGAACGACAAAGTAACGGGTTGCCGTAAACACTGGTTTGCGGTAGCTCGAAGGGTGATGCGCAGGTATCGTCCCCCATCGAAGTGATATGACGTGCCCATGGCAGACAGTCCATGACGTCCACATGCCGAGCCAGGAATGATTGGGCAGAACCATGTGCATCAGAGACAGAGCATGTGACATCCCAGAAGTTCAGATTCTCCAAGTCGGCGAGGAACTGCAGAAATTGCAAGCAACGAGTAAACATCGGGCTGGTGCTGCTGTGACGTAGCCCACTTGAGACCATTTAGCGGGTGCACAGCAAGTTTGAAAAGATTTCATACACTAAGTGTTTGAAGTACGCACCAGAAACAGGATATTGTTGTCGTGTTCAACTCTCAAAGGCGAAGCTTCAGATACCCCAATTTTTTCACGGCCCTTTGTTTTTATTGTTGTCGTGTTCAACTCTCAAAGGCGAAGCTTCAGATACCCCAATTTTTTCACGGCCCTTTGTTTTTATAGATTCATTCTGATCATTCCTTTATTGAGCTGAGAAACCTCAATAATGACACTGAAAATTCATTTCATGTGTCATGGTTGAGAGAGACACTGCTATTCAAGCGCATAGAACATGCAGTTGTGCTTACTCGCTGGCTCAAGTCTCACGTGTGTGTTGTCTTTCATTATTGCTACGACTCAAGAAAGTCATATTCTAAACGTCCCGCAATGTCTAAAAGAGAATGTCTACACATTTGATTGCCTGGCATCAACAGTAATGCAACCATCTTTATTTAGCTACAAGGCCTCTGTTTAATATAATCTATCGAGATATCTTGTGCTAATATGGTTGAACACACACATAGCTCTTTGGTTCAGTTCACAAAGCATTTGTTTCTTTTATATCTAATATGCTGCTACAATTCACTGCCTCAATGTTCAATTTCATATTACATTTTCTTCCAAACTTAAGTGCTCAAATTGGTATTGCCCTCTGTATAGAGGTTGTCTTTTAAAAAAATAAGTAGGCACCAACTAGGTAATGAAAAGGGTTCACTCAATTACAATAATAAGAAAAAAGGTTTGTTGAAGCCCAGCTAATGTTTAGTATATTGCGTTGTTTCTGCTTTTTTTAGCAGTTGTTTGTGTACTTTTGCAGATGTGTCCATGCCTTTATGAAGAAATGAACAAGTCTCGTGCTTTGGATATTGCCAGAAAGACATGGCTCTAGTGTCATCTTGGAAATAATAATTATTTCATGATAACATTGTTGCTTAATATTTTGTAATATGGGATTATGGTGGTGATGTGGTCCATGTCCGTGGATTGTTCCATAGAATAGGCTTCATTGAAATAAGTGAAATTCACTATTCAGTTCTGGCTCTGTTTGTAAATTGAAATTTGGAGGGAGTGTATAATGAATTTCTTTGTGATGGTTATGTTTCATCAGTGTGAAGAAGTATTGCCTGTTTTGTAAATCCATGGTGGATGTTAAGCATTTATTCTTGCACTTCTTTACACATCCGCATGTGCCGAAAAGAATTAATTTGTATCGAAGCAACGGCAACACTCGGTAGTGCCTCTTTGATTTTACACTGTTGAATATAAGCATTTCGTAGTGGCAACCTGATGTTACTTTATTATGCATTTTGCCCTCTCAATCATTGTTGCATGTGTTTGTGTGTGTTGTGTTTTCTTGTCAACAAAATTTTCGATATGGACAAATAAACTTATTGTTTTGCAGTTCCACTTACTTAGCAACAACCATTTAAACTTGCCTAAATCTTTCTTATTTTCTTCTCTCATAAAATATATTATCGTTCTTGATTCGATCATTCGTATTTGCCTTTGCCTTTTCTTTCGGTGATGCTTAAAATGCACTTAGGGCATTGAGTTGATCGCACTATTTTGTAATATATGCAAGGTTGTTTTACCGTTCTGGTATATAAGGACAGTCTTAGAAATGTAATTGTCATTGTCTTACTGAACAGTAAGAACTTGATAAATCGAACATGTTTGTTGGTCGAGGCCAGATTCTGCATTGTTTAATGGCATGAAGCTCTTAATTTGGTCATATTTGGCCTGAACCAAAATAACTCGTTGAGTCGTTGTCGATTGCTGAGCACAAAGTGCCAGCCATCAACCATTTTACTTGTGGAAAATACATGAGCACATAGTGCAGGTAATGGTTGTGGCTGTAGGTAAGGGTGTTGTGGAGAACATCTATCAGGCTTTTTCGCTTCTCTTATGCAAAATAAGTAGAGTATTTACAAATTGAACACATTGAAAATGTTTTGATCTTACAAATATTAGTTTTTTTTTTTATGTTCTTGGTTAATTTGGCATTTGGTCGATTCGGATGTTTTTTCCAGTCCCGTGAAATTTGAGCGAACGAGCTTTTAGCATAGTTATGCGATGAAGTGGAACTTGTGCTCGTATGTCTGTATGAGTAAGTGTCTGGAGCATTATATGGTGCATAGCTTACTTTTGTTTTATTCAATCATTATGCTGTCTCTGAAGTAGTTTAGAGACAATATTGGGAATCGTGCAAACTGTGCAAGTACACTAAAAAACTTATACTTTTTCCTGTCTGCATAAGTGTGCGAGCATTTCTCTCCACCAAAAGTGTGATATAATTTTTATCTCTTCTTTATGAGTTGTATTCCTTTTTAATATTTTGCAGTTCTTTTCATATTGACCTTGTTCACTCATATTTCATTTCTTATGTTTCGTGCATTGAAATGTGAAGGTGTTTGGTTACTGTGCAGCATTTCATGGATTTTTATACGGGAAAAAAAAGTGCAATAAGTGTTTTACTGGAATATGGCCTAATTTAATGGTGTATATGAAATAAGCTTTGTCATTTAGGTATAGTACCAGAATTACATCGATATTGTATACGGGCACATTTACTGGAGGTCTTCTCATGTTTTAGACATAGTATGTACAAAGAGAGAGGGAAACTGTTTGTAACCATGTCGTCGTGGCACGGTTATTGCTCCAAGAACATGTGGCTTGCTTATGCGAAGGTGATTATGTATTTCATCTACAAGTGCAGTAATTTTTCTTCATTGCCTAGGGCTCTTGTGTAGTTGCACACAATGCATGTAAGGTTTTCATTGCCTTTATTTTGTCTCTCTGGTTTTTCAGGTTCCTTGTCTTCGGCCGCCTGTGAGGCGTATCATTCACTTGTGTCGGTACGAGACGGACTGCATTCGTGTCGTCAGTGCAGCTACGCGACCAAAAACAAGGCCCTCATGCAAAGACACCTGTTCAAACACACGGGCGAGCACCCCTTTCGTTGCCACCTGTGCCTAGCTGCATTTGCTCGGAAAACTAACCACAAAAGACACATTCGTATGCACAAAGGGGAGCGTCCTTTTTCCTGTGACTGCTGTAATGCATCGTTCTCCCGGCGAAATACCCTCATAAATCACATGCTCACACACACTGGGGAGCGTCCGTTTTCCTGTGACCAGTGTAGTGCGTCGTTTTTCACAGAAGGCGACCCTCACTGCCCACATGCGCACCCACACAGGGTAGCGTCCCTTTTCCTGTGACCGCTGCGGTGCATCGTTCTCACTGAGCAAGACCCTAAGGAATCACATACGCACACACACAGGAGATCATCCGTTTTCCTGTGACCAGTGCAGTGTGTCATTTTCACAGAGGGGGAGCCTCATTAGGCACACGCGCACCCACACAGGAGAACGTCCATTCTCCTGTTGCCACTGCAATGCATCTTTTTCACGGAAACACCATCGTGTAAAACATGTGAACTGTCAGCATACAAGAAAGTCAACATAAAAAGTGAGTTGTCTACATGCACTTTCTTCATAGAAGATGCAACTCAAGGTTTTTTAATCTGTAGAACAGCTCTACAAAGTTCTAGCTATTTGCATAACTTTTGATGGCTGATTTCAAATATGTAATCAATTTTAGAGTGATTTGCGCAGCTTTGTTTTGTACCATGACTGCGTAAAATAGTGTTACAGTGGGTTCACTAGATTGAACCAACAGCAAAAAATGATTGAAAGGGTGAAGAGGCGAATGACGCGCAGTTATGGCACGTGTTTGTTGTCCGTCCCCTGTGAATAAACCGCTGTTCAACCTTGTTTACAAGTCACGTAACAGAATGGTCGAGGTGCTGGGTACCCCAAGTCTCTAACAACGAGTTTCCATCCCTTTGCGCTCATCGTAGTCCTCGCTTTGCGGGACTACCACCAACACAAACAGGAGAGATGCCTCTGAAACCGATTTCCCGAGGACGCTTGCTTCTTCCCATTCTTACAAGGAGCCGCCAAGATTTGGTGGGACTGGCGAG
Source organism: Rhipicephalus microplus (assembly GCF_043290135.1). Lineage (NCBI taxonomy): Eukaryota > Metazoa > Arthropoda > Arachnida > Ixodida > Ixodidae > Rhipicephalus > Rhipicephalus microplus. Next base: position 62,345,313 of record NC_134708.1, read on the forward strand.
TAAGACGTGGACGGGTGGTTGAAGCAGTGCAAGCGGGTTAGGGAACTTACAGCTGGAACTCCGTCGCTCAGATATCGTATGTCGTGCTCTTTCTCACCAACACTGCCCTCCTCTGGTACAACAACCACGAAGATATGCTCACCACATGGGAGATGTTTGTAGACGCATTGAAAAAGTTCTTTGACGATATCACAATGAGAAAGAAGCAGTCTGAACACACCATCTCTCAAAGGGCTCAGTGGCCTGGTTAAACTTGCACCACTTATGAGGAGATTTTGAAGCTTTGTAAAGTTGTTAACCTCGGTATGTCTGAAGAAGACAAAGTTGGCTATTTTATTAAAGGCATAGCAGAGGATGTGTACCAATTCTTGATCACCAAAGAAAACCTGTCATCTGTGGCCGACATCATGAAGCACTGCCATACCTTTGAAGCACTGAAGATGCGTCGTATAGCGCCGAAATATGCGCCGCATGGCTAACGTGCCGACAGTAGATAGCGTCGACGCCAACCCTCCATCTGACCTGTCATCGACAATATGACAGATATTTCGGGAAGAGCTTCTCTGGTGCCGTGAAATAAGCCATTCCAGCAGTGATGACTACTACCGAGGCAACCAGCCTGGACTACCTCCTGCCTCGTTCCCACCATCTATCAACGCGGTGAACATAGACAACTACCGAGCTGTGCTTCGGTCCGCACCGGCTAACTGACCTCCCTTCGCCAACGAGCAGCAGGCACGAAACACTTATGCCCTGCAGCGGTTCCACACTACTTACTCAACTACAACGGGAAACAGGTATAGGTCGCGAGATCGAGCACAGTCGCCGTCTGGCGGCAACTGTCCGAAGGGTGAAGTGAGGATTGCTCCTTGCGTAGTCTTCTAGCCAAGTCGTGTTTCTATGTGCGCTTATGTGATGTACGTTCTCAAAGTGTGGTTTGTCCGGTCAGTCAACGCTAGTGTAACTGTTTGTACGTGTGCCTGATACGACTTACGAAAGCATTTGGTTTTTCTTGACTGCTAATGCATTGTAATAAGATCGGTGAGTGCAACTTTCCAGAGTGCTGTTTATATTTGGCATACCTGCCATTCAGAGTAGATGCCGCTGTTTCAAGCACATCGCAAAATGCTCTTGGCATCCTCCAGAACATGAGCACTTATATTAAATGCTGTGTGAATGCAGCCTTTTATAGTGGCTTGGTTGTAAAAAAAAAACAGGCTTTAGGTCATGCACTTGCGCACTGTTGGCAGGCGTACATACGGCACTGTAGTTTTTTGATCATGTGAGGATCCGTAGTTGTGTTTATATGACCGTGATAGCACTACATAGAAATATTACTATTGTCATGACTGGGGATCGACAGTGCAAGAGATACCCATCAGCTCCTCAAGAGGTGCTCGTCGACGAGAACGCTGTCTGCATCCCACAGGAGCATGGGAACACTCCCAAGTGCACTGCAAGGAATGCAGACCAGTGTGCCAGTGACATGCTGTCGGCGTCGCACACGAACGCGGTGACACGCAGTCAGCGTTTCAGGAGAAGCGCGTGCACGAACCGAGGGGTATAAAAAGTGCATCACATGTGCGCAGGGGTGCTCTGTCTCTGTGGTTTTCGTTACGGCCGGTCGTGTCTCATGTAAAGGTGCTTCTAGAGGCCTAGTGTTCTTCACACCTATAAATACGTAATTAAATTGTGTGTTTGTGCCATGAAGAAGCCTTGCGAGGGTTCTTCCTTTCCCAGCGTTTGGGTGACTGCCTGTAGCCCCGCTGCTCGGTCACATCACTATCACGTAAACTGTGAGACTTTGGTACTTACACTGTTCTTAAAACAGAGCTGCCGTGCGCTACCATGTGCTTAAATTTAAGAATGCTTTAAGAGCCCAGACATTGAAAGTTAATTCAGACGACATGCCTTATATATAATGTCGTATTTGTGCAGCATTGTTGGTGTTAGCGTTTGGGCGGCATTGTTAGTGACCCACAGAAGGCACACAGTGGTAATTTTTTGTCTGAAAAAAAAAAAATGCTTGTTCTTAACCAGGTTTTTGTTGTAGTATTGTCATGCATATAATCCATCGCTGAAAGCTTTCTTCTGAACTCCTATATAAGATTTTTACTGGCACAAGAATATGTGCGTACACGTGGTATATGCAGTGTATTGCAAAGCGCCCTCAGCCACTAAGCTTTCCTGAATAGACTTATCAATTGTCTAACATTTCATGGTGAACAGAATGAGGGAAAAAAAATTATACACATATAAAGTGCGAACGGTGGTACTGGTACTCCTATGCCTTTACATCATACTGGAGAGCACCCCTTCAACTGCCACTTTTGTACAGCAGCATTCACTCATAAATTGAAGCCACACTGAAGAGTGTCTTTTTGCCTGTGTGCACTGTGACACATCCTTCGCACACGAAAGAGTACCTCATGTGTCACAGGCTCATTTACACTGCAGTGTGTCCTTGTTCCTGTGTTCACTGCTACGCCTCCTTTTCTGGGAAAGACAAGAATATCGATGTGTCTCGTAGTCATCCAGACTCTAAAAAGACCCCTAAAAACATAAACCCCTGACCATAAAGGCCCTTAAAAAACTAAAAAAAACCCTTAAGTGCCAGAGCATTCGTAGCTGCAGAAGCACAAGGAGGGTTTTTTTTCACATTTTTGTGATTGAAGTTTCATCCGAGGTGCATGAAACAGTTTTTATGTGATTTAGCAGTTGAATTTTTTACAGCGTATGGCTTAAAACCAACTCTTATTTTTAATAAAAAGTTTAATAAAAAGTGCTTTTTCGTGATTTTACAGCTGTACCATGACGACAGAGGTTTGACTTTTCTTAAATGTAGGTTACCTGAAAATGTATTCCTTCCATGCACCTGCGTGTGGTTGCACCTTATATACTGGATTAACACGAAAATCAGACAAGTGTGAAATTGAGGTCAGGCCTCTGAGGGATGCGCCACATTGTCTTTCCTGCAATTTTATCACTTGACGGTGTGGTTTATTGTACATTTGATATGTTCTGTTTGGTCTGTTTAAAGCAAGCTTTGTTGTAATCATATTCTCAACATAACAAATTGTTTTATGGCAATGTCTAGCGAGCATATTTTGACCTTCGTGAAAGGAAGCATGTTTTTTATTCGCTAGTTCAATAAAACAGTCCCTCTGATTTCACAAAGGGCAATTGAAGCTGTAATATGAAGCTTGCTAATGCCAGTTCTCAAATGGTTGCCTGCCTTTCTTTCAGCTGACACATCTTTGATAATATTGTGTGCAGCATGACAGCGAGGAGCCATGGACAAAGCGTCTATCTTTGCCTCTGTAAAGAATGACGTTTTTTTCTCTGCTTGACAAGTTTATTCTAAAATCAGCTTAATGTTCGATCCAAAGTTCCTTTCAAATTCATTTGTGCATTTTTGAAATTTCGTCAAAGTGTAGCTACTTGGAAGTCATTACAGTAATGTTATCAATGTGACAAAAATACGGTGTCAAGGTATTTCACATGATTAGTATAAATAATAATTTTGATCTCGGGACATGCACACTCTCTGTTGAATTTTTATTGTTGGTAAACTTAACATTGAAACACTCCTACGTTTAATTTGATGTGCAGGTTATCGCACGTGAACGAAACTGCCTCAAGGTTGGTCTGTAATGCATCTGTGAAATAAACACATTTCAAGAGATGATGTAATACACAGTGGTCAGGATAGAGTGTTGTAGTAGGTGTAGGGGCATGTGAACAATCACTTAAAAAAGTAAACATGGCAACGGTCCAACCATAGAGCCCTCGGAAACAGCAGATTGCACATGTCCAGATGACGAGGCTGTATCATTTATGATGACGCATAGTTGGTGGTCCGTCAGATAGTTCTTCAGCCATTGTAGGAGTCTAAAATTCCCAGGAATAGTAAGTTGAAAATAATAAAATTATGCGACACTACACCAAATGCTTTCCTAAAATAATGGCATTAACTTTTACATTGTCGAAACATGTAGCTCTGTCTTGTACGCACTTGGTTCGGTCGACATAGAAACCCTGCATGAGAACCATGTTGAAATGAATGAAAAGAATAGGGAAAAATGTGTTACAATGCATGAATAAATGATGTGCTGAAGTATGTTACTAGAGAGTGATGTTAAAAATATTGCTACATGTACCCTATCACTGTCTTTGTGTACTGGTGCAGTATTTGCTATTTTTTAACAATGTGGAACTTTTCTTTATTGCAGTGATGCACAATAAGGAACTCCAGATACCCAAAAGTGGTTCTGTATTTTTTTTCCATCACAACTGGTGGAGCTAATAATAGCCCTATAAATATTGTGCCCTCACTAGCGAGGATACCTTTCCCTGTGTCCACTTCAATGCATTTTATTTTGTGCAAAGGGAGCCTGAAAACACATTTGCGCCTGCACAGGAAAATTTTGCTTTTTTATTTGATATCCATATTTTATGCGCCATGTGAGTATCATTGACTGCATGTGCTTGGGTAGATAAGCACTCAAGTAAAACAAGGGGAAAGAAGGAAACTTTTGGGGGCTAGTTTCTTCTTCTTTGACACAACCTTATCTAAAACCTGTAGATAATGGCCAAAATGGCGACAAAAAACTCAAGCAAAACGTTGAACGATGCAAGTTTCTGTTGTTTTGTATGTTTTGTTACCACCTCAATAAATTTTAAAAGATGTTTTAGAAATGATTTTTCAAGATGCCTGCAACAATGATGAACTTGTTTCTGTGTTTTTTATTTGCTGATGTCGCTGTAAATTGTACGTAAAGAGGGCTTCGCCACGATATTATAAAATGTGAGAAGAAGCCGACTTGAACTCTACAAATGTGTATATGCGTGCTGGGATTATTTATCAGCTGCCAGCTTATAAAAAGGGCTCATATGTCGTGATGTTAACAGGCACAAAAAAACCAGTGGCGCTGAACAACACTTTTTTTGGGGACGTTAAACTCCACATAACAATCGATCTGAGCAACACTTCTATAGTTGGTTAAAACCTAAGAATAAATACGCGCTCCGCTTCCAGTACTGCAGCACACTTGTTATTCATCTGTGCAACAGAGCAATGATTGGCGATTTTCGCTCTAACCATAAGCACATTTTTGATGGTACTATGATATCATAAAAGTTCGTCGTTCCTTGTTAGAACGTTACTTTTCTCAGAGTAGTGAATTCGAAATTTTTGATAAAATTTGCTGAAACGTACAAATTTTCCTATCATAAGCTGGTAAAAGAAAGCTGGTGAAGAGCCTGTATGGGCAAGTGATATGACTGAAATTTGTGAAACCTGCCTGACATCGCGTACATAAACGATTGCAATTCGGTAAGACATAGTATATGCAAACTCTGCTTGGAGGGGATGGTGACCACTGTAAGTGGAGCTTACATTTATTCTTATGCTGTAACCGACTATTGTTGTTTTAAAAGGGCCTATATACCCCATAATGTGGTTGGTGGGAACACCGCTGGAGTAGCTCAGGTGGTGGATTACCGGACGTGTTATTAGCATGTTGCAGGTTCAGTTCCTGCCAGCTATAGGTTCTTTTCAGCCACATTACTTTCTTCATATTTACATCATAATTAGTATTTTCTTGGCTGTACTAAGTAATGGCAAGCCTAACAAAGACAATCGAGCCCTTAGGAATCTCCTTTTTTCGTTCATTGTGTATCTCAGCAGCCAGAAAAGTGAACATTCGGGAAGTTTTTTCTGCACAGAAAAACTTTAGAAGCTTTGCAAAGCAATAAACCTACAAATTTTCCATCTTTTAAGCGCAATTTTTTGTGCCAGCGGTTTTTTGACGTCACATGTTGACATAAGCTCTCGATTGGTCACATTACAAGAAAAATCGGCCGTGAATTGCTTTGGCTCGCAGAAGCACGCCTGTCCTGTCGTGTCTCGCATGACTATTGGGTGCAATCGTTCAGTTTCACTTGATTTGTTTGCTTTTGACTGGGCGAGCGAACGTGACAGCATGTATAGCAGATAAGCTCGAAATACAGATCGGCCTGACCCTTCGTGCTTACATGTTGTCCACGTGCTTTAAGAAATAAGTTGCGAGGGTGCAGTAGTGCCTGTAGGAATAGGATTTCTTTTCAATTTATGTATCGGGAGCATAAAGTGGTATTGCCTGTCTTGCAAAGCACTGGTTGATTTTAACCATTTATTTATGCTTTTCTTTACACATCCGCATGTGCCAAGAGACACAAATTTGCATCTAAGTAAGGGCAACACTTCGTAGTCTCATTTTGATTTTACACTGCAGAATGTAAGCGTATAGCAGCAACCAGTAGTTACTTTATTATACATTTTGCCCTCTAAAACTTTTGTACGTGTGTGTATTGTGTGTTCTAGTCAAGAAAATGTTTGATATAAACAAATAAACTTTTTGTTTTGCAGTGACACTTACTGAGTAACAACCATATAAACTCGCTTAAATTTTTCTCATTCTCTTCTATCATCAAACATTGCACCATTCCTGATTTGATAATTCGTATTTTTTTTCCCTTTATCTCAGTGATGCTTAAAATGCAAGTACTGCATTGAGTTGATTGCACTGTTTTGTAGTATATGCAAGGCTGTTTTACCGTTTTGGTGAATGAGGACAGTCTTATAAGTGTACTAGTCATTGTCTTCATTCAGTGTGGAGTAAACGATTGATTATTCGAACATGTTTGTTGGTTGAGGCCAGAATCTGCGTCATTTCATTGCATGAAGATCTTGTTAATTTTGTCCTAATTGGCCTCAACCCAGTTAACTCGTGCGGTGATTGGGGAGCACTGAGCAAGAAAGGCCAGCCATTTTGCCTGCGAAAACTGTGCACATACTGCAGGTAATGGCAGTGGCTGTAGGTAAAAGCTTAGTGCAGAACATCTTGCAGGCCTATTAACTCTTTCCTTACCACACCTATTCAAATCGATCACCGGTGATCGCCGCTTTTGGATAGTCTATTTTTGCATGTTAAATTTGTTTCTCCTGCACCCAGCACTTTCTAGTAGTTAGCTCAGGCACTCAACTTTCATAATCAATTTCAATTTGCCCGTTTCTGCAACATAGTGGTTTTTGACCGACCTTTGCGCAAGCCAATGGGTGTATCGTTTAAAAAGTGCATTAGGCTGACAAACTTGACAGAGGTGCTTTCACGCCGAATATAAAATGAAAATGTCAGCTTTGCAATGTGACAATGTTGAACAGTAATAATTGCCATAATAATATGCCAGATATTCAATAGAGAGCTCTTTCTAGGAGTCGGGGAAAATTTGTTTTACAAAAAATATTTGCGAAGGTCCGCTGTGTGTTTAAAGTGTCGAAGTGGTCTTCTATGACCGTTTACAGCAACTTTAGTTTTGCTTGCTTGGTTACATCAGACACACTGCAGGGTTGCATCTAGTGTCACTAGTTGCTCCTATGACGCTGTCGTCACGCGCACGTGGGTGCGCACCAGGGCTGCAGAACTCATGCACTCGTCAAAACTCTCTTGTTACCCCACCTGAATTGAGTGAGGACGAGCTTAGTGTTCGAAGATGACTGCACCTCAGCTTCACGTTTTATGGCGATGATGTCTTGTCCGAGACATCCGCAGCTGTTCATGGATTTCTTTTGTGTACATCCTCAAGTTTCCTCCTCCACCACAACTGCGTATAGCTTCTGACCTTTGTGCACCATCTTATAGCTACTCCGGTTACATGCGTGGTCCACACTTCGCTGAAGCCCGGGGTGCTGGTGCTAACTGCAGAGCTTCTTCTAACTACAAGAAGGCTCCCGGAGCACATCTTGGGTCTGACTACAGAGGAGTGCGAAATCTTTTAGAACTGAACGCGATAATATCTTTTTTTCCAATACGATATATGCAAAAACGAAAAGAAATTATGCCTGGATGCATATATGGGAACGCCAACCTATGGAGAGTGAGGTGGCTCATGAAAAGAGATGACACTAGATGAAATAGAGAAGTTCATTGGACACTTCAGTTATAGAGGAATTATTCAGACCACAAGTAGCCATCTATAATAGAAAACCTGAAGTTTCTTATCACAAGACAACAAAAATTTACTCAGAAAAGAGTGTGAGTACACTTGTGTCTCGCGAAAAACTATGCAATGCTTCACTGCATGACATGAGCAATGAAGCAGCACCTCGGTTCTGATTTTCTTCATCTATGTGAAGAGGAACACTTTGTACAACGTTCATTATTTTTTAGACTATTACTGGGTCATTTATCTACAAAATGTTTATTCTAGATTTTCTTTGTCTTAAAAATTTTTGCATATACTATAGTGTTTTTTATGGCACTGTTTTTTGTCTGGCAACCGTAAATTCCACTCTTTTCACATTTTTATTCATTCAAAAATATTTTTGTTACTCTACAACATATATATTTTGGAAAGAGCATTTCATTGTGCAAAGCTTGGTGTTCTGGAGTACTTTTCAAACTGGCAAAAACGATCTTCCTGAGACATATGAAAAACAACCATTTTTGTGCGGTAACGAAAGATGGGGGTCTTGTAGCTTGGCCGCATTGTGAACAAAGTTGCAGGATTACGAAACTTGTGACTTTTTCTCTTATCTTTTGTGAAATAAGTGGAAAATTTACAGATTCATAAACACATCTATATAAACACATAAAATGGGCTTATGTTAGAAGTATTAGGGTTTTTCTTCATATTATGTTTAGCAATTGGTCAATACAGATGTTTCATCCAGGCCCGTAAAATCCGATCGAACAAGATTTTTACGCAGTTACACGGTAATGCAGAATTTGTGCTCATATGTCTCTTCGAGTGAGTGTCTGAAACATTGCATCGGTTACTTCTGTTGTATTCAAACATTATGCGGTCACTGAAGTACTAGCTTAGAGACAATAAGAAGAAATGTGTAAACAGTGCGAGTACGCAGAATATATTTTTGGGCATATCTCATAAATGTGCCAGCATTTCTAACTACCAAACTGTGATATATCTATCCTTTCCGAATGATTTGTTTCCGTTTATTTTAATATATTTTCAGAGTATGATTCATATTAACCTTGTACACTCATATTTTATTTTTTATGCTGCATTCGTTCAATTATGAAGTTCTTCATTTGCTGTGCAGTATTTTATAGATATATTTATGGAAAAAAAAGTGCAATAAATGTTTCACTGGGCCTAATCTATTAGACATTATGAATAAACTTTGTCATTTAGGTATAGTACCAGAATTACATTGATATTCTATTCGTGCACATTCACTGGAGGTCTTTTTATGTGTTAAGACATAGTATTTACAAACAGAGAGAGAAACTGTTTGTAACCATGTCGGCATAGCATGTTTATTGCTCCAGTAACATGTCGCTTGCTTAAGCCCAGGTGAATGTGTATTTCATCTACATGTAATCTTTCTTCGTTGCCTAGTGCTCTTGTGTAGTTGCAGACAATGGGTGTAAGGTTTTCATTGCCTTCCCCTTATCTCTGTTTTTTTGCAGACTCATTGTCTTCGGTGTCCCGTGAGGCGTACCATTCATTCGTGTCTGTAAATGGCAGCCTGCATTCGTGTCGTCAGTGCAGCTATGAAACCAAGAACGAGGCCCTCATGCAAAGACACCTTTGTAGACACACGGGCAAGCGTCTTTTTCAGTGCCACCTGTGCCCAGCTGCATTTTTTCGGGACGTTGACCTCACAAGGCACCTTCGCATACACACAGGAGAGCGTCCCTTTGCCTGTGACCAATGCAGTGCGTCGTTCTCACAGCAAGGTACCCTCAATGGCCACATGCTCACACACACTGGGGAGCGTCCGTTTTCCTGTGACCACTGCAGTGCGTCGTTTTCACGGAGGGGGAACCTCATTAGGCACATGCGCACCCACACAGGAAAACGTCCCTTCTCCTGTGGACAGTGTACTGCATCTTTTTCGCAAAAATACCAGCTTGTAAACCACTTGCACCGTCTTCATACAAAAACATTGACATAAAAAGTGAGTTGTCTACCGGCGCTTTCTTTCAAGGGGAGATTCAACCTAAGGTTTTTTTTTTTTTAATCTGTCGAACAGTCCAATGAAATTTTTGCTACTTACATAACTTTTTATGCTGATTCCAAATATGTAACCACTTTATAACAATTTGCATAGCTTTCTTTTGTACCATGACTATGTTTAAGATATAACAATCTCTGAACAAACTTTTCCTGCCACTAAGCTTTTTAATTATCAGCCATTAATGGCTCATATTGCTCTACAATAGTTGTAGAATGCAAATAAGAATCAAGAAAGTTTGCATAGAACATTCAGAAGAGCAAGAAAAGTTGTAATAATGTGAGAAGACACAAATTGTTCAGTCCATACTAATTGTTTTCCTTAAGTTGGAAACAATTATGTAAATTATATGCTTTAAAGAAGCAAATTTCTTTCTTGAGATGTTAGGGAAATGGGAAATTTTTTTTCATAATCTGGCCCTCAGAAGTAATAAAAAAATTTTGAATTTCAAGAAATTGCTGAAAATATCATCTTGAGAAAAATACATTTTAAATGTAGAAATCAAAGTAAACCTTTGTGGTAAAGAGATGCTTTTTAAAATGATTTTTTTTCATTATGAGATCTTGAGAATTATGTGTTTCGAGCATGGGGCTTTTGTAAGCTCCTCATGCAAAATGCGATGCCTAATAAACTGGTGACCTGGGGGCTTGTTCTTGGAACTCCCGAAAGAAGACGTGCGTGCCAGGCTGTTTGTGGCAGTGTCAAGGCTGTTGGGTTCCAGACCCAAGTGAGTAGACCTGGTTATGACCTCGTCATCCCGCAAGGACGACACCTGTTGTGTCAGGTTGCTGTGGCAGTGGTTTCCAGTGTGCACTTGGCGAGTGACACAGTGACTCTGTCTCCTACAAACGGCTGCCCTCTTCAAGATCTTTGCTGATCTATCGACCCCGACATCACCGACGCTTCATCGCAGCATGCCATCATGACTTCTACCAAACTTAGTTATCGGGTTGCTAACTTGCTTAGCCTAATTTATCTGGACTCTTGGACAATCTGTTTGTGCAGTCGCTGTTTTTCTTTTCCTTCTTGTCTGCAACTTTCTTCTTTCATTTACTTTTTATAATTCATAATAACAAAGGATTATTTTTTCGCTGCGCGGTTTGGTTTATTCTACCACTGAGACGATTTCTCAGTGGCAGTATTTAAGATCAAGAACCTAACACATGACAAATGAAAGTGTGCATATGTGCGTGAATCTGACCGAACTATAAACAAGTATGTAGAGCAAGAGTTGAGGCCTCTGCCTGTGAGTGCACATAGGCTTGCGCAAGTTGTCAGAGCTCAATATTTTTCCAATTTGACACTCATTGAGGATTTTGCCAGTTTGAGTCGGCGAAGGAGTTATATAGATGTAGTTATTAGATGACATCCTGTGGCGGGATGCAAGCAGAGTGCAGTGCCCGTCTCTGAAACATTACAGAAACATGTGTTCACATTGAACTGCGAAAAGTGTTAATTCAATGTATAAAAGGGGAAGTTCTTGGGACACACCATTCATAACCAAGTAATTCACGCTGGCGCTTTGAAAGTGCAGGCTATTATTGACATGAGACCCCCTTTAAACAATCAGGAGCTGACAAGGTTTATGGGAATGGCAAACTACCTGATGAAGTTTGTCCCGAACATGCCGAAAATAGCCCATCCCATGAACACTCTTCTAAATGGGGAACGCAAGTGAGTATGGACCTCAATCTAACAGAAAGGGTTCAAACAATTATGAAAGCCCAGTTCTTTCGGAGTGCGATCCGGAGAATCCAGTGGTAGTTTCTGTCGATGGGTCTCATCGTGTGGGCTGGGCGCCGTTCTAAAACAGTGGCAGAAAGATGAAGTCCACAGATCTGTTGCGTACGCCTCCTATAGTCTGTCAGAAACGTAAAGGCAGTTCAGACAAATTTAGAAAGGTCTTGCTGGGACCTGGGCATGTGACAAGTTTCAGGAGTATGCCACAAGCTTACAATTACCAGAATCCATAGTAAACAAAGTTCAACCAATAGAACAAACAAGGATGTCGTCAATATGCCGCTAATCGGTATGTAGTAACCGAATGTCTGTTGTAACCGTTCTGCATTGCCTGGTGCTAAAATCTTATTCTGTGCTGTGACAGTTTCCACTGGTTTCTGTTCTACTTGTTTCTTTACAGGTTCCTTGTCTTGAGCCACCTTGGAGAAGTACAAGTCACTTGCGTCTGTACATGGCCAACAGCAGTCTTGCCACTAGTTTTATGTAACCAAGGTCAAAATTTAAATGCAGACACCTTTACACAGTGGCGTACCAACTCTCTCTCTCTCTCTCTCTCACACACGCACACACACACACACACACATCAGGAAAGAGAACTTTATCGACGTGCTCGCATTTCGATATAAATTTGCATAAAAATAAATGACACAAACGCCCATTCTTAGATACCATGAAGTTCAATCACACTTTAACAGGCCAGGGAATGGCTCCCTTTGCCCAATTTTCGCGACATATATGCGACGCTCATATTACTTTCATGCCTCTTTTTCAGATAATGCTTTGGCGTTTAACATCTACAGATACCACAAATGTTTAATAAATTTATCATGAATGTTAGTCGTTGGCATGGAGATGTACCAAGCGTCAACGAGGATACACTTGCGTTGAATGGGGCTATTGCTGCCGAACACCGAAACATACATTCGGCAAACCCTCCTTTATCAATGTACAGTAAACATTTGATTACCCCTGTAATGGCGTGTTTTATTTTAGTGTTATATGTCGATTCCTGTGACGGAGGGATCAAGAATGTTTTTTCAAGGAATGATTACTGTTATATTTTGTAGAAGTAATACATCTTCTTGCACATACTCAGGCATGCGTGTATTATAATTTGCCTTATTTGCTAATAGTCTGTTTAGTGTACCTGGAATGTACAATAATTCATAATATTGCTATTATAATATTACTGTTGTAGTGAATAAGAAAGACGTTGATACCATCAGGTCAGCTATCATCAGCACAAGAAAAAAGCACGAGATCGGCGATCAAGCACCGTCATCTGGGTTCGCCTGCCTTCCTTTAGGGCTACCAACCGCTTGCTGAGTCCTTCAATAAACCCCCTTTACATTTGGTGGATCGTGCTGGGTAACTGCATCACCTACACCCTGGAACTTCGATACCGCACCCTGCCGTCGACCATGCAAGTTGACGCTGCCCAACAGACAGCACCTCTCGCGGCTCCTACTTGCCCCGGCCCGGTTCACCAGCGAGACCCCCCGATCTTTTCGGGCGCCGAAGACCAGGACGTCGAGGACTGGCTGTCGTCCTACGAAAAAGTCAGTGCACCAAACAGGTGGGATGACGCTGCTAAGTTGAGCACCGTAAACTTTTACTTGGCTAATGTGGCGAAACTGTGGTACACAAACCACGAATCCGAGTTCGAGAACTGGGTCACTTTCAAGCAGGCAATATCCTCGGTTTTCGGTCGCCCTGCCGTGCGGAAGTTGCACGCCGAACAACGCCTGCGCTCACGGGCACAAGAACCTGGCGAAACGTTTACAGCCTATATCGAAGATATACTCGATCTCTGCAAGCGCGTCGATGCCGCAATGAGTGAAAGTGCCAAAATCCAGCACATTATGAAAGGTGTTGATGACGACGTCTTTCAAATGCTCCTGGCGAAGTCTCCTGGCACGGTGTCTGAAGTGGTAACTCTGTGCCAGAACTACGACGAATTGCGACGGCAACGAGCTCTCACCCGTCGTCCATTTCAGCCTAACCAATCACTCGCTGCACTGGATGTCGTACCTGACCACTCCCGCCTTCTAGCACAAATGAAAGACTTTGTGCGTGAGGAGGTCGCACGTCAGCTTTCCCTCCTGCCGTTTTGTCAGTGCCAAGAGCTCCCGCAGCAGCAGCAAGAGCAACCACCGACACCGTTAGCTCCCTTGCTCCGACATGCACTTCAGGACCAGATTGCCGAGGCTATGCCAGTGCCCTTTCAGCAGCAAGTTGTCGCCGCGCCTCTTACTTATGCTGACGCAGTAAAGAGGCAGCAGCCACACCAGCCCTCGCCGTTCAATGGACTGCCGCATGTCACCGCTCCTACTCAGTCTTCCGTCGCATGGGCTCCTCCCCTCGCTACCACAGCCTCGACTCAGCCGTATGCCGCGTGGGCGGCGCCCCTTGCTGCAAATGCCTGGCGAACGCGCGATAACCGGCCGATCTGTTTTGCGTGCGGCGGACCTGGCCATATCTCCCGATACTGCCGTCGTCGCGTGCCCGCCTACACAGACGTCCGACCACGAAGCAACTATATGGACCGACCACCTTTTGGTTATGAAAGTTCGGATCGTCAGTCAAACACGTCTTCCCGTGACTATCGAGCAACTTCGTCTCGTCGCTCACCTTCACCCAATCGACGCTCCTTGTCACCCATGCGTCCACGACCAGCCCCTCAAAATGAGGGAAACTAGCCGTCGCAATTCAAGGGGCAAGAACTGTGCTATCGAAATCTTCAAGTCCTCGCACCTTGCCGTCAAATATCATCGAAGTTTTTGTAGACGGTGCCCATGCATACGCTCTTGTGGATACCGGCGCCGCTGTGTCTGTTATAGACGCCAAACTTTGCCGCAAGCTCCGAAAGGTGACCACGCCGCTTGATATGTTCTTACGTGCAGCAAATGGAGAACCTGTTCGACCTATAGTTGCCTGCACTGCCCGACTCAAAATTGCAAAGGACCACTACATTGTTGAGTTTATCGTCCTTTCCTCGTGCTCTCATGACATCATACTTGGCTGGGATTTCCTATCCCGTAATCGTGCCGTTATAGATTGTGCCCGTTCCGAACTTGAACTGCTTCCGTTCTTCGACCAGCCCTACGACCACACTAATCAAGCCGCGCACAAGCTAGTTGTCAAAGAAGACACTGACATTCCACCGACAACAGCTGTTTTGCTCCCTGTGGTCTCCGACGGCATGCGTGATGAAGTAGCATTCTTCGAGCCATCAAGCCTCTTTCTAAGTCGGAAACCACTTCTGCTCCCTTATTCAGCCCTCTCAATTTCTAATGGAGCCAGTGCTCTCTGCCTTACCAATCCCTTCCCGCATACCATCAAACTGTTTAAAGGCGAGTCTCTTGGATGCGTACAGCCCATTGATAACGGACAAATTTTTACCGTGCCGCAAGAATCATCCCAAAGTGACCTCGCCGCCGTCAGTGCTCTTAACCACTCTCATCTACAGGCTTCAAAAGTGTTCGATTCGGCGATCGCAGACGGACTGTCACCATCTGAACGATCTGAACTCCTCCAACTGCTGTACCAGTACCGCGAATCTTTCGATGTTGTTCAACCTTCACTTGGCCGCACTTCTACCACTCTACATTACATCGATACCGGCTCCCGTGCGCCACTACGACAGCGACCATATCGTGTTTCTGCGGCGGAACGCCAAGTTATTACCGAACAGGTGAACGATATGCTCCAACGTGGCGTCATTCAACATTCACAAAGTCCATGGGCCTCACCTGTAGTGCTCGTTAAAAAAAAGGATGGTTCCGTTCGCTTCTGCGTGGATTACCGGCGCCTAAATAAGATCACTCGAAGAGACGTGTATCCTTTACCCAGGATTGACGATGCCCTTGATACTTTACAAGGTGCCGAGTTTTTTTCATCATTATATTTGCGCTCAGGGTACTGGCAGGTCCCCCTTGCAGATACCGATCGACCAAAAACAGCCTTCGTGACACCGGACGGTCTGTATGAGTTTAATGTCATGCCCTTCGGCCTCTGCAATGCACCTGCCACCTTCGAGCGCATGATGGACTCGGTTCTTCGGGGTTTGAAATGGCAAATCTGTCTCTGCTATCTCGACGATATAGTCGTCTTTGCGCCAGACTTTGGAACACATCTCGAGCGCCTCAAACACGTCCTCACGTGCCTGAAGAATGCTCAGCTCCTACTCAACCTCAAGAAGTGTCACTTCGCTGCTCGGCAACTTACGATTCTCGGGCACGTCGTATCAAAGGACGGTATACTTCCAGACCCGGCTAAGTTACGTGCTGTCGCCGACTTCCCCAAACCAACGACTATGAAGCAGTTACGGAGCTTCTTGGGGTTATGCTCCTACTTTCGCCGGTTCGTGCGCAACTTCGCCTCTATCATTGCGCCTTTGACCAAACTTATAGGCAGCACCACTGATATTTCGTCATGGTCTTCTGAGTGTGACCAAGCCTTCTGTACCCTTCGTCGTCTCCTCACTTCGCCACCAATACTGCGTCACTACGATCCTGCGGCAGCAACTGAGGTCCACACCCACGCCAGTGGTGTCAGCCTCGGTGCAGTTCTCGCGCAACGCAAGCCTAGATTCGCCGAGTATGTCGACGCCTACGCCAGCAGAACTCTTACCAAGGCTGAATCAAACTACAGCGTCACCGAGAAGGAATGCTTGGCGATCGTTTGGGCGCTTGTCAAGTTCCGCCCATACCTTTATGGCCGTGCTTTTTATGTAGTAACGGACCACCACGCATTATGCTGGTTATCTTCGCTTAAGGACGTATCGGGTCGTCTTGCCCATTGGGCTCTTCGGCTTCCAGAATATGACATTCGCGTGGTATATCGTTGCGGCCACAAGCATGCCGATGCTGATGCACTGTCACGATCTCCCCTATCCCCGGACATCGCATCTGTTTCCTCGGACAACACGTTGTCAGTGCTTGACGAGGACACCATCTCTTCTGCACAACGCAATGACCCATGGATCGCTTCGCTTCTTGACGCGTTATCCGAGGCACCGACACTTCCAACCACTCGAACCCTGCGCCGCCAGGCTCCGCATTTCAGTATTCGGGATGGCCTTTTGTACCGGCGCAACTATTCAGAAGATGGTAGGAAATGGCTACTAGTCATTCCCCGAACGCTGCGCTCTACCATCTGCTCGTCGTTTCATTCCGACCCGCAATGTGCTCACGCCGGTGTTTTCAAGACCTACGAGCGCCTACGAAAAAGGTATTACTGGCGCAGAATGTTTACCTTCGTCCGCCAGTTCATTCGCGGCTGCCACGAATGTCAGCGGCGGAAAAGCCCGCCACATCCTGCAACAGGTTCATTGCAGCCACTTCCATGCCCAGACCGCCCATTCGACCGAGTAGGAATTGACCTCTACGGACCACTACCATTAACAACGGCAGGCAACCGATGGGCTATCGTGGCAGTGGATCATCTAACACGGTACGCTGGAACTGCTGCTCTCCCCACAGCTGCAGCACAAGACGTCGCAACTTTCATACTCAATCGTTTTGTGCTTCGTCATGGTCCTCCTCGAGAACTCCTCAGTGACCGAGGGCGTGTTTTCCTCTCCGATGTAATACAAGCACTTCTTCAACAGTGCCATATGGTTCACCGGAAGAGTACAGCCTACCACCCACAGACGAACGGCTTGACTGAGCGGTTTAATCGTACTCTGGGGGACATGCTCGCTGCGCATGTCGCTTCTGATCAAACAAACTGGGACCTCGTTCTCCCATTTGTTACATACGCGTATAACACCGCTACGCAAGTCACTACCGGGTTTTCCCCATTTTTTCTCCTGTACGGTCGCGAACCATCACACACCATCGACACTTTACTGCCATACTCGCCAGATCCCTCCGAATACAAGCCTGTCTCGGAAGCCGCTCGTTACGCAGAAGAGTGCCGCAAGCTAGCCAAGCGGCTTACTACATCCGACCAACAGAGCCAGAAGGAGATCCTTGACGACGACCATCGTTCTGCACCAACGTTCGTTCCTGGAGCACTTGTATGGCTTCATGTACCGCCTTGCGCCCCTGGTGTATCACCCAAGCTACTCTCCAATTATCATGGTCCCTACCGCGTGGTCGAGCGTACTTCACCCGTGAACTACGCCATTGAACCCCTCACGCCACCGAGCGACCGTCGTCGGCGTGGACGTGATATCGTTCACGTAAACCGCCTGAAGCCGTACTTTGACCCGCTTGTCCCCACGTGTTAGATCGCCAGGATGGCTTCAACTTTTTCGCCGGGGGTAATTGTAGTGAATAAGAAAGACGTTGATACCATCAGGTCAGCTATCATCAGCACAAGAAAAAGGCACGAGATCGGCGATCAAGCACCGTCATCTGGGTTCGCCTGCCTTCCTTTAGAGCTACCAACCGCTTGCTGAGTCCTTCAATAAACCCCCTTTACACTGTTATTAACCTATTATTAACTTCTCAATCATTTTCTTTAAAAATATATCATTTGTGGTGTTAGGGACGTAGTACATTGTTTACGTTCATTGTATTTGTATGAAAAAATTTTTAAGGGGCTTCCAGGCACCTTTGTTAATACATCAACACAAACGGTGTAGACAAAATTTTCCTTTAAAAGAACAAAATGTGGGCAATTATAACATTAAGCTATCTCTCATTGCTTCCTATCAAAATGGTCGTTAGCTGTATATTGAGTTCAATTGAGTATATTGCACAACAAGGTTGGGCGGAGACAAGGCAAAAAGCTGCACTGAGCAGCTTGAGGGGAACCTTTAAGGAATATTGGTGTAAATGGTCTTTGTCATGCACACTGCACCAGCTTGTTAAGCGAGGCAATAAATGACATGAAAATGACCCATCGCTTAATGACCAGCCCTGCACGACCATGTAAAAAATAAGAGAATAAATTATTTTCGATACGGCATACTGTTTTTCGTTGGTTCTTCTGCATTTAAAATTTTCTGTGTGCCACAAAATTGCCTGCTTATTATATGGCGTCACGAAGCCGGAAAGCATCTCCTTGAAAATGTAATTGAGTAGGCTAGCTGCCAATCACATAAACAGCGGCCACATATAGCAGCCGGCAAGATTAATTGTAAGTTTATTAAAATATTTTCACATGCAGCGTATTGGTGCTTAGTAGTTTTTGCACGTATACATCTCTGTGAGCTCATACTTGCTGAGAGAAAAAAAAAATAGAGAGAAATGAGCAGCGCTCTTTTACAATCTGAGATGTATTTTGATTTATAAAGGACAATTCAGGTTAATTGAAAACCAACTAGCCCGATTCCTAACTAAGCCTCCATGGGCTTAGTTAAAAAAACGCCAAGCCTGCGCGGAAGGTGCAGCACAGTCACAGCTAATGCTAGGCGAGCGATCTTAGAAAGCTTTTTCTGAACACTCATTGGGTAGCTGCTGCAAGCACACTCACTTGATATCCACTACGAATATTACTACGGCATTAATAATAAAAATTTTTAGATAGCACGCCAGCATTCGCTATGCTATTTATGCCTGAAATGGGTATGCCCCACAGTTATGTGAACAAGAACAAGCTTTTCTAATGGGTTAGAGCATCGGACAGCCCACTCGTTACATTGTTCGCATTGTGCGACGACTGGTTGTTCTTTCGCTGTTTTAAAACGCTTTATAAGTTGTATTAACGCAATTGCTTTCCCGACATCAAACCTGCCTAAGGCAAGATTGCCAACAAGTCCCAAGCACCGGCATGGCTCAGTGATGGCATATTGGGTGTGACTCGAGTTTTGATCTCGTAACAGCTTTTGCTGTAAAACCGTGGCACTTGACCTTCTCCCTGGTCCAGTGGGTCAAGTTGTGGGGCAAGCTTAAAGGATGAGCTTCCTACTGAGCTCGAGTTCACTGCTTTATTCGTGGCCACTTTACAAGCTGTCACCATTGCTCCAAGTTACCATAAGCACGGCTGATCAGGCTTATCATAGACTAAAGCGGGAAAAAAAATTAGCCTTTCAGTACAGAAAAACTTAAACATTAACAACGATTCATCACACTCATTAGCTCGTACAGCTTCGAAAGAGCAGCGGTGGTGGTATACTCTTTTCGAAAAAAATTATTTTTGGGAAGCAGCAAATGCTTTGACCGGTTCATAAACAGTTTGCTCCTTCCCATCGGCAATTGCATCAACAAGTCACAGCAGAATAAAAGCATGAACAAGTGACGTAATAATATAGGGCCCCGGTTCAGCGCTTGCCTGCTCTGCAATATTACACAAGACACGAAAGTGTCGCATAGGCGACCCGCACCGCATACAGCCTACAAGGAGAATCATCACAGTGGAAATGTTGGCCGAATTTCCCTCTGTTGTAAGATTGCCTCGTAACATTTTCATTCTCCCGTAAGAACAAAATTGTGTGGTTACTGTTGTGATGGAAAACTTCGCCTTACTTGTTAGTTTCCTTTGCGTGCAGCCAAGAGTGACCATTCATGGTGCACTGTCGAAAGTTGGGGGGCTCAGCCCCCCAACTTTACTCGGTTGGTGGGCTAGCGCTCCCTTTGCCACCCAAGCTGGTACTCCTATGCCTTTACATCATACTGGAGAGCACCCCTTCAACTGCCACTTTTGTATAGCAGCATTCACTCATAAATTGAAGCCACACTGGAGAGCGTCTTTTTGCCTGTGTGCACTGTGACACATCCTTCGCACACGAAAGAGTACCTCATGTGTCACAGGCTCATTTACACTGCAGTGTGTCCTTGTTCCTGTGTTCACTGCTACGCATCCTTTTTGGGAAAGACAACATGAATATCGATGTGTCTCGTAGTCATTCAGACTCGAAAAAGACCCCTAAAAACATAAACCCCTGACTATAAAGGCCCTTAAAGAACTAAAAAAAACCCTTAAGTGCCAGAGCATTCGTAGTTGCGGAAGCACAGGGAGGGTTTTTTGTTTACGGTTTTGTAATTCAAGCGATCCGAGGTGCATGAAACATTTTTTATGTGATTTAGCAGTTGAATTTTTTACAGCGTATGGCTTAAAACCAACTCTTATTTTTAATAAAAAGTTTAATAAAAAGTGCTTTTTCGTGATTTTACAGCTGTACCATGACGACAAAGGTTTGACTTGTCTTAAATATAGATTAACTGAAAATGCATTCCTCCCGTGCACCTGCGTGTGGTTGCACCTTACATACAGTATTAACAAGAAAATCAGACAGGTGTGAAATTGAGGTCATGCCTCTGAGGGATGTGCCACATTATATTTCCTGCAAGTTTACCACTTGACGCTGTGGTTTTTTTGTATATTTGATAGGTTCTGCTAGGTCTGTTTAAAGCAAGCTTTGTTGTAATCATATTCTCAATATAACGAATTGTTGTTTTATGGCAATGTCTAGCGAGCATATTTTGACCTTCACGAAAGGAAGCATGTTTTTATTCGCTTGTTCAATAAAACAGTCCCTCTGCTTCCACAAAGGGCAATTGAAGCAGTAATATGAAGCTTGCTTATGCCAGTTCTCAAATGGTTGCCTGCCTTTCTTTCAGCTGACTCATCTTTGATAATATTGTGTGCAGCATGACAGCGAGGAGCCATGGGCAAAACGTCTTTCTTTGCCTCTGTGAAAGATGCCATTTTTTTCTGTGCTTCACAAGTTTATTTTAAAATCAGCTTAATCTTCGATGCAAGGTTCCCTCCAAATTTATTGATGCATTTTCAAAATTTCGTCCAAGTGTAGCTACTTGGAATTCTTGACAGCAATGTTATAAACGTGACAAGGATATGGTTTTAAGGTATTTGACATGATCAGTAGTTTATAATAAATTTAATCTCGGGACATGCACACTCTCTGTTGAATTTTTATTGTTGGTAAACTTAACATTGAAACACTGCTACGTTTAAGTTAATGTGCAGATTATCGCACGTGAACAAAACTGCCTCAACGTTTGTCTGTAATACAGCAGGGAAATAAACACATTTCAAGAGATGATGTAATACACAGCTATCAGAATAGAGTGCTGTAGCAGATGTAGGGGCATGTGAACAATCACTTAAAAAGTAAATATGGCAACAAACCAACAACGGAGCCCTCGGGAACAGCAGATTGCACATGTCCAGATGACAAGGCCGTGTCATTTATGATGACACATAGTTGGTGGTCCGTCAGATTGTTCTTGAGCCATTCTAGGAGTCTAAAATTCCAAGGAAGAATAACTTGAAAACAATGAGATTATGTGGCACTACACCAAATGCCTTCCTAAAAAATGTCATTAACTTTTGTATTGTCGAAACATGTAGTTCTGTCATGTACGTAATCGGTTGGGTCGTACATGAAAACCCTGCAACGAAACCATGTAGAGATTTATGAAAAAAAAATATGGGGAAATGTTTTAAAATGCATGAATAAATCATATGCTCAAGTATCTTACTGGAGACTGATGTTGAAAACATTCCTACATGTACCCTATCGCCGTCTTTATGTACTGGTGCAATATTTGCCATTTTTCAATCATGTGGACCTTTTTTTTTTGTTGCAGTGATTCATAATAGAGAAAAAAGATACACTAAAGTGGTCCTGTATTTTTGCCATCTCAACTTGTTATGCTAATAAAAGTCTTGTAAATGTTATTTTTTTCATCCGGTCCTCTCTTCCGATCAACTTTCTTCACTTTTCACTCACATTTTCTTTCATAAACTTCATGTATTCAAGTGTCACGTGATGCTCGCTATATGCATCACCATATAGGTACTTGATATGCGTAATAAAATTGCAATAATTAGCCTAATAGTCAGGTGCCAAGTTTGTTGTTACATATGAAGATAAATTTGGGCGATTATGTATCGCCTGTCTGAATTGTTCCCAGGAGGATGTGCTTCTAGGCGTGACCAGGCTCGGGGAGCGCTTTTGACTTTCTTAACGAAACAGACTTGGCGTCACGATTCCAGACATTTTTCATGTGACTATTTGTTTGTGTGTGTGTGTGTGTGTGTGTGTGTGTGTGTGTGTGTGTTTTCCTGTTTCTTTTTAACTTTTCTCTTCTCTCTCTTTCTTTCTTCCCTTATTTCCTCTATGCCTTTCCTTCCTAAAGGAGCAGGCAGGCTTGGTGCCCCTTTAGGTGGCAGTTGTCAGCCTGTTCCCTCCCTATTTCTTCTGTCTTAGTGTTTTTTATGTACTCAAACTAAATAATAATAATAAATAATAATTGTATCTTAGTCAAGCCTTATGTATTGGCAGCAGGCGTCTAGTGAGGTATTGATGTGAAGAGTAATGGGAACTCACTTAAGACTCGCGTGGATCGGCACACTGCACTGCCACTGCTACAACGTGAGGATAGACCGAGATTAGCTTGTACCTAAGTGACCGGTGCAGCAGCTCTAGATTGGTTTGTGCTGGTGAATTCTCACTTTATGCATAAATCACAACACGTAGTGTGCATGCCTGTCTGTATTTCTTTGTCTCTGCTGGTTCCTCATTCTTGGCATCATTTGAGAAACATCGGTCTCTCATGTTCGTACAAGGAGGGCTGCATTCCTGCCAGAAGTGAACATATGTTAGCAAGTAGAAGACTTGTGAAATTGCAGCTTTATTTGCCACGGGGCGTGTGTCCCTTTGAGTGTCACCTGTGTCCTGCTGCATTCACTGAGGCGCCCTCACAGGAGAGTGTCCTTTTTCCTGTTTCCACTGCAATGCATCTTTTGTTGTGTGCAAAGGGAGCCTGAAAGCACATTTGTGCCTGCACAAGCAAATTCCCTTTTGCTTGATACCCATAATTTGTGGTCCGAGTAAGTCTTATAGACCGCATCTGCTTGGGAAGATAAGCACATAAGTAAAAATGGGGGAAAGAAGGCAACTTTTGTCTCCTTGTCTAAGTCCGTAATCATGAGTTGCAGTTCGTCCGCTGAGTTACTCAGTAATGCAATGTCATCAGCGAAGCGCAGGTTACTAAGGTGCTCTCCATTAACTCTTATTCCTAACTGTTCCCATTCTAGGCCTCAGAAAACCTCCTGTAAGCACACGGTAAATAGCATTAAGGAGATTGTATCCCCCTGCCTTACACCATTCTTGATTGGTATTCTGTTGCTTTCTTTATGAAGCACTATGGTAACAGTTAATTCTCTGTAGATTTCTTCTAGGATGTTTATATATATTTGCTGATATTTTTACCTAATCAAACACCTTCTTGTAATCTATGAAGGCTATGTATAGTGGTTGGTTATATTTTGAGCATTTCTCTATTACCTGATTAATAGTATAAATGTGGTCAATTGTTGAGTAGCCTGTTCGAAACCCTGCTTGTTACTTTGGTTGATTGAATTCTAATGTTTTCTTAACTCTGTTAGCAATTACCTTTGTAAATTGCTTGTATTCTACAGAGAGCAAGCTGATTGGCCTGTAATTCTTCAAGTCCTTCTCATCTCCTTTCTTATGTATTAAGATGATGTTAGCAGTCTTCCAAGACTCTGGTACTCTTCCCGTCAGGAGACACCTCATAAACGGGGTGGCTAGTTTTTTTTAACACAGTCTGTCCGCCATCTTTCAGCAGATCTGATGTTACCTAATCCTCACCAGCAGCTTTGCCTCTTTGCATGCTTTCCAAGGCTTTTCTGACTTCATCTATCATTACTGGTGGGGTGTCATCTGGGTTACTGCTAGTTCTTATAGTATTAAGATCATGGTTGTCCCAGCCACTGTACATGTTTCTGTAAAACTCCACTATTTTACTTATCCTATTCATATTGGTAGTTATTTTGCCTTCTTTGTCCCTTAGCGCAAACAATATATATATTGTTGGCATCTATTATGCGCTTCATCCTCATCTGCACAGCAGTCAATCATCATCATATGTTCTGGCTGACAATCATCATCTTCTTTGAACGTGCGCTTCATTATCGGGTCCGTTGCGCTTGTTCGTTCCCGAGTTCACGGCCAATAAAGCTCGTTACAACCGAGTCGTCATACGTGGTGGAGGTGGATTGACGATCCCAGTACCTCTCCTTACAACGCCTACTCGCTGGAGCTCCGTTCAGGCCGCCGCTTGGACCCTCAGTCCGCCAACATGTCTCAGAGTGAGTGGGAGGGTGCCCTTTCTGCTCCCGTCTTTGCGCCGCAAGCCCCTCCTCTTTACATCGTAAACCACCAGCGTGACCCTCCGATCTTCGCTGGTCACCGCGGCGAAGATGTGGAGGACTGGCTCGATAACTACGAGCGAGTAAGCGCAACTAATCACTGGGACGACTCTAACAAGCTCCGCCGAGTATCGCTTTATCTCACGGGCGTTGCCAAGACATGGTTCTTGAACCATGAGATCGACCTCACCGACTAGCCTGCCTTCAAGCAGCAGCTTCGTCAAGTATTCGGCACGCCAGCCGTTCGATCCGCTCTAGCGAGGAGGGCCCTAGATGCTCGCCAACAACATCCCGGCGAGTCACACACATCTTACATCGAGGATGTCCTTGCGCTTTGCCGGCGCGTCAATTCTTCGATGCCCGAGTCGGACAAACTGCGCCACATCCTGAAGGGCATCGGAAGCATTGCCTACAATGCCCTTGTTGCCCAGAATCCTTCTACTGTCACTGACGTCGTCTCTACGTGTCAGCGTCTCGACGAACTTGATTCTGTTCGCCTTCAGTCGGGCAATAGTGAACACCGTACAGCAGACCGGGACCTGCGTGACATGATACGGGAGATCATACGCGAAGAACTTCAATCAATGGGCATCTCACCACCTTCTCCATCTGTCACACAGCTTTCAGGCATGGCCCTGCGTGACATCGTAAGGGAGGAACAAACATCATTCACCGGTCCAGCCTACGTACAGCCACCTCCGTCTAGCCCTCCTAAGTACGCGCAAGTTGCGGCCGCGCCTCCTCGCAACGTAAACTCTACTTCGCCGCTGCCATAATTCACGCCGGTTGCTGCTGCACAACCGGTCCATTTCCGGCCAATGCCTACCGACCCTCTGTCTGTCCACTTGAGTGCGCTATCTCCCGGTGAGCCGAACGCCCTCTACTACCCGACTTGGCGCCCGTCACGCCTAACATGCTTTTACTGTGGATATCGTGGCCATATATCGCGCTTCTGCCGCAAGCGCCAGCAGGACGAGCGTCGCGGGTACGACATGCGCGAACGGGACTTTTCCAGTGGGGAGTCTTACGCTCGGCGTTATTCATCTGGACAGCAGCGGTCTCCATCTCCGCCCGCGTCGACTGAGACGCGGAACACTTACCGTTCAAGCCGACGCCGATCACCTTCGCCCTTCCGTCGCTCCTCCTCTCCTCTTCGGCCAGCCTCGTTTACGACTGACAACCGGTCGGAAAACTAAATGATGCAGTTTTTGGAGGAGAAACTGCATGTAACAGTAGGACTCATATTCCTCCAGCACGCCCGTTCAACATGGTTTCTGTTACGATGGAAGGAGTTCTCGTGGACGCTTTGGTGGACACCGGTGCTACAGTTTCTGTGATTAGGTATGATTTGTGCAAACGCCTGAAAAAAGTAATGACACCTTATAATGGACCCAATCTAGTCGAAGCCCAGGGGAACACTATCTGCCCTTTTGCTCTTTGTACTGCTCGTGTGTTTATTGATGACATTTTGCATTACATCGAGTTCACTGTGCTTACCCGGTGCTCTCACCAGCTAATTCTAGGGTGGGACTTCCTATCTTCTTCTTCAGCCGCTATATGTTGTGGTGAACGGATTTTGCACCTGACTAATACGAACTCCATGTTCGACGAAGGCGTCTACAAGCCACTAAGCCTGTTCGCTCGCGAAGATCTCGAACTACCGCCACATCAAGAACGAATTGTGACCCTGACCTCTAAGGACATCGACCATGGTGACGTATTGGTGTCCCCTTCGTCGACTTGCGTCGCTAAAGGCGTAGCCCTTGCATCAGGTGTCGTACGCTTTCACCATGGCTCCGCGCTCGTCATTGCTACGAATGAAACGCCAGAGAAAGTTCTCTTGCCAGAGGGCACTGCAGTAGCCTGTGTTGTAGATGCTGATCCTGTCAGCGTCACGCCACTTAAACCTGCCTCTACCAACGACCGTTCTATGAGTAAGCCTGGATCATCCTCTCCCTTCACAGCCCTTATCAGTGATGACTTAACAGCTATGCAGGCGCAGCAGTTGCTTGCGTTATTAACGAAACACGCCGATTCTTTCGACATCTGCTCCTCAACGTTGGGCCGAACTACCACTGCAGCGCATCGCATTCAGACGGAGGGAACATCTATTGTACATCGCCGCCCGTACCGCGTGTCTCTCGCTGAGCGAAAAATCATCGAGGAAAACGTCGCTGACATGCTCCAACGAGAAATAATTCGTCCATCAACTAGCCCTTGGTCATCCCCTGTTGTTTTGGTACGAAAAAAAGATGGCTCCGTGCGCTTTTGCTTTGATTACCGGGCACTTAACGACATCACACGCAAGGACGTATACCCCATGCCACGCATCGACGACGCCCTTGATTCACTGCAAGGCGCCGAATACTTTTCAAGCCTTGATTTGCGTTCGGGATATTGGCAAATTCCCATGCACGATGACGACAAAGAAAAAACGGCATTTGCAACCCCCGATGGCCTATACGAATTTAACGTGATGCCTTTCGGGCTCTGCAATGCGCCCGCGACGTTTGAACGCATGATCGACACCGTCCTGCGTAGTCTCAAATGGAAGATGTGTCTCTGCTACCTTGATGACATTATCATCTTTTCATCAACGTTTTCTCAGCACCAGAGGCGCTTGGATGACGTCCTAACATGCCTCACCGGTGCGGGTCTGCAGCTCAACACTAAGAAATGCCGTTTCGCCACCAAATCCATCAAGGTTCTCGGTCATGTCGTCAGCAAGGACGGTATTCGCCCTGACCCCGAAAAGATCGCTGCCGTCCTTCGGTTTCCACGCCTCACAAGACTTAAGGATTTACGAAGTTTTCTTGGCCTCGCATTCTATTTTCGTCGCTTCATATGAAATTTCGCTTCAATAGCTGCGCCACTTCACAAACTACTTGCTTCTAATGCACCCTTTGTGTGGTCCGAGGAATGTCAGTCGGTGTTTGACCTATTCAAGGAAGCTTTGCCGTCAGAGCCTGTACTCTGCCATTTTGATGACACCGTCCCAACACTCCTGCATACCGACGCCAGCAGTTGCGGTATAGGTGCTGTTCTCCTCCAACGCGATAACTCTGGACTGGAAACGGTCATCGCATATGCTAGCCGAGTGCTTACTTCTACCGAAAAGAACTATACCATCACTGAGCAGGAGTGCCTCGCTGTGGTTTGGTCCATACAAAAGTTCCGTCCTTATCTGTACGGCCGTCAATTCACCATTGTAACGGACCACCACGCCGTATACTGGCTTTCTACAATGAAGAACTTGTCCGGACGCTTGGGTCGTTGGACTTTACGCCTACAGGAGTATCAGTTTGAGATTATTTATAAATCGGGTAAAAAACATCAAGACGCCGACGCTCTTTCTCGTTGCCCACTACCTACGGCTTCGTTCGACACTCCAGCTGCCACCTCCAACGACACCAGTGCGCACGTGACTCCCACTTCTGTTGCCTTGCTCGCCTCGCTGTACCAACCGCCAATAGACGAACAACAACCCTTCAGTTCTCGCCAGCAGGCTGACCCGTATGGTCGGCGCATTATAGACCACCTCTCAGGAGCTACGCGTCCACCCAATGCACGCCTTCGTCGACAGCTCGAGCACTTCAAATTTCAGGACGGTGTGCTGTATCGTCACATATATCACCCTGACGGCCAACGCTGGGTACCTGTTCTGCCGCGTGCTCTTCAACATCATGTACTTAACGCCTTTCATGACGATTTGACTGCTGTCCACCTCGGCTTTCACAAAACCTACGACCGCATTCGAAGCCGCTTTTATTGGCCTGGGATTTCTACCAGCGTGGCAAAGTACGTGGGTTCCTGCTCTCCGTGCCAACTTCGCAAACTTCCGACATCTCCCCCGGCTGGTCAGTTACAGCCAATGACCGTGCCCTACAACACCTTTCGAGGTCGTCGGTGTCGATCTCTATGGGCCCCTTCCTGTTACTGGTGCTTGAAATAGATGGATAGTCACCGCCGTAGACCATATATGACACGCTACACCGAGACAACTTCAGTAGCTACTCGTTCAGCATCGGAAGTTGCTGACTTCGTCCTTCAGGCCATAATACGTCATGGTGGTCCTCGTGTACTTCGAAGTGACCGTGGAAAGGTGTTCTTATCACAGCTTTTAGGTGAAGTTCTTCGCGTTTCTGGTGCTACATACAAGATGGCGTCTAGCTACCATCCTCAAACAAACGGTCTGACCAAGAGATTTCATCGAACCCTTGCCGACATGATCGCCGTATACATTCAACCGGATCACAGAAACTGGGATAAACTTCTACCGTTCCTCACTTTCGCCTACAACACCGCTGTTCAGCGCACAACCGGCTACTCACCGTTTTATCTCGTTTACGGACGTTCACCTACTTTCTTTATCGATGTTTCCTTCTTCACCAACAATGGCCCTCCATCACCATCTTCTTGCGAAGAATATATTTCTCGCCTTGCCCAGTGCCGCCAGCACACTCGTATGAACACGGAAGCTACGCAACAAGCAAGGAAGGCCGTCTACGACACCTCTCATCGTGTGGTATCATTCCGACCGGGTGACGAGGTGCTGCTATTGACACCAATTCGCACACCTTGTCTCTGCGACAAGTTCCAGCCTCGATTCATCGGCACATATGTTGTTTTAGAGCAGACTTCACCTGTCAACTATCGTGTGACGCCTCTTGTCGTGCCAACTGACCGCCGTTACCGCAGCACCGAAATTGCACACGTTTCCCGCATGAAGCTTTTCACACGACGTTGCTCGTCACCTTGACTACCCGCCCGCAGCGGCCAGGCTGGCCGCTTCCACGAGGTGGGGGGGGGGGGGGGGATCAGTGTAGGCATCTATTATGCGCTTCATCCTCATCTGCACAGCAGTCAATCATCATCATATGTTCTGGCTGACAATCATCATCTTCTTTGAACGTGCGCTTCATTATCGGGTCCGTCACGGCCAATAAACCTCGTTACAACCGAATCGTCATTATATATATATATATATATATATATATATATATATATATATATATATATATATATATATATATATATATATATATATATATGCTCCCACAATTTCATTTACATACTCCGGAAAAGGCTAAATCGCCAGCCTTCTTCGGATATATATAGATATATATTTGCATGGAAGGGATGATGAAACATTCATGGAAGCTTCTTTACTAAATGTTTTCAGGATGCGCTGTCCACCAGCTGACAACGTTCAATAAGAACAATTTTATGAAGGTTTTGTTGTCCCATAGGGTTCGGCTTGAATGAAGTTTGACCATTGCCACACATGCACGCACACAAACAGTAGCTGTATGTTTACTTTGTTGCAGATAATATAGAAAATTTCTTAAAACTTTTATGACAGCACACGCACGGCGAAATGTGTGTAATGCGTTACCGTCAAGCAGCTGACATTCGCAGGTGATGTACTTGTACCTATTTCATTATTATTTTTTCTCATGATTCCAAACAAACTGATGCATGTTGCCTATTTCGGCAAACAGAATATTGCCCTTATTGCTTTCTTTAACAAACTCAGCGGTTCTTTGGAGTGTGGTTGAATAGTTTCGAGCCTCGAGAAATGTGAGAGGAAAATGTAGTATGTGATTGCAATATAGGAAAGTTTGTAATTGCAGCTCTAACTTGTGTCTCTTGGAAACAGTGGAATGTGTTTTGAATACCGACTGTAGAGTTAAGAAGGCACTAGGTCAAAATAACCAGGGGCACACCTCGGAAAGAGTGGCCGTGTGCCTTAGAGCTGCATCCAGAATTTCTACTTTTGTTGGCTTTATTCTCGAGTTATAATTTTTGTGTGTATTCGTGATCCCGGTTGAATGTCAGCGTGTGTCTCCTTGGTTATTTTTATGCGGGTCGTCTTAACGTTGTGACAAGCATCGAAGTCATGCATCGCCATTGAACCCCATTGTCAGTCTTGCCTAGAATAATTATAACTCGATAGTCATAACGCTACGATATGCCGTAGAATGCATTAAAAACTGTGGTAACATATGCAAGTAAAGCACGCCCCATTTGCATTCCTCGAATAGTTAAGTTAGTACCCGATTGAATAAATCAACGATTTTTTGTCAAGGTTGATGTTTCAGCAAATATTGTTTACTTTTTTAAGTATATCAGTACTGGTACTTTCAACAGTGACTGCACAATTTTAACCTGTGTATTTGCTGACTCAGAGTAAACAATCATGTGAAAAATGCGAAAAAAAAAAATTTTGCTATTTTGCAGACTTGTTGCTTGCCTGCAGAGGTAATGCCGCCTGTGCAGCTCATATGAATACCTGAAACTGTTTTGACAATTGTTTACAAAGGCATTGTGGCATTTGTTTGAGTCGTTCAGATCACTAACAGATTACTTGCTCTGCACAGTGGGTGGATTGTTATAATGCATAAAATGTGCATATTACTACCGAACACGGCGTACCATTTTACACTGTTTTTTGCTGTGCAAGCTTTGGCGCATTTTTAAACTCCTCAGACTTAGCACACAGCACGTCACATGTGCAACTAGTCAGGCTTGACTTCTTTAGTGGTGTGGTGGCATTCAGAGATTGACAATGTGGTGGAGCATGGCTTCCTTAGTTTATGGTTACTTGGCTGAGGACCACAGAATACGTGGGTTAGCCCAGAGTGCTCATTCACGAAATGACTCTCTAGTTTCTAATCACAAGTGACTACTTTTATATATAGATGCTTTTCTTACCTTTTTGTTCAAATAAGCTTCACTGATTTCAGCAAAGCCACTCAGGGTTAAGCACAAAGCTACATTTAATGCAAATCAGTTCTGTGGTGACCCGCTTGTGGCATCAAGCTACAAAGAAATTCATACGGATTTCACAGGAAGAAAAGCTTCTTAGTGGCTGAAAAATTCGTCCTGGTTCCAGGATCGTACCCGGGACCAACGCCTTACCGGGTCTGTTGCTCTACCAATTGAGCTATCCGGGAAGCTAGAAGTTGGCAGCGCAAGGGCGAATTCATCGACAGCTCAAAGCGCATGTACACAAGTAATGCAGATGAGTTCTGCAAAGACGGGCAAGGTGGCAAAAGGGTTAAGAAAGGGAGCACGAAATCCTATGCAGCTTCATGCACCATGACACTCCTCATATTCACGTTGTGGTTTTGCAATGTAAAACTGCATATCATTCTAATATTAATTCTAGCTTCCTTGAGCGCAGCATGTGGGTACGGCTCTGACACTGCGTGGGAGGAAAAATGCTAACGTAGCAGTACGTCAATGACTGCGAACGGTTTAGAGGAGTCCTGCAACACGTTTCTGAGTTATAATGAAATACTCCTATTATTAGCACATGCTGCTTCGCGAATCACATGTAGCAAGAATTTTTTAATCCGGCAAGTGTGAGAGGGGTTACGGGGATATTTCGTTTGCTTCAAGCATGTTCTTTCTCCTCTTGTACTACAAGTGCGTTGAAAGGTAAACCAAGAAACAGGATAGCACGGGGGCATCAAGATGTATCCCTCCATCAGCACGCATCTTGACCTTGAGCACTTTTTTTTTTCTTTGAACATGTTGCTTACTTTCACTGCGATTGTGTGTTCGGGCAGGCTGCAGAATCCCGGGGTGGCCCAGTAGTTGGCCGCAGGGTTGGGCATGTAGAATCATTTCTAGAAAAAAGAATGAGGGATTTTTAGCAAAACTTTAGAATGAATTGTGAATGCCAGACCACACACAGCGCTGCAGTATTTTGGCTGACGGCAGCATTTTCTGACCGTGCTCAAAAAGTGTAGCAGTTCCCCTTTGAAATATATATATCTGCACCTTGTTGGTACCTGCAATGGCTATTTGTTGTTGAATTGATTTGAACGCTTACTTGAACTTTGTCTTCATTGCTAATGCAACTCTGGGTGAAAAAACAGTGTATTTGGGACAGCCTTCTAGCTTATGATTTGGCATAATGATAGTTCCATGTTAATTATAACTTTGGAGTTGCCTTAGTGAAGACAGATATTCTCGTTTTGTGGTTCACAAGCAGTAAATGGCACTTCACAGACAAGTGCAGTCACGTAAATGCTGACATGCTTTTATTCTAACAAATGCTTACCAGAACTAGGCATCTTGCCAAAATTTTGGTGGCCTTATTCATAGGTCAGCAAACCCCCTTGTAGATCAGCTTATTCAGACTGACCTACACTCCGAGCTGCGGGTCCAAGTTTGAGTGAGTCTAGGTGAATGATACAATGGCGAGCTTGAGTCCAAGTCAGTCCGGCTGAGGTAACATTTAGTGAGTCCGAGTGAGTTTACAAAATACAATTCTTGAGTGAGTTTGCGTGAGCTCCACATTTTAGTGCCATTGTGTGGTGATATGTGCTCAGGTTAATCAGTCTTATATTGACTAGCATTTTACATTAAACCCCAGATAGTATTATTGTTAGTAATTTTGTGCCCCTATAATGTTTCATAAACAAATATGAAAGCTAGTATTAACAATTCAGTCTTGGCTATTTATTGCCGTTCTTGCTGTTTTTATTCTCCTGTGTGTGCAGAGCACTTCAGGGACCTGGGATGCCATATGCTGTTGCTTTCGTAGCTTGGCGTAATGCAGGTAAACCACAAATGGAATAGTCATCTGTATCATATCGAGTGCGCGCTCGTGATGAAGCTACCGTGGTAGTTGCCAATGCGCCTGAGGACCTTCATTTAAGACTTGATTTATAAACCAACCTTGTCCTTATTTCTCGTTGTCCTTCATAATATTGTGTCCGCCTCAGTGGTGGAACAGCTAAGGTGCTTTGCTTATGCCCCGAAGGTCACAAGTTCGGTGTAATGGTGCTTTTACGGGTTACATTGGATACCAATGTAACATGAGGGAGCAAAACATTGACTAACATTACCTGGGATACCATAATGTATTTGTTCCTTCAGAGCACTGATTCTCTGGGAGTTGCTTCAATGTGCAACTCAACAAATTTCCATGTAGTTTGTTCACCAATCATGAAAAGGGCCCTGCAACAGTAATCCGAGCAATTTTTCGTACAGCTTTATTGAAGGAATGCATTGCATCAGAGCAGTTCATTGGGCGAGTTGTTGTGCTTTCATCTAGAACTAATAAAGGTGTGACAGAAAGCGCACACGAAAAGAGGTTTGTTGCACATTTATTAGTTCATCAAAGAAGCTTATTATTACCTGTAGAATCTACTGCTTGTGCGAATTGGGGCTAGCCCGCCACTTTTGTGCGGGCTTCGCCACCTTTTCTGCTGTTTTCATGTCCCGACATGACTCCTTGCTTTTGTGCGAGTGAAGCTTGGTGCCAACGAATATTTGTGATAGGGCCGAATTGTTCTTGTACTAAGACGCTTAGCAGATGATGGGAGAGTTAAATTGATTGTACCTGCAAACCAGCCATGAAGGAATAAAAGGAGGTTAACTTTTCTCCAAGCTTCCAACGCCAGATTGTTATTGAGCTTCATTAAATTTGTAGGGGAATCCAGGCTTTTGTATATGCCAAATGTAAATTTCAAGGGTTTAACTGAACATTTTCTAGTTGCGAAACATTTTTTGGATAGTGCACATCCCGCACAATTGATGTGTACTCGAATTTAGAAGACCTCACACAGTAATTGCAAGATATAAGTTTTATGCCACTTGGTGCTTTCCGAAGTTATCTTTTAAGAAGCCACAGTTTCTGCAGACAGGTGGCACAAATATCGGATTGTCCATGACTGAAAAATAGAGAAGGATGCAAAGAAATAAGTGACAAAAAAGTTTGGTTTGATTGGGAATTTAACCCAGGCTACCTGCTTGGCAATCAGGCGTTCTACCACAGAGCCGTGCTTGCAACTTCGTGGGGGAAAAACACTGTGTGAATGGAACGTAGTGGGAGGAGTCTTCTTGATGCGTGTAATGTTAGTTGGCAGAAGTATGGGGTTGCTCTCAGCTTCAGAGAGTGAAAAAGAATGGGTGTTTAAAAGACCACTTATTAAAAAGCATTCAGTTTTAATTAATCATCAGCGGCAAAAGTATCAACATAAGGATAAACTGCGTTGGTTCGCACTTTGCCTTACAAATCTGTGGTGTGCACTTATCTGATTTGCAAAGTGAAGAATTGTGGCTTATCTGGCACTTGGCTGTACTTGCAGTATGCATTCGAAGATAGTTTAAAACGGCCAATTTTGTGTGCACAGTTGTTTGTTTTCTTGCAGCATGGTTGAGGCATGCACCAAGAAGCAAAGCTAGGGTAACAGTTGAGAAGGAATTGACCATGGGGCCTAATCATGTTACTGCGTTTTATTCTTGCACGCCAAGCTCAAGCAATTTTCTTTGTATTTGTTGTTCGAACTTGGGTTTTACATTCAGTGAAATCGCAAGTGAGTACATGGGTTGCCTCTCGCAGCAGCTGTGTTAAGTATTTAGCTCGTAATACTCAAGTCATGCAATGGTCGAGGGATTCGGGCTTATGGCATTATTTGTTTAGAGAAGAGCGAGTGATTGCTGGCAGCCCTCAAGATGTAATTGTAAATTCCAGGTCACATGCTGCGCTCTAATGTCTAGTTGACATGCTTTTAGGAGCCTCAACTGTCGATCGACAGATGATAAGGCCAAGTAAATTATACGATGTAATTTGTAGTAATTGTGATATAAATGTAGAGAAAGTAAAGTGGGCAAAAAGATTACTTGCCAGCAGGAAGCAGACCTTCAACTTTCAGATTTAGCGTCAGAAGTCCTACGAATTGAGCTTGAGTGCAGCCATCACCCCGCACTCGTCATCGCGCATATCTGTGCATTTAACCTTGGGAGTGTTGGCACCAATTGCAGCCATAATGATGAGTGCGGAACACACTTTTTCTGCTTCCTAGTGCTTTATAGCATATGATCCTTTTTATGAACTGGCAGCTGACCAATAATCCTGAAGGCATCAAATCTGCCAAAATGAGACCCTCGCATTGAATTTAAGAACTGAGGGAAATTTTAAGGGCTTGTTCTTTTTGTTAGATATAATATGAATGAGAACAGACAATAATTGCTTGTTCTCATTAATACTGGCTAAAAAGAACAAGTTCCGAAATTCTTATTTTTTTCTTCATTCACTGTAAAAAAAGGCATTTAGGTTTTAATACATAACTTTTGTAAGCAATCCAGAATGATCAAATAAATAATTTTTGAAGAAATAAAAAAAATTTCTTGTATAATACAATTTGAAACCCCAGACAATGTTCTTTGACTTTCCTTCTGTATACATAGTGTACACGTGCGCCACGCAATGCCCATTAGTCACTTCTGAAGTGAGCCACCGACATGCCCGGGCACCTGCCAACTCCGTCGTCTACCTTCACCATGTTGTCTCCTCAAGCTTGCGCCTATTTAGCTTTGCCTCACGATGCAAGTTTGAGGGCTGCTAGTGAGGCAAGTTAATTTAGTAGTCCCCGAAGAGAGAGCAGAGCTTCGGTGTGTTTCTTCCCCGAAAGTTATTACTCAAAGTTGAGAACGCACTTTGCAATTTTCCGAAAAGTACCGGCGTGTTTGGCTGGCGCGGATTAACAAAAAAACTACTTGAAGAAACTCGGTGATATTTGCGTCTTCAGGTGTAACTTCATTCCTGGTAAGTGCCATAGCCAAGCACTTACCTGCAAACGGAGATAGCTTACCATGATACTGTACATACAAACTTGTCCGCGACCACTGCATGCACAATCAGCGTGTCAGGGAGGCGGTCAAAATCGTGATGGTGATCGCGCAAATTCGGGTATTGCATTGAAACAAACTGTGAAAATGGATGCGAAACAATATTAGTTCATATCGAAGTATAGCCGATCGGTTCGAGTTGGGGAGTCAGGATTTTCGAAAATTGGTCAATTAATTTCCTAACACGGTCTCCATTATTTTCAGGGTCTCCACTGTACATTAGCATACAAAAAAAAAGTACAATACAAGGTGAAAAAGGTGTCAAAACATACGGGAAGAAAAAAAGTAATGACCGGCATTACTGTGGCATGCACCACGCAAAGTCTCTATCTGCCTCGCATAATGTTTTCCTCGGCTGTTTCCACAAACTTCAGTCAAACAAGCTCAACATCAGCACTTTTTAAAATACATGGGGGGGGGGGATGCTGGTACTTTGGTGGCGTGGGCCGCAGCAATATAATATTGTTAATATTATATCTCTTGTAAGCTTGCCTAGCTTCGCAGGACTCATTTTTGATAAGAGCTGCTGCGCTTTGCTCATCCGCTCTTAAAAGTATGGCTCGAGAAACTTTGGGCTTTCACTTGTTCTTGGGCCACGCAATTTGTGGTGTTTGTAGTGAAAGCGAGATAATGGGCCCTCGTAGGTCGTGGCGGGCAGCCGGTGTATGCGTTGGCTGGTATACGTGTCGCACATCTTGATTTTCTGATCTTGTATCGGGTGAACAAACGAGGCCTTCCTGATCCGATGAGCTCGTTAAAGTACGACAACAAAACAAAACCAGAATGATTCCTTTCTACATTGTACACAGCAAGAGATAACGAGCCCCCCACAAAACGCGCTGCAGCACGTGAACTGCCATAGGTACCCAGGCATGGCGGGAGAGGGCGACAACGGCGTAAGTGACATCACATGAACACTATGTATTCTTAAAGTCACAGCACATGCTGATTTCACTCAAGACTTCATGTGTATCCAAGTCTCAAATGAAACTGAACCTGCAATAGTGTCAGTGTCAACAGTTGGCTGTCATCTGACCAAGCATAAGCCACATGACCTTCTTTTTTTTTTGTTTCTTCACGTGGCTGCACTACAATCACTTTTTTTAACACATTAAAGAGAACCGTTTTTGGCTAAAGTCGGGCAGTATCATTCTAACAGGTGAAAGATTTGCGTGCTTCGCCGGAATTGCTGGGAAGGATTCTTTAAAGAGTGGGCCACTATTAAAGCTGTGATAGATTAAAAAATCAAATTATTATTGATCACTTTTCATTATAATCGCAAAGCATCATAATTGCTTACTTTTGGTTCATAATAATTATACAGGAGATATCAAGTTTTAAAGGAAAGTCTTGCACCCTTCACATGTTGAGGAATATGTGGGTGGCAAGTTTTCATTCCGATTGGGCTATCAGAAGTACTAGAAATATTATGTCCAAATTAAAAAAGTTGGCCTAAAATGGACCTTAAGAAAAACGCATTTTAAAGGTGTAAGTGGAAAGTTATTTATGTGGAAAAGGTGTGCTTTTTAAGGTGATTTGTTCCATCATGAGAGCTTGTCAATTATGGTTATTTTGAGCATGTGGTTTCAGTGAACTCCTTATGCAAAAACGCACTGGCAAGCAGCCAGGTGACAATATTCAGGGGGCTCTAGACAACGAGCTCTTTTTTGTTTCAGTAGTCACCTTGTACTATTTGAAAGTGACTTTAACCTACTTCTATTTTAGTGATAATCTCCAGTTTTTTTGTTTTGTCGTGAAAGTAGAGAAACTAAACTTTTGAAAGAAAGTTATTCAAAATGAAAAATAAGTATTTTTGAAATGAAAAAAAAAAAACTTGCATTTTAGGTCTCGGGGCATTTCTTCTTAAGCTGGTGTGGGCATTGTTTAGTTCGACATTGAAAGAGTTTCAATTATTTAAAGATGCCAAGCGGGCCTTCTAAATGTTCCCTCAATGTGTAGCCGTTGTATGTGTTCAGGATAACCAGTTATGGAAGCCGATAATGTGTCATGTGTACATGTGTGTCGTCATGTAGGCTGCTGAAACATTGTAGTGAATAATTTACTTCTGATATTCCACTATATCTTCGTGCTTTTACTCCAATTTCTTAAAATTATTGTCAAATACATGAAGTATGCTAATGTGTACAAAGCGATAATTCATTGTTTTATGTATAAAAATGTGCATGCGCTTTTCACCACATAAAATGGCAATGCTACTCTAGCCATTAAAAACAGTAATACTATCTAGCAGTAGTAGTATTTCACATACTTGATAAGTAGCAATATCAAATGAAGCTTTTGCTGCTTGGCATTGTACATATAATTTTATTAACTAAGTCCAATAATTTGTTGAAAGCTTTACAGTCTATTGTAACAAAGCAGATGTCTTATTTGTCACTGTTTAATTATAGTGTCTGCATATCATCCAAGTCGGATGTCTACGTAGTGGCAGCAGGCAGCTGCATTGACTAAGTATAGTACTTATGCATTGAAAGATGGCAGCTTGGGTGACACACGTTTTCAATTGTTGCACTGCTAGCACTACAGCAACATGTTTTTATTGGCAAACGTTGTCCAGAATGTTGCTTACGTACACAGCAACACTTCTTGATTGCCTGGTACTGCAGTCCTGTTTCATGCAGCGTGTAGCGTATTGTTTGCATTACCATTTTGTTCTCCTCGTTTCTTTGTAGGTTCTTTGCATTTGATGTCCCGTGTGCAGTGCCATT
The DNA here is from genome assembly GCF_043290135.1 of Rhipicephalus microplus. Classification (NCBI taxonomy): domain Eukaryota; kingdom Metazoa; phylum Arthropoda; class Arachnida; order Ixodida; family Ixodidae; genus Rhipicephalus; species Rhipicephalus microplus. The sequence goes on from NC_134708.1 coordinate 62,384,544, forward strand.
TGCTCATGTCCTTACAAGGTGGACTGCATTCCTGCTGGCAGTGCATCGACGTGATCAAGGACAGCAGAAACGTGAAAAGACACCTTTGCATTCACCTAAGCAATCATTTCTTCCAGTACTGCATGGGCTCAACCTTATTTACTCGGAGCAACAGTCTCAGTGTGTTCATATTCGCACAAGATCGCTCCACCTATATTGTGTTCACTGAACTTATGTGAGCCAAAAACAGCAGAAATATATTTACCCACTTGTGATCAGCCAGAACCGTGATGTCAAAATTACCTCATTGAATTCAAAAATATTTTTTTCAAGTTTCATGGTAGCTTCGTCCAATCGAATTTTGTTCCATATATTTTATGGGTTGAGTTTTTATGGAATATTTTTTGTCTGGGCTGCATTTTAAGCAGGGGTGCAACAGCTGCACCAATTGGGCCAATCGCACCAATTTGATACCATTCCCCATTGTTGCACCGAGCTCCGCAAAAACCATGAAATTGGCTGAAATTGCGCCACCCGCTGAAATGCCCGACCCGCCTCAAAATTATCTCAGGCGTGCTAATTTCAGCGACAAATCAAACTAAGCGTGCAGACCCTAACCTTAAACAACGGTGTAATTTGGATACTCGTTAAATGAGGACACTCGCAGGCTGGACTGACCAGTCGGTCCGCTGACCACATCAGATACCTATAGGCGAGACGACTCAACTTCACGAGAAAAAAAAAATGCATTGCTGTAGCCACCAGCACTACACAGAAAATATGAATTTCCTAGTTGGCAAATGCGGTTACGGCATGTTAGGAACGTATATCGCGTTTTTCGCATGCGAACGAGGTCGACAAGCTGCAAACGTCGTTGTTGCCAACCACTGTGTTGGTTTCCATAGCAGTGGCACCTCACACAATTTTCTGGCTTGAAGTTGCGTCATTGCGGTGATAGATATCCGGCGCCGGGCCAACAGGCGCGCATCGTTGTTACTTTATCTCCTTGAATGCACCTTGCAAGCGAACCGAGAAGTTGTCTCTATCATGAAAGAAAAAACAATCGGGTGAGTGGGGGGGGTTAGCACTTCGACATATACTTGGCCTTGTTCTAACCAGCGCAGGATGGTTTATAAGGCACCTCCGCTGCAGTACACCAGTGCCCCGCTTAAAAGTGTACATGATTTGAAAGAGGCTGTTGGCGCTAGTCATGGGACACAGCACATTTTATTCAATACCGATGTTTGTATGTGTCGCATAATTGAGTACTATTATGATTGCTGGTGTCTAAAAAAGGCACTGGCAATCATTTGGAGCAGCCAATGACATATTGTGTGTCAGTTTTTTCTTTCTTTTTTTGCCACCCCTACTCCTTGGTTTTACAAATCTCCCGAATTTTATGGTCGCCAGCTTGGCAGAGCCACAATTGCATTCGCAGAGTCTGTCAAAGGATTCAGCAGGTGTGGCACATACTAACGTGAACTTCATCATTGTTTGTTCAGTGAGGTAATTCAGAATACTACTTTAACTGAAATAGCAGTTCTCATGTTCGCTCTGCAGCACTATTTATATGGGTTGAATGTGTTGTACATATATTTTGTTTCTAAATGTTAGCATTCTTTTTTACAGTGCTCCAAATTTGATCTTTCATGATAAAAATTTAGTTTTTTTCCCATAATCTGCTTCAAATTTGGATTTTACTGTTCCAAAATTAAGTTTGCTGCTCCAAACATTGCACCAAATTTTGTTTTCGCTGTTGTACCCCTGTTATAGATAATTCTGTCGCGAAAAGGAATGCAGAAAGAGATTACAGAGGGTCCATTCATCTAATGCTGACTATTGCTTATGCAAAATGCTATCCTGTTAACAAGACAACCGTAATTTTTTTCTGACAATTGTAGGTAACCGCAGTGTTCTTTCCCACCCCTGAATATGACTTTTGGTTTTCATTGTTAAAGCTTTGTAGGTGAAGTGTTCACACCTGATTCGCTTTTAATTTATCACTTGAATCACTTATGCACCTTTTGTTTTGAATTCACCTTTGTGCTGACTTAATTCACTTTGTGCACTAAATATTATTTGTTTTATTTTTACTTTTTTTTTCAAGTGCTTTAGGAATGGAGTTTATTATACTGTAGGGCTTAGAAAGAAATGTGTTGTTGTGAATACAGCTTGGATTTACCAATTTCTCGCATTGAAAACAGGTAATTGCTCAAATCTTGCGAAGAAAAAATTTGTTCGTCACTTGAGAGCCTTCAAAATTTTGCAGAATGTCGTAAGAGTGGCAGTGGTGTTAGGGACGTATGTGGATACACACAAACTCGTCCAGCCATCAGATTTAGTGCAATAATTGCTACTTCCAATCGTGCCCGCACAATCTCGAAGGTTCGATAGCCTCCTGTGCGAACGGGAGATTTTACATGTGTGCGTGCCTCAAACAGTCGTGCATGTTGACGTCTTGGGGCCTGGCTCCTTGACCAAGTCCGGTCTCTGTCTAGTGCACCTTTCTTAGGATGTCTCATGTTATATGGCTTGCATGACGTGGCAGGTGCATGTATACACACTATAGCAATGGTTGGGAAAAAAATGTTAAGGAAAGCCATGTGTAATATAAACGTCAATGCACACGAAGGGGTGTTAATGCCTCAGAGGGTCATGCATATAATCTCGGAGGCTATCAAGTGCTGCTGATGGTCAACTTGCGGTGCGGCACACATGCCTGCTCTTGGGTTGTCACGTGAACGCGTGATTGCCACATCTTGCGCGACAGCATTGCTAGCATGCGTTTCTATCAAACATTGTGGGTTTTGGGATGTGAAATCCCAGAGATTAGTTCATGTACTGCATGTCACTTCACATTTGTCAACTTCATTCATCCTACTGCATGTTATACAGATTGCACTTCTCTAGCATTCATTCATCATCATTAGTGTAGTTTTGTGCAGAGTGGCTCAAAGTACTTATTTTTTGTTATCCTTAGAAAAGGAGTATTCATTTTGGCACAATTTGCCTAGAAATGTCCTAGAAGAATGTCATTCATGTCTAAAATTGGCTGTTATGCTGGCAGAAATCATAAACTTCACTCCTGCAACTGTGTTACAATATTTAAGTAGTCTTTTGAATAGGCCTTTGTTATTTGTTTTCTGCAGCATACTCTGACTGCGTTTTCGTTTAATCTATCTTAGCTTAGGAATTACAGGTTTTCAGTAGAAGAGCTCCAGGTCAAGAAAATTATAACCTTCTCCCTCCTCTTTTTGCACCATTGTACAGTACAGTACACTGTTAAAGAGAACAGTTTAATGAGCACCTTTAATATTGCCACGAACGTAATAACAGAGAGCGACGAAACGACGTCTTGCTTGCCCTCAGACCAGGACGCAAAAGCCCTCTTCTTTCTTCACTTCCAAGGGATTCCCCCTACAGTTGATGGCTCATACCCATTACCTGTGACATTACTCCCTATCCTCGAAAAGCATCGGCTCGATGCTGGTAAGAAAGCGTTGAGAAAAAAAATGAGAAAGAAAAGATGCTACCATGGAACCCAACAACTCCGTCGTAAGTGGAAAAAAAATGGGCTGGCGTCGTAGAAAAACTCAATAAAAAAGGAGTAAGTACACAAGACAATAAAATAAAAACCAAAGTGGCAAAAAAATAGTCATTGCATGGTAAGTTAGTGCACGTTCGATGGATGACGTGAGAAATATGGCTTGAGTCTTGACACGTGCACCACATCACTTTGTGGAAACCGACGGGAACGTCTTGAGGTGCCCTCAGGGAGAACTTCATACGTAACGTCACTGAGTCAGCGCAGAACTTTGTAAGGGCCGAAGTAGCGCCGAAGCAACTTTTCAGAGTGACCACGCTGTCGGATGGGAGTCCACACCCAAACTTCATCGCCTGGTTGGAAGGTAACCTCTCGGTGTTTAAGGTTGTAGCGGTGTGCGTCGGCAGTTTGGCGAGCCTGAATACGGCATCGGGCGAGTTGACGGGCCTCCTCGGCGCGTTGAGCGAACAATGCAGCGTCCGTGTTGAACATGCTCAAGTTGTTGGGAAGGAGCATTGCGTCGAGCATTGTGGTGACCTCTCGACCATGAACTAAGCGAAATGGGGTGAAACCTAAACTCTCTTGGACTTCTGTATTGTAAGCAAAAGTTACGTAAGGGAGTATATCATCCCAGTTCTTGTGATCAACGGCCACATACATAGACAGCATATCTGCAATTGTCTTGTTCAACCGTTCGGTGAGTCCATTTGTTTGGGGGTGATAACCCGTGGTTTTCCGATGTTCTGTACCACTTAGTCTCAGCACTTCTTGAAGCATCTCTGCGGTGAAAGCTGTACCACGATCAGTAATTATCACAGCTGGCGCTCCGTGACGAAGTACGATGCTGGTGACAAAAAACTGTGCGATTTCCGCTGCGGTAGCTTTGGGCAGGGCCTTTGTTTCGCTGTAACACGTTAAATAATCGGTGGCAACCACAATCCACCGGTTTCCAGACGAAGAGGTGGGAAATGAGCCGAGTAAGTCAATGCCAATTTGATGGAATGGTGTCTTCGGCGTGGCGAGGGGCTGTAGTAGTCCTGCTGGTCGGACAGGTGGAGTCTTACGGCGTTGGCAGTCGCGGCATGTGCGGACGTACTGCTTGACTGTCTTTGCGAGGCGGGGCCAGTAGTATGAGCGGCGAATTCTTTCCAATGTGCGCGTGTAGCCAAGGTGTCCGGATGATGGTTCGTTGTGACAAGCATGTAAAATATCGTCCCGAAGCGAGGTCGGCGCAACCAGTAGATAAGTAGCCTGGGTATGGTCGAAATTTTTCTTATAGAGGACTCCATCCCTGATGCAGAACGAGGCCAGCGAACGTGCGAAGTTCCGAGGAAGGCTGCGTTTTCGGCCTTCGAGGTAGTCAATCAGTGGGCTTAGCTCCATGTCGTCGCGTTGTTGTTGAGCCATGTCGGTTGCTGACACAGAGGAAAGGAATGTATCGTCCTCTTCAACGTCCGCGTTCGTACTTCCAATTGGTGCACGTGAGAGACAGTCCGCATCAGTGTGTTTGCGTCCTGATTTGTGAATGACTGTAACGTCAAATTCTTGCAGCCGAAGGCTCCAGCGTGCTAGACGACCGGAAGGGTCTTTGAGGTTGGCGAGCCAGCATAAAGAATGGTGGTCACTAACTACCCTGAATGGTCGACCGTACAAATAAGGCCGAAACTTTGTTATAGCCCAAACAACAGCTAAGCATTCTTTTTCTGTTGCAGAGTAGTTTTTCTCTGCAGATGATAGTGTTCGACTTGCATAGGCAATCACGCGCTCTATGCCATTTTGCCATTGAACCAGTACAGCTCCAAGTCCGACGTTGCTGGCATCTGTGTGTAGCTCTGTGGCAGCGTTGTCGTCAAAGTGACCGAGTACAGGTGGGGCTTGGAGATGGTTTCGTAGCGTGTCAAAGGTGTGATGCTGATCATGGCCCCAAACAAATGGTACGCCGTCTTTCGTAAGTTCATTTAGCGGTTCAGCGATTTTAGAAAAGCCTTTGACGAAGCGTCTGTAATATGCGCAGAGTCCCAGAAATCGGCGGAGGTCGCGCTTGTTTGTTGGGACAGAAAATGCGGCAACAGCTTTCGTTTTCTCAGGGTCTGGGTGTATACCGGCGTGGCTGACGACGTGACCAAGAAATTTCAGTTCCTCGAATCCAAAGTGGCATTTCTCAGGTTTGAGAGAAACTCCAGCTGTTCGAATCGCCTGAAGAACTGCCTGTAAGCACTGGACGTGCTGCTCAAACGTGTCCGAGAAGACGAGCACATCGTCAAGGTAGACAAGACACGATTACCATTTTAGCCCAGAAAGAACCGTGTCCATCATTCTTTGAAAAGTAGCTGGTGCCGAGCACAAGCCGAATGGAAGGACCTTGAACTCGTAGAGTCCGTCAGGAGTAATGAAGGCGGTCTTTTCGCGGTCGTGCTCATCAACAGATATTTGCCAATAGCCGCTGCGTAGATCCATGAAGAAAAGTAACGAGCATTGCGAATGCGGTCCAGCGAGTCGTCAATTCGTGGTAAAGGATACACGTCTTTCTTGGTGATCTTATTCAACTTTCGGTAGTCGACGCAAAATTGGAAAGTACCATCTTTTTTCTTTACTAACACAACAGGGGACGCCCAGGGACTGGTCGATGGCTGGATGACATCGTCCTTGAGCATCTGCTGGACCTGTTGGCGTATAACGTCTTGTTCTTTTTGCGAGACTCTGTAGGCATGCTGTCGAATGGGTCTCTCGGTAGGCTCGGTGATGATACGATGCTTGGCAAGCGGTGTTTGGTTAACTTTTGAAGTCGTAGCGAAGCAGTCCCGAAATGAGCCAAGTAGCTTCAAAAGACGTTCCCGTTCTGCGGACGGTAGACCCTGGTTTACGTCGAGAGTGCTTGCGAATGTCTTTGCGGAATTGTCGCACGACGAAAGAGCAGATAATGTTGAGGGACCAGGGACGTCGGCAATATCCTCAAGGTATGCGATCGAAGTGTATTTGGTAAGATGGCGATACTCCTCGCTGAAATTCGTGACTAATAGGCAAGCCTGCTTTCTACTGGGCTGAACAATACCTCGGGCAACGCAGATTTGTTGTGCAAAAAGTAGGGACAAATTTCCTTCTGCAATTACAGAATGGGGGCGTCTTGGTCACATTCAACGTTGATAAAAAGGCTGCTGCGGGGAGGCAGAGTAACAGATTCGGAGGATACACGTAGGGCAGCCTTCGATGAGCAGGCGTTTTCCGGTTCAGGATGAAACGGGTCCTCGAACGACACCTGCAAGACTCGTAGGTCAATAATTGCGCCGTGTTCGCGAAGAAAGTCCAGCCCCAGAATGAGTGGACGGGAGCACACAGGTAATACGAGGAAAGACCCTGTGAACGTCGAAGCACGGACTCGAACACGGGCTGTGCACATTCCAGTTGGCGTGACGAGGTGGCCCCCTGCCGTGCGCAACGGCGGTCCTTGCCAAGGCGTAGTTACCTTCCTCAGTTGGGATGCTAGGGCGCTGCTCATAACCGAATAATCGGCACCGGTGTCGACAAGGGCAGTGACGACGTGATTATCGACGTGTACGGTGATGTCGGCGGAAACAGTCTTGTGACTTTCGGAAACGACTGGAAAGTCAGAACGGTCTTCGTCGGGTCTTTGCGTCGAAGGAGGCTCTTTGACAGTTCGTTGGGACGCGGCTTCACCCCCAGGAGCCGCGGTTTCTAGTTTCCCCAGTGGGGACTCGGTGACCGGCCTCTGAAAGGAGCATAGGATGACGAGGGAATGCTAGGTGACGTGGGGCGGCGAGGTGATGGAGATCGTGATTGGGGGCGTGGACCAAGGCGAGGAGCTTGCTGGCCCGTAAGGTACGCTTCGATGTCGCGGGGACGCTCACCGTAACGCGGGCAACGAGCATCTGGGTGAAAGCTACGGAGACCAAGTTGGCGGTACTGGCAGTTACGGTAGACGTGACCCGCTTCGCCGCAGTGGTAGCAGAGTGGACGGTTATCGGACGTACGCCACACGCTGGCCTTTGTGGTGTTCTGCCGCGATCCAGACGGACGATAAGTTGATGCACTCTGAAACCTTGAAACGGGTGGCGGAGTCGAAGAGGTGCCCTGGAATCGATGGCTAGCCTGACCCATTCTCCCCATGGTGGGATCAGGGCCATGTGGTGCAGGAGATCGCAGAGCCGCCGCATAAGTCAGCACAGGGGCCTCAGGTCTTGTTGGCGCGAGTGGGGTGACCACGTGTCGGATCTCATTTCGGATTAAGTCTGCGAGATCACTTACGGGTGGTTGGGGTCCCGCTGCTTGGAGTTGGCGCAGCTCGTCCCGCACGACGCTTCTTATGAACTCAGCGAGGGCATGCCTCTCGCTGTCAGCCCCGATAAAGCATGCAGCAGGGGTCAGGTCGTGGCGTTCATACTGTGACGACCTATACTGGAAAGTACGCTCCATTGTGGTTGCCTCATTTATGAACTCTGCCACAGTCGTCGGTGGATTGCGCACGAGTCCGGCGAAGAGCTGCTCTTTTACCCCACGCATTAAATGCCGCACCTTCTTTTCCTCGGACATTGCAGGGTCAGCACGCTTGAAGAGTCGAAGCATGTCCTCGACAAACATCGAAACTCTTTCGTTGGGTCGTTGGTTCCGAGACGAAATAGCCTGCTCCGCTCTCTCTTTCCTTTCAGTGCTGCAGTACGCATCACGAAACTGTCGGCTGAACTCATGCCACGTCACAAAGGAACCCTCGTGATTCTCGTACCACATTTTGGCAGAGTCTTCTAACGCAAAGTAAACTCTCCGCAGCTTGCGAGCTTCATCCCATTCGTTGATGTTGGCAACTCGATTGAAGTGGTCAAGCCAGTCGTCAACATCTTCATAAATGTCTCCATGAAATGAGCGTGGTGTTTGCGGCGCATGAAAAACATGCGGGAGAAAAGAATAGGCGTCGTTGGTTTGACTCGCCTGGTTGTTAGTTGAAGTTGCCATCTCGTCTTGAGAGAGGGGACCGTACTCGGGAGATAGTCCTCGCAGGCGGCGACTGCTTCGTGCCGTGGGAGCTGTAGCTGTCTCCAAGTAGCTCGGTGATTCGGCTGAGAATCTGCAGCCGAGGCGCATTTACCCAGCACCTCCACCAGTGCCACGAACGTAATAACAGAGAGCGATGAAACGACGTCTTGCTTGCCCTCAGACCAGGACGCAAAAGCCCTCTTCTTTCTTCACTTCCAAGGGATTCCCCCTACAGTTGATGGCTCATACCCATTACCTGTGACAATATTGTGACCATCAAATTCGAAGCAGATATGGAAACATTTTTTGTGCACAGCACTGGTCATTCACAAAGAAGTCTACTCTGGCTGAAAGTTGTGTTGTCAAAATCATAGTGATTCTGAAATCCTTTAGCTCATTTATGGCTCTCATAAGTAGTGATGCATGTCACTTTTCCAGCTTTTAATAGCAAATGCTGAGTTCACGAGTCACTATGAATTATGGAGAATTCGCCCGGGTATACCAAAAGGGAGGATGCAAACTTACTCAATGTTCTGGGAGTTCTGACAAATGGTGTCAGTTGATTCCATGGGAATCTCTGCGAAATGCTGCTAATGTGGCGCTTAGAGCCAAACCTGATGACGGTGATAGACTTCGCCGTGTATTCTGAGCCCGCTGAACGATGGAACTCATAGTTCACTGTGTCATTCAGCCTCAAAAATAGCAGTTCATATGTTGGACCATGTATAGAGCTTAGATATCAGTGGATCATCTACAACCCTGCAGGTGTTAGTCATCACTCCTCTAAATTCTTTTGGCAATATGTGTGCTGATGGATTCTTTCAGCATGAAAAGCTCATTAACATCACTGGTAATCACTCTCTGAATCCTTTGCAACTCTGCTGGTCCGGTTGCGTGATCTTGTGCGTGACCGAAAAATGGATATACATGCAAATAAAAAATCCGCCAGATCCCACGGGAGATCACGAAAAGCTAAAGGCCCAAGAGCAGACTCTTGTGGCACACCCGATGGTACATTAATAACAGCAGAGTTGGTTCACCTTTAAGAAACAAACTGAAAGCGAGATGACAAAAAGCTAGATGGACAATTAACGAATTGAGCATTGTTTAATATCATGTGTTTAGCAAGAAGTTTAGAATGTAAAACTGTGTCAAAGGATGAATATACCATCAACATGGTCGCCATGATCAAGGCTAAGCAAAATATCGTGTGTGAATTCAACTAATTGTGTTGTTGTACTGAAACCATGTCTAAAACCATGTTGTCATTGAGATAGTACTCTCTTTGATTCCAAGAAAAGCTTAATCTGTTTATGAGTGATATGTTGTAACATTTTACATGATTGAGAAGTAAATGATATTGGTCTATAATTTAATAGAGATTCCTTATCGCCAGATTTAAAGAGACGGAGCCAATTTCCATGAAGAGAGAACAGTGCTAGAAAAGAGAGAGAGAGGAAACTTTATTAGAACTTGGCCGGCAGCTTGGTCTTGGTGGCCTCATATGGCGGCGCTGAGTCCCTGAACTCGGGCGGCATCTTCGGCCTGCCGGACAGCCCAGAGCTGGTCGTTGAGCTCCGAGCTTCTGAGCGCCGCCTCCCAGCGGCGGCGTCGCCGACGGAGAAGGTCCCCCGCGGCACCCGCAGACGGGACGGCGGCGGGAACGAGTGAGCTCGAGGCTTCCTGTTGCCTGGTATTGGCAGCCGCCATAGGCGCATCGCGAACGGCGACCGTTTCTCGACCATTGTTATCGGCGCATTCCCAGAGCATGTGGCGCAGCGTTGCTCTGTGCCCGCATGCTTTACATAAATCGGTAATTTGTAAGTGCGGGTAGCAGTGGCGTAAGACGACCGGGCTGGGGTAAGAGTGGGTTTGTAGTAAGCGATAGCTTACGGCATCGTGTCTGTTTAATTTGTCATGCGGTGGCGGGAACTTTCGCGTTTCCAGTCTGTAGTGTTGCGTAATATCTCGGAACGTGATGAGACGATCACCCCACGACCATTGTGGTCTGTGTTGTCGCTGCGTCTGTCAAGGTGTCTCGATCCGGCAGATCAGAAGCCCCGTTCTCGGGAGCGGAGGCGGCGGCCACGGAATGTGCCGCGGCTCGGCGAGTGAGACCTCGAGCCGCGGCGTGGGCAGCCTCGTTGCCCGGAAGCGGGACATCGGTGTGTGCCGGGGTTCAAAGGAGGAAGATTGTTAAATTTTGTTGTGGCAATCGCAACGCTGAGTCACCATCACCGCACCTCTTAAGGATGCGGGCCGCTTCCCGCGAGACGCGGCCGCGCGCGAAGCCGCGGATTGCTGCCTGCGAGTCGCTGATTACGATCGTAGCGTTCGGCACCGTGGCGATTGCTAGGGCTATCGCGGCTTCTTCGGCCGCCTCCGTATGTCCCGTGGTCACCGTGGCGCTCGGGAGGCATTTGCCCGCACGGTCAACGACCGCAGCGGCGTGTGCGTGTCTCCCGTCACCATATCTCGCGGCATCTACGTACACAACTTCGTCGCTAGTGCCGTACTTCTTTTGAAGGTCACTAGCTCGCTGGTTACGGCGCCCGACGTGGTGCGTCGGGTGCATATTCTTAGGAAGCGGCGAAACAATTAGGCGGTCGCGAACCGAGGCAGGAACATTCGCTTTTTCTCCCTGCTGAGTGTGGTACCGGATGCCAAGTGACTCGAGGATGTGTCGACCCGTCTTAGACCCCGACAAGCGTTCATTTTGCGAAACGACATGGGCCTCAATTAACTCGTCGAGTGAGTTGTGCAGTCCAAGTTCTAGTAACTTTTCAGTGCTCGCATTCAGTGGAACTCCAATTGCTCTCTTGAAAGCCTTTCGTATTATACATTCGATCTTGTTTTTTTCTGAGCCTAGCAATTTGAGGTAGGGGGCAACGTATGTTATACGGCTTATTGCGTACGCCTGCACTAGACGGATCGCGCAGTGTTCGCGCATACCAGTACGTCTGTTCATGATACGACGTAGGAGTCGGATCGTGTCGTCTACCGAACGACGTAGTCTTCGCACCGTCTCATCATTATGGCCGTTTGCCTGCAGGTGTAACCCCAGAATTCTAATTTTGTCTACGTGTGGAATGGGAGTGCCATCTGCCAATAGAACGCTTATTTTGTAGCACTCCCTTTCCTCGTCGCGCGGGGTTTTGCGACCTCTACTTGTAGGTTTGTAGATTAGAAGTTCCGACTTGGTTGCCGAGCATTCGAGGCCCGTTCCTCGCAAGTACTCCTGAACTTCGTCTACACCTGCCTGGAGCGTACGCTCGATGTGACCATCACAACCTGCGCCGGGCACCCCAAAGGGTGATGTCATCCGCGTAGATACTGTGATACAATCCTTGTATGCCTAATAATTTCTCGGGTAGCCCTAATAGAACTAAATTAAAGAGTAATGGCGAAATTACGGAGCCTTGTGGCGTGCCCCTCGAGCCCATCTCAAATTCTTGCAGTTCCACATCTCCAACGACGACGCGTACGCGTCTGCCGGCAAGGAAGTCACGTATGTAATTATATGTTTTTTGTCCTAGTCCTAATGTTTGAACTCTGTTTAAAATTGCTTCGTGTTTAACGCTGTCGAAGGCCTTTTTAATATCTAGGCCAAGGATCGCCTTGGTTGAGCTGGTAATGTCATCAACAATGTGGTGCTTCAGCTGAAGCAACGCGTCTTGTGCGGAGAGATTGCGGCGGAATCCTAGCATGGTGTGCGGAAATACATCGCGGACTTCGAGAAAGTCAGTCACACGTTTGAGGACTGCGTGCTCTAGAACTGTTGTAGCACCGAAAGGCGGGCGAGTTGGAACTTATCCATAGTGGGCAGCGCACAAAAGGAAACACACAAGAGAAGGAATCAGGACAAGCGCTGGTCTAACAACTGAAAGTTTTATTTGAAAGAAAGCATATATATACATGTGTACACAGAAAATCAAGTGCTACGCAAGATTACTTCCGATCAATGAAACCAATCTCCTGTTCAGATAAAGAAACAGATGGCTGGCTAACGCAAATGCCAACACTCTTCGCCATGTGGTAAGCCTCAGCAATCTCACGTGTCCTTTGATTATGATGGCGGTCGATGATTGCGGTTTGCTCAAAAGAAGGAATACAACCGCAATCGCGGCAATGGCTGGCGAGGTGAGACAGAACCCCACCCTTTAAAGAATTTTCATGCTCCCGTAGCCTAATATTAATACATCTACCGGTCTGTCCTATGCAGACACTCCCGCACGAGCAAGGAATTTTATAGACTACCCCGGTCGAACATGCGGTATACTTCTTAACGTGCTTGATTGAACAAGTGTTATCAACCGCCCTCGTAATTCCCTTAACGCGTCTATGAATCTTGCCACATAAGCTACCCAATTTATTCCCACTTGAAAAAACAACGTCAACCCCATACTGCCCCCCAACTTTCTTTAATCTATGTGAAATGGAATGTACATAGGGGATCACTGCAAAACGCTTTTGCTCGCGTTGAGAGGTTGCTGGTTAGTTGGTGGGCTGCGCGTTACTATTTACTTTCTTTAGCAAACGCTCGGAAGCAGAAACGAGAAAGGCGGTGGGAAAACCCGCTGTCTTAAGCCGATCACACTGATTACGAAAGCTTTCCTCTGTGGCATGGAAACAAGATTTTGCGACAGCTGCGTGAAGGCATGAAGTGACTATACCATTTTTTACCAGTTTAGAATGAGCAGATTTAAAGTTTAGGAGGGGTTTAGCCGACCTGGGAGCGTATAACCAACAGACATGCGCATCCTGGAATCGCAATGTTAGGTCAAGGAACTGAAGCTCATTCTTTTCATTGGGAACTTCACACGTAAACTGAAGACCCTGCCCCCTTTCCCTAAATACCTTGAGAATGTTCACCTTATCATGTAAGCTACTAACACTATCCAAAAAAACCAAGTAATCATCCACATACCTAAATATACGAGTCCCCCAACCCTCAAAATCTCTTTCTAGATCGCGATCAATTCTACTCAACAATATGTCACTTAGGACCGGGGCAACTCTGGAACCTATGCATACACCTGAGGCCTGAACAAACAAATCCCCTTGCCAAGAAACAAAAGTAGAATCAAGATAAAAACGAAGAAGTTCAAGGAAACTTTGAACAGAAATACCACATTTGTCAACAAACCGCGTTTCTTCATTTAGTTCAGTGATAGTTTCCTTAACACATAGTAACAGAAAATTATGCGGCAGTGAGTAGAACAGGTCCTGAACATCGACACTGAAGGCAGACTTTTTTTCCCAAAGGTTCTGATTACCCAAGAAATCAACAACCTGTAGTGAATTCCTAACCAAGAATGGATCCACTAAATTCAACGAGCTGAGGTGGGTTTGCAAGTAGCCCGAGACAACGTGTTGCCACGAGCCACGCTCCGACACAATTGCCCGAAAGGGTACATCGGGTTTATGCGTCTTGGCGGAGAAGAACACCTGCAACTCCAGGCTTTTTGAATTCTTCGCCAAGGACCTCAGTCGTTCAAGCTTTAGGTCTGACAATAATGCCAATGCCTTCTTCTTAACAGAAGCCGGCTTACAAGTGACTGGTTTGAAGTTTTTTTGCATTGCTTGAACAGCCTTATCCTGAAACATGCCCGCGGGCATCACGACGAAGGATCCTTCCTTATCTGACACCAAAAGCCGCAAATCACTTGCGGCAAAAGAGTTTACTAAGCGTCGCGACTGGCCATCTCGACTGAATCTCGTACTGCACTTGGAAACCACATCAATACACTGTTTCAAACAAAAGGATCGGTTAGGCTCAGAAACCTGGTTAGCAACGGAATGAGTCATTGCCAATTTTTCCGTGGCGGTGAGCTTTGGTTCAAAGGCAAATTTGGGACCAAGCCCCAGAAATTCCTGGTCATATTCTTCAATGTGGGCACCTCCAAGAAGCACAACCCGACCTGTACGCTTTTTCGCCTCTAGAACTTTTCCTACACAAGACGTGAGCGAAATTGGCCTTAGATTATCAAGCGCAACCTGCTTGTCCGGTTTAGGAATCATGATAACTCGAGCTCTTTTCCACGCTTCAGGAAGGGAACCGCGTTGCCAGCACTCGTTGATATAAGTCACAAATCGGGAGATTGACTCGTCATCTAAGTTGCGGAGAGCCTTGTTCGAAACCCGGTCCAGGCCGGGCGCCGATCGGGTGTTTAGTTCAAAAAGGACTGCCCGAATTTCCGCTTCGCTAAATTCGGCGTCTAGTTGCTCATTAGCAACGCCGTCATAATCTGGGTGTTGGACGCTCTCTGCCGACTTAAAGTAACGGTCACGTATTGCACCGAGCAGGTCATCGCCTTTATGATCGTTCACAAGTCTCCGAGTTTTATGGCCTTGAGCGGCACGAGTATCTTCCGGATCCAATAGGTGCCGGAAAAGGCGCCAAGCACTCGCCCCGTGCATCTGTCGCTCGAGGCCGTTGCACAGGTCTTCCCATTGTGACCTACAGACTTTGAACGCATGTTCCTTAATTTCTCTGTCTAACCGTGCTATGCGTTTCCTCAACGCCCGGTTATGTCTTTGGCGTTTCCACCTCTTGAGTAGGGCGTGCTTTGCTTCCCACATGTGTAGGAGCCTGCTGTCGATTACTTCGAGCTTCGCTTCGGGCGGGATGTGGCACGTTACCGCGTCTACGTCCCGATTGAGCGTCGCGGTCCACTCGTCTATATCCGTGATCGGCTCGTCGCCCCGCCCGCCTTCTGCTCTCTTTTTGCGGAACGCGTCCCACTGCACTAATTTGAGTTTACGGCCTGTGCTTTCAGAGTATGTTCTACGAACGCTCGGGCCCGTGTCTACCGTAATCTCTATCAGAGAGTGGTCACTCCCTAAGTCCTCCTGCGTGTTTTGCCAAGACGCCGCTGTGACATTCGACACGAACGCGAGGTCCGGTAGCGTGTCTGCGCTCACGCTGTTACCCCGGCGCGTCGGATCGGCGGGGTTCGCGATCAGTTCAAGCCGTTGGTCTTGCGAGTCTTCCCAAAGGTGTTTGCCCTTGAGCGTTTCACGCGTGTATCCCCAGGCCCCATGGGGCGCATTAAAATCACCCGCAACTAGCAGAGGTGCGCCGTTGGCGGCCGTGCTTGCTCTCCGGAGCATCTCCCCAAATCGGTGCTGTAGCGTGGGTTTACTGTAGACGTTAAGTACAAACAGGCCTCGGCCGCGCTTAGGAATTAATTCTACAAAAACATGCGGTATCCTTACGCACTCAAGTTCGCGCTGCGCCACTGTGATGTTACGTCTAACTAGCACGGCGGCGACCGGCGCCGGACGCTGCGGGGGCGACGGCAGCGACCGTGGTCGCGCCGACGACGAGAGCGGATCGCCCCGCCCTCGGCGACCCGCGGCCGCCCCCGGCGCCCCACCACGCGCCGAGCGCTGTGTAGCACATTTTTCTTTCCGCCTGTTTTCCGCCGCGGCCGCATTTATGGCTTTGTAACCAGCTAGTTTTTCCGGATAATTTGTTTCGTGCAAAAGGATAATGTCCGGTTTCGTCTCACGGCTTCGAATAAATTGCTCGAGATTTCCCCGCTTTCTCCTATATCCCCGGCAGTTCCACTGCCAGATCGTGTACTGTTGTTTGTGAGTGTTAGTGTGAGTGTGCGCGTGTCTAGCCATGGTGATGCTTGTGTTTAATTTAGCCCATCGCCGTCGAGGCGACTGGGGTGCGGCTGAATCTGCGGCTCGGCGTCTGGCAGCGCGTTCTGCTGCTGCTGACTCTGTTGCTGTCTAGCGTAGGGCTTACTCACCGTTCTAATCGGTCTGCCCGCAGATGTCGGGAGTCGCGCTTCAATGTTTTCTATGCGCGCCGTGTGCGCGGTGAGCATTTGTGTCATTTGTTCAGAGAGCTTAGCTATCGCACTATTGAACATGTCATTCATCTGTGCCACCTGTTTAGCAAAACGTTCATCGAGGCTGGTCTCGATAGTATCGATTTGTTTCTGTAGCTTATCATAACGGCCAAATCGCTGTGTGGATTCGTGCCTGGCAGGATCTAGTGCTATCCTTTTCGCGATACACGGGCGGTCTTCGCGTCCGCCTGCCCCCTCTCCCGAACTGCTCTCGTCATCCGTGTCCATCCCCGCCGCCTCGGGTCTCGACGGAGTCGAAGACCGAGGCGTCGGTGGTGGCGGCGCCGTCGACTGTTGCTGCGGTTGTTGCATTCGTGGAGCCTCTCCTTTCAATTTGGAATTTTCCGCTCTAAGGGCGGCGTTCTCGCGTTTCAGCTCTGAAATTATCGATTGTAATGGTCCTAGGCGTTGTTCTAGCGCTCGCTCTACCGCTACCGTGAGCTCGCTCCCACCGCCGCCACCGACGGCGGGACCGCCAGGACGTCCCGCCGAAACAACGCCGCCGGCGCGAAAGGCGGCTACATCCGCCCATCTCACCTGCTGCCATGTGCCCATGGGTCCTTGTTGTTGCGGCTGCCGCCACGTCTGATGCTGCTGACTTTGTTGGGTGCCTTGGTTGACAGCTGCGGCGCCCGGAACGGCGCCACCGCGCGTCTTCGACATGCTTCTCGGCCTTGGTGTCCGGCTGTGAGAGCGGGACCGGGATTTACCGCCGCCGCCTCTCGCGTCTCGGCTTGTCGAGCGTCCTCTTCGGGTGGCGTTGGATGAATGACTGTCAAACGCCGGATAATGATTGTAGTAACCTCCGTTGCCTTCGGTGCTAATGCCGCTGTTGTAGATGCTGTCGGACGCTGCGGCCACTTGCTCTTCTTCACGCCGCTTTCGCTCTAGGCGGCGACGCTTGACTAAGTATAAGTAAGGAGTCTTGTATCTCGCCTTGCAGACGCGGTCACCCGTGAGATGATCCTTGCCACACAGTTGACACCGCGGCTCGCAGCGATGGTCAGACGGTGGGTTACTGCTTCCGCAGCCACGGCAAATCTTGTCGGCAGGGTTGGGACACACGTCGGAGCGATGGCCCAGCCTCCCGCACGCGTAGCACACGTCGATGTGCTTTCTGTAGAGGGAGCATCTCACAAGCATAGGTCCATAGTATACGTGTCTGGGAACATTGAAACCGTCGAACAATACGATGATGTTGTCCGTGGTGCCCATTCGCTTGGCATGCAGCACGCCGGGGTTGCGCTGCGTCACTAGGTTGTTAACGATGTCCTCCGGGCTCTCGTCTTTGGAAATGTTCCTAATCAGGCCCTTGGAAGTGTTCTCCGGGGCGGCCTGATAGGCGTTCGCCTCGAACTCTCGGTTCCCGATGCAAAGCTTGCTGATGGCTCCGTATCGTTTGGCTCTGTCCGCGGACGGAGTGCTGAGCACCACGACGTTCTGTTTAACGTTGAGGCAGATGCTGTCCTCTTTAGCCGCTTCTCTACCGATACCTGCCGCGTTACGAAGGCAGCAGTAAATGCGATCTATCTTGTATTCAGCCCCGTTGAATCCGCCGCGGGGGCGCACAATGATCCTGTAGTCATCGGGCGGTAGCTCTGGCATTCGGCTCGCCTTAGCGAGGTGCTGCAAGTAACGAGCACACTCCTTTTTATTCTGCGCCGCTGTGGCAGTATCCGAGGCAATCCCTGTAGTCTCCGCGGCAGCCGCCTGTTGCTGCGTCTCAGTCTTCTGGTCTTGCGCTGACTCGGACGCGCCGTCGGCCTGTTTCGTTCTCTTTACGCTGCACCATCCTGCTCCCTCGCCGAAATCTTCCGGCCGAATGTCCTCTCCTTCTACCTCTACGACATCCATTTAGCCCTGGCAAAGGCCTTGTACGCTGCCGTCGGGGATCGGGAGCTCCGAGGAGGTCCGGCGACACGTTAGGCTTGCAGGCCCCACCGCCGCAGCGGCCGGCCTATGGCGTCGTGCGCAGAGACGCTGGACTTGGCGTTCTTGCTTTCGTGGTGGAATAAAAGGCGCCAATAAGTGGCTAAAAAGTGGTCCCACCTGGCAAAACTTGGTGTCAGGGAAGTCCTTGAAACTGCCGCCGATCGATGGTGAGAAGCGTTTTGCACGATAAATTCGACAATCCACCAAAAACATAGGAAAGTTGCGGAGCCGACGCGCAACACGTCCGCACTCCGTGGCCCCTAGCGGCGTCTCCCCGTGCTAGAAAATAAGGATTTATTCAATATGATTGTTAAATATTTGGATGACCATAGAGAGTAGCGAACTAAAAATGCATTTTGCATCTCGTCCGGGCCGATGCATTTCTTTACTTCCAGTTTTAAGATAAAGCTAAGAGTACGTTGATTTGTTATTTCAATATCACTGATTTGTTCAGAATGAGGAATACCTCACAAAGAATGGTGTTGTTGTTAGAAACAAATGCAGACTGGAAATAAGTATTGAAAGCAATAAATATAGCTGGTGGGTCAGTTAGGATGTCATTATCTAATTCAAAAGAAGGAGATGACGTAGCATGAGGCAAAATAGAACAACAAAGTTTGCATGGATTAGTCTTCAAGAGATAATGTAACAGAATGCCATAAAATAAATCTTTCACTGTTTTCATCATTGAGTTGAGTCAATACTTGGCACTCTGAAACATGTTTAGGGCAATGGGATAATTAGATCTTCGGGAGCGCCTAAGTCGACAGACATGAGGAGATAAATGCAAGAGGTCACCAGTAATTCAAGTAATCCAAGGAAGATCAGCATTGCTTTTCTTTGTCCTAATAGGCAAAAATTATTAGATACAAACCTTTACAAGATCTTCAAAGTAATTAACAAGACAAGATATATGTCTTGACTGTCAGAAAGCACAGAACATGTATCAAACTGGGGAGTTAAAATATCAGTTGTGGAAGTGTTGTCAGCACGAGTGAAATCGGGGAAGCTGGTGAATGTATAAGGTGATTTGGACATGGGATAGCAAAGTGTTAACAAGCTGACTTTATCATCCGAGAATCCCTCAACGTTTTTGCAAGAGAAGTTGCTGTCAGCTAGATCTATACTTAAAGAAACTTGGTCTAGGATAGAAAGTAGCCTAGTTGGACATCAGATGACTTAAGTAAGCCTGAAGGATCGAGAAATATTTATTAATTCATGGCATATTGTAGCATCATGACCCGTTACAGTCAGAGAAGGCCAATGGATGTCAGGAGCGTTAAAATCGTCTATACAGATAAGTGTTGTTCAAGCGATATTTACATTCACGAAAAATTGGCAAGAACTTGAAGAACTTCAAGGGATGATCTGGGTAGGTGATACACAATGCTAACTACAGTACCAGGGTGTCTACCAACCTGGAAAACCTGGAAAACCTGGAAAAGTCAGGGAATTTGAACACGCCTGGAAAAGTCAGGGAAAAGTCAGGGAATTTCTGAAAAATCTGGCCAGGTCATGGAAACTGACTGTAGTCTTTCAGATCGCCACGAAAATATTCATTAGCATTAATCAAAGCTTTAAAAATCGCTCCTTAAACCACACAGAACAGCTAAGCAGAAGCATAGTTAAAAAAAAGCAGTGCATAGCTGGCACTTCTACTTTCCGAGTACAACGTTACTCACGTGCATAAAATTGTGCATGTTTGTCTTGGCCGCGATCTCGGCTCGGCTTGGGGGTTTTCTGGTTAGGCTGGAAGTGCCATCAGCAGAGGGCAAGGTGCACAGAATATGCGAGTCGTAATTATTTTTTTACTGAAATGTGTAGTTTACAGGTGCGTAAATTGGACTGGGATACAAAAACAGTAGTAGAGCAAATATGGTAATCCAGATCGGATCCAATCCAATCCAATCCACATATCAAGATGCCTGGGCTGCAGCCATATTGCCATTTTTCTTGTGATGCCGTGAGCATGCAGTGAGTTGCTATGCCTCTTGCGAAGAAGTGTTCGTTTAACCCTGATTGGGTGAACGCGGAAATATCCGAGCACGCCTCATGGATTAGAGCAGTGCCGAACGATACAAGTAAGGCTCACTGTGCAGCATGCCAGAAGACTTTCTCGCTTAGCAATATGGGCATCGCTGCTGTCTCCAGTCACGCTGTGAGCAAGAAACACCTAACTGCTGTGAGCATTGTGCAAAGTGCTTCCCAGACAAACATCCGCACGTTTTTCGGTGCTGGACCCAACTTGCCGTGTTCCATGACTGCTACGACTACGAGTGAATGTGTATCGACTGTGTCAAGCACGAGTGCTGAAAGCGTGCCTGCTAAACCGGTGGCCGTCGCGCCTGACGGGAAGGCATCCTTAAATGGGTTTCTGGTCAAAAAATGTGTCACGAAAGCAGAAGTTGTTTGGTGTTTGAGCACTATAGCGACCCATGGATCGTTTCATTCAGCAGCAGCGTCAGCGGCGCTTTTTCCCATCATGTTCCCCACGTGCAACGTCGCGAAGAAGTTGCAACTTGGTAAGGACAAAGTTGGCTATACAATTTGTTACGGTATAGCCCCGTACTTCCGAAACAGGCTGCTATCAAAGCTGCATAGTGTCCCACATGTGGTCGTGGCTTTTGACGAGTCCCTGAACAAAATTGCTCAGAAAGAGCAAATGGACGTTTTGATCAGGTTTTGGGACCCAGCTGACGACGTTGTCAAAACCCGCTACCTGACGTCCTGTTTTTTAGGACACACTCGCGCAGAAGATTTAGCTGCCGCTTTCAAAAAGGCCACTGAGAACATTGAGCCGGCAAAAATACTTCAACTTTCGATGGATGGTCCAAACGTCAATTTGAAGTTGTTGAAGTCGTTGAAGCAAGAGTTTTCTGCGTCTGATGGAAATCAGAATATTGTGGACATTGGAAGCTGCGGACTGCACGTTGTGAGTGGTGCATTTAAAACAGGCCACAATGTGACAAAGTGGAACACAGTAGTGTTTCTTAGAAGCTTGTACAATTTGTTCAAAAACGTCCCTGCACGCCGAGCCGACTATGTCAATTTCATAGGGAGCATACTGTTTCCGCTAAAGTTTTGCCCAGTGCGCTGGCTTTAAAATGGCAAGGCTCTTGCTAGGGCACTGCAAGTCCTCCCAAATGTGGTGAAATATGTTGAGCATGTCAAGAAAGAAAAGAAACTTCCAGCGTGTGGCAGCTATGCTCATGTCGAGACGGCTGTGAAAGACGAGATGCTGCCAGTAAAGCTGGCCTTTATGCTTTCAGTTTCAGAAGAATTGGAGCCATTTTTGGCTGAGTTTCAGACAGAAAAGCCGATGCTACCTTTTCTTGCAACAGCACTGGACGGCCTGTTGCGGTCACTGCTGGGACGAATCGTGCTAAAGGAAAAGCTGGATGCTGCAGGCACATTTTCAAAACTGATAAAAATTGATCTGGAGAACCCAAACAACATCATTGGTATAGCTGCCTTTGACATAGGCCTTGCCGCCAAAAGTGAGTTGCGAAAGATCACTAAACCATCTCACTCTGCGGTGGTAAGTGTCAAAAAAGAATGCATCTTATTTATTAAGGCCTGTTCAGCAAAGATAATCGAAAGATCACCTCTGAAATACAAGCTGACAAGGGGGGCCAGTTGCTTAAACCCAGCAGTTTGTGCCGCTTCTGTGGAAGCTGGCCAGAAGCAGCTAAACATTGCACTTGAAGTACTTATAGAGCATGGGCGCCTTACAGGCCTACAAGGAGAGAGAGCAAGTAGATCATATGTACAAGTGGGCTCGAACAGCACTGCACAAGTGCGTTTGCGAAAATTTTATCGTGCAAGAGAGCGCTTGGAGAAGCTGTGGGTGGAACTCTGTGCAAGTTCTCATGAAGAGCTACTGCTGTTTGTGAAGATTGTGCTGTGCCTTTCACATGGAAATTCTTCTGTGGAGCGGGGATTTTCTGTGAACAAGGAATGTCTTGTGGAAAATATGAAGGAGGAGTCACTTGTAGCACAAAGGTTAGTGTACGATGAGGTGTCTGCAGCAGGTGGTGTTGCAGAAGTTGACGTAACAGACAAGATGATAGACATGGTTCGAAGTTCAAACATCAAATGGAAGGAAGACCTGGAGAGGAAAAAGAAGGAACGGTTGGACGTATTGGATGCTGAAAGGAAAAAGAAGAGGACTGCGGCTCTTGTGAAAGAGCTTGAATCAAAGAAGCAAAAACTGATGGAAGACGCACAGCTTCAGGTCTCCATGCTGCAGCAAGAGATTGAATCCTTGAAACAGTGAAGGCATTGCCGATGCAAGTAAACAAGCTTTTCTGTTTGTCGAGGGACAATTATTGTGTCTTTGAATATTTTATTTATTGTAAAAAATGCTTTCAGACAAGGGAATGCAATAAAGCAGCATGGTTTCCATTTTATATGAGCGCCTCATAATTTCTTTTTACCGCTCAGGAGTTTGTTTTCCAGTGCGCAGTTTCTTCCAAGCAGACGTACCGGTCATGGAATTTGCTTGAAATGGTCATGGAAAACCTGGAAAAGTCAGGGAATTTGGAAAAATGTAATTGGTAGACACCCTGAGTACACCGATTTTCTAGGTAGACCTTGCATCAGATGGGTTCTGTTTCAGCAGGCAAGGGCAGCACTGAGAACAGGATATCTGACCGGATAAGTTGTGCGACGCCGCCGCCAACGCCTTGTGTCCATTCCTTAAGTACGGCAATGAAACGGGGTGCAGTGAACTCAAAATTGTAAATGTTACAATGAAGCCATGACTCTGTGATGACAATGATATGAGAGGTATTAGTTGCAACAAGAGACAATAGATCTGAAAGCTTTTTAGCAACACTACAAGCACTGACTTTCAGGACCGCCATGTTTTCATGAAGGCTATATTGAGATCATGCAGTGGATGATGCAGGATTTGAATATGCGGGTACTCAAAATCGAGAGCCAGGTGCTGAATCTGAGACCTTCGCTTAGGAGTTCGATGTGTCGTCTCAATTATAACTTATGTTGTCAATGAATGCATGATCGTATCTTAGCGTCACCACAGAGCCGTTGTTGCAATAATAATGTCAAGCTTCTTAAATATTTATCTCTATGTGTCTAATATGTGCTAAAATATTTTCTGTAATAAACACGTTTGAGCCTTTCAGTTGAAATGTATTTTTGAAAACAAGGGCTTTCTCCCCCGTGGTAGAAACCTTTAGCATGACGGGTCGTGTATAGTCACTACATACTTTTTCAAGCCTATGGACGCATTCGATTTGTGGGCATGTAATTTTCAATGTATTGTTAGACGCAGAAGTTAATGCTGCACTACAACCTACTAGGGTTTTCAACGGGATCTTCTAAAATACTCTGAATGATTGTTGAGCAGCGAACTTGGAGCGCGGGAGAACACATACATGAAGCAACAAGACGCACAGCACGAGCGCTCATGCTGGGTACCTCTTTGCTTGTTGTGTGTGTTCCCTTGCGCTCCCAGTTCACGAAATGAAAAAGTAATGGGTTGCCGTAAAAACTGACTTGCGGTAGCTCGAAGGGTGATGCGCAGGTGTCGTCCCACATCGAAGTGATATGACGTGCTCATGGCAGACAGTCCATGATGTCCACATGCCGAGCCAGGAATGACTGGGCAGAACCATGTGCATCAGAGACAGAGCAGAGACAGAGAGACACTGCTATTCAAGCGCATAGAACATGCAGTTGTACTTACTCGCTGGTTCAAGTCTCACGTGTGTGTTGTCTTTCATTATTGCTACGTCTCAAGAAAGTCATATTCTAAACGTCCCGCAATGTCTAAAAGAGAATGTCTACACATTTGATTGCCTGGCATGAACAGTTGATGCATCCGTCTTTATTTAGCTACAGGGCCTCTGTTTAATATATTCTACCAAGATATCTTGTGCTAAAATGGGGGAACACACATAGTTCATCGGTTCGGTTCACAAAGCATCTGTTTCTTTTATATCTAATATGCTGCTACAATTCACTGCCTCAACGTTCAATTTCATATTATATTTTCTTCTAAATTCAAGTGCTCAAATTCAAGTGCCCTCTGTATAGAGGTTGTCATTTCAAAAAATAAGTAGGCATCAACTTGGTATTGAAAAGGGGTCACTCAATTACAATACTAAGAAAAAAAAAGTTTGATGAAGCTTAGCTAATGTTGAGTGTACTGCATTGTTTGTGCTTGTTTTAACAGTTGTCTGTGTACTTTTGCAGATGTGACCATGCCTTTATGTAGAAATGAACAAGTCTCGTGCTTTGGATATAGCCAGAAAGGCATGGTTCCAGTGTCTTCTTGGAAACAATTATTTCATGATAACATTGCTGCTTAATATTTTGTGAATGTGGGATTGTGGTGGAGATGTGGCTCATGTCCATGGACTGCTCCGTTAAATAGGCTTCATTGAAATAAGTGAAATTAACAATTCAATTTTGGCTCTGTGAATTGAAATTGGGAGGAAGTATATAATGAATTTCTTTGTGATGGTTATGTTTGATCAGTGTGAAGAAGTATTGCCTGTTTTGTAAATCGCTAGTTTATGTGAAGCATTTATTGATGCACTTCTTTACACATCCACATGTGCTGAAAAGAAGACATTTGTATCTAAGCAATGACAGCACTTGGTAGTGACTAATTGATTTTACACTGTTGAATGTAAGTGTATAGTAGTGGCAACCTGATGTTACGTTTTGATGCATTTTGCCCTTTAATACATTGTCATGTGTTTATGTGGGTTGTGCCTTTTCTCAACGAAATTTTTGATATGGACAAATAAACTTAATGTTTTGCAGTTCCACTTACTTAGAAACAACCATTTACACTTGCCTAATTCTTTCTCATTTTATTCTGTCATAAAATATATTACCGCTCTTGATTCGATCATTCGTATTTGTCTTTGCCTTTTCTCTCGGTGATGCTTAAAATGCAATTAGGGCATTGAGTTGATCGCACTGTTTCGTAATATATGCAACATTGTTTTCCCGTTCTGGTATAGGAGGACAGTCTTAAAATGTAATTGTCATTGTCTGCATTCACTGAACAGTGAGAACTTGATAAATCGAACATGTTTTTTGATTGAGGCCAGAATCTGCATTGTTTAATGGTGTGAAGCTCTGGTAATTTGGTCATATTTCGCTGTACCCAAGTAGCTGGTACAGTCATTGGAGAGTGCTGAGCACAAAATGCCAGCCATACAACGTTCCGAAAAATCGTGTGCTCGTAGAACTGGTAATACAGTAGCTGTAGGTAAGGGTGTGGTGCAGAACACGGTTCACGATTATTAAAGATGAGGGGTCTTGTAGCTTTGCCACTTTGTGGACGAAGTTTCAGGATGATCAGCAACGTAGCTTTCTGGGCGAGTTCATTCATAGTAATAGGGAAAAAGAACCATCGCAAAACCACACGATGACAGCGAAGAACAACCACAACAACACAAGCGCTGGACTTGCAACTGAATGTTGATTGAAGAATTGCACACACCCCCACACATGAAACAATAGAGCATGTGTAAAAAAGGACCATCTGAGCCATGTCAACCTTGGGCACCTAACTGCCATGTCATAAAACGTGTGAAGCGATGATAAAATTTAACCCATGGCTTACCGACTATCTATAAACGCCAACTCTTTCTCTTTGAGAAAAACTGAGGGTTTGCTCACACATGAGAATTCGCTCCGCTATCTGATTGCGAAGGCCTCACAGATCTCATGTTCAATTTTTTTCTACCTTTGCCAATTACGATCGCTGATTTTGACAATTACGATCTGCACCGTGTAAGCTCTCCACACTGCAATCGCATAGCAATGCAGAAAACTAGTTTGAGCAGCATTTTCCGAAAGAAGCGAGCTAACGTCTTCACGAAATGGGCTGTTTTGGTAGTATACCTAATTCTCTTGTCATGCAACTGTGTATATCAGCCAGACGGGTCGATGTCTGAATGACAGGCTGCGTGAACCACCACTATCTCCGCCCCCCCAGGCACACGTGGAAACTTGCCTTTGCATTTCAAAAGCTGTGACTGCGTCCCAGATTTCAAATCAGCGATCGTAATTGGCGAAGGTAGAAACAAGATTCATCGTGAGATTTGTGAGGCCTTTGAAATGAGGAACTGGGGCGAATCGTCATGTATGAGTGAGCCCTCGGTTTTACTCGCAGAGAAAGAGTTTGGGCTTGAGATAGCCGGTAAGCCAAGCCTTAAAGGGACTATATAGTCAAATAACAATTCACCTCAGAGTAAAAGCTCAATATATGACAACATCTAAAATGACAATATTATCAGCAACAGTGCCCTACTTAAAGAAAAATTAAGGTAAATGCACAAGAACACATACGCCTCAGTAGGAAATTCTCAAAATTATCCCGATGACATCAGACGAGCCTCCTATATTTAACAGTAATCGATATAGCCGCACTAAATAAAGAAACCTTTCGTACATCAAGAGATGCAATAAAATGCCGCTTGATCGTTTCTGTTTGAATAATTTATTGATATGTGGGGTTTAACATCTCAAAACCACCATGTGATTATAAGAGACACCGTAGTGGAGGGCTCCGGAAATTTCGTACACTTGGGGTTCGTTAACGTACACCCAAATCTGAGCACACAGGCCTACAATATTTCCGCCTCTATTCGAATGCAGCCGCCGCAGCCGAGATTCGATCCCGCGACTTGTGGGTCAGCAGCCGGGTACCTTAGCCACTAGACCACCGCAGCAAGGTATCTGTTTGAATAATGCAAAAAAGAACCGCCGGACGTTGCTAATGGGGAATGGCACAAGTGGTTCAAAAATTTAATTTCTGCTTGGTCAAGCTGGACAGGGCGTGCCATTTAGCGAGGCCCAGCTGTACCAAAGTAGGTCTGTAATCTTGGGCATCTGTGTATTGATTGGGCACCTGTGTCCTTGGGCACCTGTGTCCTTGGGCACCTGTGTACAGATCAATTTCCCGCCAATGGCGGGAAATTGATCAATGGCTGTTGTTGCTGCTGTGGCTCCCATTGCTTTTGGTCTGCTGCTACTAGCGCAGTAAAGCCGGACAACATTGTGCATGGCAATAGTGATGTGAGTCATTTCGGTCAGTCCTCTTCTTGAGGCGGGTAATTTGAAGTGCGCTAACCTGATGCAAAACACTAATACGTGATTTTATTTCAAAATAGGCCCTTCCTTGACACAAAAGTACACTACGAGGTTTCTGGACGGCTATTTCAACAATCAGCATAGACTTACTAGTTGCCTTTAGTGTCCCTTTAAAATTCATCATTGCTTCACACGTTTCATGATATGGACAGTTAGGTGCCCCTGGTTGATATGGCTCAGAAGGTCCTTGTTTGAGCATGCGCTGTTGTTTCGTGTCTGGGCTTGTGCCCGATTCCCCAATAATCAATCAGTTGCAAGTCTAGTCCTTGTCCTGTTTAGTTGTTCTTTTTCGCTGTCTTTGTGAGGTTTTTTGCTGGCTCTTTAATCTATTGCAGGATGATGAAAGTTGCGACTTTTTAACTCCTCTTATGCAAAATAAAAGAAGTATTTACTAACTGGTAAAGAAATAATAAATGATTTGATATGAGAAATATTAGCTTTTTAATATTTTCGGTAGTTTGGTATTTGGTCGATTCAGATATTTTGGCCAGTCTTGTGAAATCCGAGCTAACGACCTTTTAACATAGTTCTTCGAAAAAGTAGAATTTGTGCTCGTATGTTTGTTCATGTAAGGGCCTGGCACATTATAGGATGCATAGCTTACTTACGTTCTATTCAATCATTATGCTGTCACAGAAGTAGTTTACAAACAATAATGGGAAATGTGCAATAAATGCGAGTACACAGAATTTATTTCTTGGGCATTTCTCATAAATGTGCCAGCATTTCTAACCACCAAACTGTGATATTTTTATCCTTTTGCAATGATTTGTTTTCCTTCTTTTCATATTCTTTTTGTTGTTTGTTTCATATTAACATTGCAAACTCGTATTTTATTTCTTATGCTGTGTGCGTTGAATGACAATTTCTTTTTTTTGGTTACAGTGTAGTATTTTATAGGTGTTTCTATGGGGAAAAAAGTGCAATAAATATTCCACTGAGCTGGTGCCTAATCTATTAGCTTATTATGAATAAATGTTGTTATTAGGCATAGTACCAGTATTACATCGATGTTGTATTCGTGCACATTTACTGGAGGTCTTTTCATGTGTTAGACATAGTATGTACAAAGACAGAGGGAAACTGTTTTAACCATGTCGTCGTGGCGCAGTTTTTGCTCAAGTAACATGTAACTTGCTTAGGCGAAGGTGGTTATGTATTTCATCTAGTAGTGCAGTAATCTTTCTTCATTGCCTAGTGCTCTTGTGTAGATGCACACAATGCATGTAAGGTTTTCATTGCCTCTATTTTGTCTCTGTAGTTTTGCAGGTTCCTTGTCTTCGGCCTCCCGCGAGGCGTATCATTCACTTGTGTCAATACGAGGCGGACTGCATTCGTGTCGTCAGTGCAGCTATGCGACCAAGAACAAGGCCCTCATGCAAAGACACCTCTTCAAACACACGGGCGAGCGCCCCATCCAGTGCCACCTGTGCCCAGCTGCATTTTCTCTGAAAATGAACCTCAAAAGACACATTCGTACGCACACAGGGGAGCGTCCCTTTTCTATGACTGCTGTAGTGCATCGTTCTCCCGGCGAAATACCCTCATGGATCACATGCTCACACACACTAGGGAGCGTCCGTTTTTCTGTGACCAGTGCAGTGTGTCATTTTCACGGAGGGGGAACCTCATTAGGCACATGCGCACCCACACAGGAGAACGTCCCTTCTGTTGTGGACACTGTAATGCATCTTTTTCACAAAAACACCACCTTAAAAACCTCGCGTACCGTTATCATACAAGAAAGTCAACATAAAAAGCGAGTTGTGTACGGGCACTTTCTTCATCGAAGATGGAACTCAAGGTTTTTTTAATCCATAGTGCAGTTCTATGAAACTATTTGCATAACTTCTTATGCTGATTTGAAATATGTAATCAGTTTTATAGTAATTTGCATAGCTTTGTTTTGTACCATGACATTGTGTAAGATAACTATTTTTGCACGAACCTTTTCTATAACAAAGCATTTTAATAAGTCAATAATGGCTCGTATTTCTCCGCATAAATGGTGGAATGCAAATAAGTATTCAAGAAAGTTTGTGTAGATATTGTACTTTATTGTAACAAAAAAGCTTTGAAATGTGAGAAATCTTGAAATTGTCAGTCCATACTAATTGCTTCTTTTAAGTAAAAGATACATTTAAAAAAATATATTTGTATTCTTCACATGTTAAGAAATATGTGTGAAGGATTTTATCCTTATCTGGCCATCAGTAGTACCAAAAGCATTATGTCCACAATCTTAGAAAGTTGGCTAAATTTCCATCACGAGAAAAATGCATTTTAAATATAGAAATGAAAGTCAATCTGTGTGATATTTAGAATGATTTCTTCATTGTAAGAGCTTGGGAAATAATTATGATATCTGAGAGGCAGTCATGCCAAGAGATATTTTGTCGGATCTCATTAATATTGTGTCTAACAATAAAAACAAGCCTTTGGTGTTGAAATGGTATTAATATTATTGCTTTTTTTTTGCAAACATTCTTGGTATATTCATGCTCATAGCAAATCTATTATGATAGGTCACTGATCGCTAATGTGCAAGAAAAACAGGTATCAAACCTTTTATTTCAATATTGTAACTTTATTATTTTTATTTTTGTACGTTTAGATGCAGCATCGCGTGCCCCTTTAGAACGACATTACATTTAGCTGCAGTGATTGATCACGATAACGAATATATATTTTACACTTTCTTGCTGCTTTGCAGGCAATGTAGCCTCTGTGTCATTAAATTTTGCTACATGGTAAAATCACAAACCAGTGGAATGCAGTGTATTATTGCCTTTGCAATTTTCGTTGCCCAACCTTTGCATTTGAGCACCGAAAACTGTCTAACCTGTCTTTCTCTGAATACTTTGCAACCCTGTTGGTCCTGTTAATTTTTAATGCGAAGGAGTTTTACAGGGATGTGAAAGCTGTGACAAACTGTGCCAAAAGACCGATCCTGCTGCATCCTGATACATTTTCAATATTCTGTGCTGAAAATCTGCCAAACATTGGTTTTGTCATATTTCGAAAAGGAAACCACATTCTTTCAAGGTTGAGGCACCTATCATGCGTGTATTCTCACGTGAACACTCGTGCACAATCTTCTGCAGCCCTGCTAGTCCTGTTTATTTTGACGCAATAGCGTTGAACAGTTGTGTCACAGAAATAGTGGTGTCGGCATCGTTAATTGTGAGAGAAGAATCATCTTGTGCGTGACTAAAAAAGTCAGAAAGATGCAACATAGATATCCAACATAGAAAGATGCAACAAAGATATCACACATTTCTTGTAAATTGACGTTGTGCGAACCATGCGGAGAAAAGGTGACCATGTTGTAAATTTTTTATTGAGCGACGTGTCATGAAATAACACTAAATATATATGTAAATGTTGCACGCACACAGACATATGTTGAAGAGTTGCAGATGTTTACATAACCGGTTGTTTGTTCTTGCACAACGAGCCCCGTTGTGGCGGTCTAGTGGCTAAAGCATGCAATGCGGCTGCTGACCCACATGTCGCGGGATCAAATTCCCGTCTGTGGCGACTGCATTTTCGATGCAGGGAAAAATGCTGTAAGCCTGTGTGCTCAGATTTCGGTGCAAGTTAAGGAACCCTAGGTGGTCGTAATTTTTGGAGCCCTCCACTACGGCATCTTTCTTAATCATATTGTGGTTTTGTAATGATAAACGCCACATGTTATTATTATTACTTGCACAAGGATGACAACGTGAACATAAGCATTAGCAACACCAGAAGCAATAAGCTGATATGGAGTGCTGGTGCTCGTGAGGATGGCCCTGGACACTGCCACATCAATCAACTTGAGTGCATGGAACCTAACTACAATTGACGTTAACCTGACAGGATTTCAAGTGGGCGGGCAGGCACTAAAAGTGCTTGCAGTACACAAAAATTCTTCGCATTAAATAACTGAAAATTCTAGGTCAGCAAGGGAACCGAACCCGAGTCATTTGCGTGGCAAGCGATTGTTCTACCACAAGGCTACGTGTCTGCTTGGAAATATAGTGAGAATAACTTTCTATGCTGGAAAAAGCCGTTAAAGTACCTTTCTTGGTTCAAAAGTGCAAGCGTCCTGTATACATGCTTCACAATACAAGATGAAGCATTACAGTGATGATGTGTGGCACAAGCGTACATGGCCATTGGGCATCAGAACATGTGTTTATCGTTACAACTTGGTGGATTAAAGCCAGCCACTCACTACAAAAGGCTTGCAGATTACTGTGCCTATTTTCTTTATTTTATCTATTTATTTACACATACTGCAGCACTAGGTGCACCATGGCAGGAGTGGTTATGCAAGATTACGAAGAAATATAAGTAAACACATTAAGAAAAACACTAACAGGTAACATAATATTGTCGTGTCAACATAAAAGGTTAAAGTAATACAAAATATTAGGAACATGAAAAAAAAATCGATCAAGAAAGTTCCACTTATATATAAATCAGTGTATTTTACATACATGCGCTGTGGATTTCGTCTGCGAAACATTCCGATGGGCATGAAAAAACAGAACCAGGTGACGAATTTCAGTCTTCGATGGAACGGTGGAAAAGACTGAACTTGAAGATGTTAGTTGAAGCATAATAAGGCCTCAAATTTAAGTTTTGAGAGCTTCTCGTCGTTGACTGTAGAGTGAAGTTTATGCATTTCTTGTTGTTTGACAGTTTACTGTCGAGACAACGATACTTTGCAAGAACAGCTATTCAATTCGGCTAAAGGAATGGAGGTAATTGCATTGAAGGTAGAGTAAAAAAGGGCGAGAAATCGCGGTCATAATGATGACGTATGATTCTTGCTACTTTTTCCGCACTGCCTCCAAACTTTCAATAATACACTGCTTATGCGGGTTCCAGACAGGGGACGTATAGTCGCTACAGGACGAATTAGTGATTGATATAAGAGGAAGTTTGTGTCTTTTGGGGATTTGGACACAGTGCGGCATAGGTGGCAGAGTTATTTTTAATGCTTAGTTTCAATAATAGTCAATGTACTTGGTTCATGACATGTCATGTGTGAAAATGACACTGAGATACTTATATTCGGAAACCCTACTGACAGGACTGTTATCATAGGGTATTCAAAAACGGAGGGTGATTTATTACAAAAAGATCCAAGCATGATTTTCTTACAGTTAATATTCGTTTGCTAAGTTTTGTACCAATTGCAAAATTCAGCAGATGACTACTGCAAGCGGTAGTGGTCGCGGTGTGTTTTAATAATTTCTTATTAAGTGCAATAGTTGACATAAAATTAAACGAGAAAGGAGATGTGAGCAAGCAAATGGTTCACGTAAATGAAAAAAAAAAAAAAAGGCCCAAGAACCGACCCTTGTGGCACACCCGATGTTACATTAATAACAGCACAGTTGGTTCACCTGTAAGAAACAAACTGAGAGCGAGATGCTAAAAAGCTATATGTGCACTTACAATTGAGAATTGTTTATTATCATGTTGTGTTTAGCAAGGAGTTTAGAAATTAAAACTGTGTCAAAGGATGAATATACCTCTACATGGTCGCAATGGTCAAGGCTAAGCAAAATATTGTGCGTGAATTCAACTAATTGTGCTGTTGTACTGAAACCACGTCTAAAACCATTTTGTCTGTGAGATAGCAATCTGTTTAATTCCAAGGAGAGTGTAAATTTAGCTTCTTTCCAAGTTTAAATTTAGCTTCTTTCCACGACCTGTTGAACTTTAGAATAACTTATCCGGTGACATATGTTCTTTGCCCTTAAATGAATTCTTGTTATCCATAAATACCCTTTGACAGTTTGTCTTTTTCCGTTTCACTGTTTACTGTGTTTACTGTGTTCTCTTTCTTGCCACCATGTCTTCATTATGCCACCTTGTGATGCCATGTATTGCCACTTTGTATTTTGCTTTCCTTCGCAAAGTATTACACCATGTTTTGTACCGGCCTGTTACCCACTCCTGCCATAGCCCTTACGGGTTGCAGTATGTAAAAATAAATAAATAAATAATGTGTTAATGAGTGATATGTTGTAACATTTTACATGATTGAGAAGTAAATAATATTGGTCCATAATTTAATAGAGACTGCTTATCGCCAGATTTAAAGAGAGGGAGCCATCTTCCATGAAGAGGGACCAGTTCCAAAGAAGAAAGATTTATTCAATATGATTGTTGAATATTTGGATGACCATAGAGAGTAGTGAACTAAGAATACATTGTGCATCCCGTCCGGGTGGATGCATTTCTTTACTAACAGTTTTATGATAAGGCTGAGAATGCCTTCATTTGTCATTTCTGATTGTTTCAGAATGAGGAATGCCTGACAAAGAAGGAATGGGCTTGTTTTTAGAAACAAATGCAGACTGGAAATAGATATTGATAGCATTAGATATTGGGCATGAGGCCCACCAGTGGAGGTGCGAGCGCTGGAATCGTTGTGACGTGCAGGGTTGGATCACGTGATGTATCCTCGTTGTGGCAAAGAAAAGCTAGTGCACTGTCAGGGCCGCTGGCCATGCCACTGTCACTTCTCTCTTTCTGTGTTGTTGTGGTTCTTATTTCGATCCTATGGTGTTCTTGTTTCGACACGGTAGCCTCGTTCACAACAAAAACTGAAAGTGAAAACTGTCCGAATATGTATATTTCAAAATAGGACGTAGGTATTTGTATGTGGGGAGGTTGCCGTCATTACATTCAAGAACGTGCACCGTTGTCTGAATTGTCAGAGAGTCAAGATATAGCCCCAAAGTTCAGTTTTTCTCTTTATATTTATTAATTTTACCCTTTTCTGGTATATTTATTTGCCAGTTGCTTCTGCGTGTTTGGCCAGCACATTCGATGAAGCCTTATTTTTACTTCATACATGTGCCACTCTAGTCTGCTAAAGCTACTTCTCTTGCCAAGGTAGCCTAACCGCAGTCTGTGCCACTCCCACCCTCCTTTCGGGCTGTCCGTCCATATGTGTGTAGCCGACCACAAGCGTTACCATCCGCCAGTAGCGTAGCTTTTTCTCATGGTCTGTAGCACACAAAATAACGGTCTAACGCGTCTGCTTGCCTGGGCCCTATTTCAAACAAGGTGGTGCCCCCCCTCTGAAAAAAAAAAAAAAAAAAAATCAGCTCACAGGGTTCCTCGGTTATACATTACGTCAGTAGAGTGAGCCCATAGCCACTGCCACTTCCTCTTAATGTTGTTTTTATCTACAGGCAAAAACGTGTTTAGCTTTAAAAACTGATTCATCTTTTAAGAATTGCCATGAAATGTCACGCAGCTCATGAATGAAGCTATAAAAAGAAAGAAAGAAAGAAAGCAGGACTCTGGCGATCTCACTGAAACATGAAATTGCTATTTAGATCACGATATGGAAGGCCTCGCAGTATGCTCATTCAAAAGTGTGAAATGATATGGCTGGCCTATTGCATTTTTAATCACGATTTGCCCCTTGGTGGAAACTCTGGAACTGCACCAATCATTTATAATTCATTTTTACCCATGTCTGGATCGATGGCAATGGAATGTGCAACATGTGACCACCGCAGAAAGTTAGCGCAATAATTATTAGGGTCGTGCCACAGAGAAAAGTTACAACTCTGATTAAGGCATGCATTTGCGGGATTCTCACGTTTGCCCACAATCATAACAAAAAGGTTGCGGCTGAAAAAATTCTGTGCTGCTTTTCACAAACCAGCGAACTCGTTTACGCTGTGCTCTGTAGGGCTATGTGCGCTAAACAAAAATGTAAATTTGCGCATGCTTGTCATGTCAACCGCGGCCCATCCTTAGAAGCAAACATACAATAAATGAAGTAGGGTAGTCGCACGCATTTCTTGCAGAAAATATAAGTTTCTTTATCATTATACCTATTTGATGCTTCATTTTGACGCCGAATGACTCGTTACCTTTTACAGAAGTAGTGTGCTCAGCCCCCGTGGTTTTCATTTCAGTGGTCATAACAGATGACGCCAGCAGTAAGGCATTATGCGAAGCCCAACGCTTTCCCAAGGCAGTTATTTAGCACTTCAGAAAAATCAGGGAAAATAGCTCCAGCAGTATTTTACTGATTTCGTTGAGTGAAGTACCATTAGAATATTAATGAAGAAAATGGATGCAAAAGTGGCTGCGGGCTGCACGCGGGATCAATCCAACTACACACGTCACAGAGATTCCTTCGCATGGTGGCGCCACGGTATGTCTTTGCGCCCAATAGCTGGCGGGTCAGTAATGATGTCATTATCTATTTTGAAAAAAGGTGAGGTAACATGAGGCAAAATATAACACCGACATTTGTGTGGATTCGTTGTCAACAGATTTTGCAACAGAACACGATGAAATAAATCTCTTGCTGTTTTCATCATTGACTTCAATTCACACTTGGCACTCTGAAACCTGTCTAGGGCAAAGATATAATTAGATTTTTGGGAGCGCTTTAGTCAACAGACAGATAACTGCAAGAGATCACGAGTAATCCAAGGAAGATCAGCATTGCTTTTCTTTGTCTTAATTGGCACGAATTATTGGATACACGACTTTACAAGATTTTCAAAGTAATTAACAAGACAAGATATATGTTTTGACATTCAGAAAGCGCACAATATGTATCAAACTGGGAAGCTAAAATATCAGTTGTGGAAGTGTCGTCAGCACGAGTGAAATCAGGGAAGCTGGTAATTGTATAAGGTGATTTGGACACAGGATAGCAATGTGTTAACATGATGCCTTTATCATCACAGAACCCTTCATTTTGCAAGAGAAGCTGCTGTCAGCTTGATCTGTTCTTAAGAAAACTAGATCTAGGATGGAATTAAGCCTAATTGGACATGAGACGACTTAAGTAAGCCTAAAGGATAGAAAAATATTAATTCTTGGCATATTGCAGTATCCTGACCCGTTATGGTCAGAGAAGGCCAATGGATGTCAGGAGCGTAAAAGTCGTCCATACAGATAAGTCTTGTTCAAGCAATACTTACATTGCACGTAAAATATGCAAGGACATCAACTTCAAGGGATGATCTGGGTGGGCGATACACAATGCTAACTTCAGTACACCAGTTATTTAGGTAGACCTTACGTTAGAGGGATTCAGTTTCAGTAGGCAAGAACAGTACTAAGAGCAGGATATCTCACTGGATAAGTAGTGCAACTATGAGCACATAGTGCAGGTAATGGTTGTGGCTGTAGGTAAGAGTGTGGTGCAGAACATCTATCAGGCTTATTGAAATGGGTGTCTTGGAGCTTGGCCGCTCTGTGAACCAAGTTGCAGGTTAATGAAAGTTGCGACTTTTTTGCTTCTCTTATGCAAAATAGGTAGAGTATTTACAAATTGATGAACACATTGAAAATGTTCTTATCTTAAAAGTATTATTTGTTTTATGTTCTTGGTTAATTTAGCATTTGGTCGATTCAGATGTTTGGTCCAGTCCTGTCAAATTCGAGCTAACGAGCTTTTACCATAGTTATGCGATAAAGTGGAATTTGTGCTCGTATGTCTGTTCGAGTAAGTATCTGGAGCATTATATGGTGCACAGCTTACTTTTGTTTTATTCAATCATTATGCTGTCTCTGAAGTAGTTTAGAGACAATATTGGGAATCGTGTGAACTGTGCAAGTACACTAAAAAACTTACACTTTTTCCTGTCTGCATAAGTGTGTGAGCATTTCTCTCCACCAAAAGTGTGATATAATTTCTATTTTTTTCTTTATGATTTGTATTCCTTTTTTATATTTCTCAGTTCTTTTCATATTGACCTTGTTCACTCATATTTCATTTCTTATGTTTCGTGCATTGAATTGTGAAGGTGTTTGGTTACTGTGCAGCATTTTATAGATTTTATACGGGAAAAAAAAAGCAATAAATGTTTTACTAGGGTATGGCCTAACTTAAACGTGTATGTGAAATAAGCTTTGTCATTTAGGTATAGTACCAGAATTACATCAATATTGTATTCGTGCACATTCACTGGAGGTCTTTACATCTTTTGGACATAGCATTTACAAACAGAGAAAGTAACTCTAACCATGTCGCCATGGCAGGGTTTTTGCTCAAGTAACATGTGGCTTGCTTATGCGAAGGTGATTATGTATTTCATATACAAGTGCAGTAATCTCTTTTTATTGCCTATTGTTCTTGTGTAGTTCCACACAATGCATGTAAGGCTTTCATTGCCTCTTTTTTTGTCTTTGTGGTTTTGCAGGTTCCTTGTCTTCGGCACCCCATGAGGCGTACCATTCACTTGTGTCTGTACAAGGCGGACTGCATTCGTGTCGTCAGTGCAGCTATGCGACCAAGGAAAAAGAGCTCATGCAAAGACACCTCTGCAAACACACGGGCGAGCGCCCCTTCCAGTGTCACCTGTACCCAGCTGCATTTTCTCTGAAAACGAACCTCAAAAGACACATTCGTACGCACACAGGGGAGCGTGCCTTTTCCTGTGACTGCTGTAGTGCATCGTTCTCCCAGCAAAATACCCTCATGAATCACATGCTCACACACACTTGGGAGCGTCCGTTTTCCTGTGACCAGTGTAGTGCGTCGTTTTCACAGAAGGCGACCCTCACTTCCCACATGCGCACCCACACAGGGGAGCGTCCTTTTTCCTGTGACCGCTGCGGTGCATCGTTCTCACAGAGCAAGACCCTCAGGAATCACATACGCACACACACTGGAGATCGTCCGTTTTCCTGTGACCAGTGCAGTCTTTCATTTTCACAGAGGGGGACTCTCATTAGGCACATGCGCACCCACACAGGAGAACGTCCGTTCTCCTGTAGACACTGTAATGCATCTTTTTCACAAACACACCACCTTAAAAACCACATGTACCGTTATCATACAGAAAAGTCAACATAAAAAGCGAGTTGTGTGTGGGTACTTTTTTCATCGAAGACGGAACTCAAGGTTTTTTTGAATCCACAGTACAGTTCTATGAAATTTTAACTATTTGCATAACTTCTTATGCTGATTTGAAATATGTAATCAGTTTTTTAGTGATTTCTATAGCTTTGTTTTGTACCATGACATTGTGTAAAATAACTATTTTTGCTCGAACTTTTTCTATAATGAAGCATTTTAATAATAAGTCATTAATGGTTCGTATTGCTCTGCATAAATTGTGAAATGCAAATAACTGATCCAGAAAGTTTGTGTAGATTTTGTATAATGTAACAAGAAAGTTTAGAAATGTTGGCAATCTTGAAATTATCAGTTCATACTAATTGCTTCTTTTAAGTTAGTAATTAAATAAATGATACATTTAAAAGAATATATTTGTATTCTTCACATGTTAAAAAATATGTGGGAAGGATTTCATCGTTATCTGGCCATCAGTAGAACCAAAAGCATAATGTTCACAATCTCAAAAAGTTGCCTAAAATTGCATCACGAGAAAAATGCTTTTTTAATATAGAAATGAAAGCTGATTTGTGTGATCTGTGTGATTTTTAGCATGATTTCTTTCATTATGAGAGCTTGGGAATTATAATGATATCGGACAGGCAGTCATGCCGAGAGATATTCTGTCAGATCTCATTAATATTTTGTCTAACAATGAAAACGAGCCTTTGGTGTTGAAATGGTTTTAATATTATCGCTGTTTTTTTGCAAACATTCTTGGTATATTCATGCTCATAGAAACCTATCATGGTAGGACATGGATCACTAATGTGTGACAAAGACAGATATCAAACCTTTTATGTCAATATTGTAACTTTATTATTTTTATTTGTGTATGTTTTAGATGCAACATAGTGTGCCCTTTTAGAACGACATTATATTTAGCTGCAGTGATTGATCGCGATAATGCATATAGATTTTACACTTTCTTGCTGCTTTGCAGGCAAGAAAGTGTAAACATTTTAATAATAAGTCATTAATGGCTCGTGTTGCTCTGCATAAATTGTGGAATGCAAATAACTAATCCAGAAAGTTTGTGTACATTTTGTATAATGTAACAAGAATGTTTCGAAATGTGAGCAATCTTGAAATTATCAGTCCATACTAATTGATTCTTTTAGGTTAATAATTAAGTAAATGATACATTTAAAAGAATGTATTTGTATTCTTCACATGTTAAGAAATATGTGGCAAGGATTTCATCGTTATCTGGCCATCAGTAGAACCAAAAGCATAATGTTCACAATCTCAAAAAGTTGCACGACAATGTAGCCTTTAAAACAATAAATTGCACTAAATGCTAAAAACAAAAACCAGTGGCATGTAGTGGATTTCCTTTGCCTTTGAGTATTTTTTGCCCAACCTTTGTGTTTGAGCACCGAAAACTGTCTGATGTCTCTCTCTCTGAATCCTTTGTAACCCTGTTGGTCCTGTTATTTTTTCATGCGAAAGAGTTTTACAGTGATGTGAAAGCTAGGACAAACTGTGCCGAAAGACCGATCCTGCTGCATCCTGATACATTTTCACTATTCTGTGCTTAAGATGCGTCAAACATTGGGTTTTCATATTCCGAAAACGAAACCATGATCTTTCAAGGTTGAAGCCCCTATCATGTGTTTATCCTCACGTGAACAGTCGTGCACAATCCTCTGCAGCTCTGCTAGTCCTGTTTATTTTGACGCGATAGCGTTGAAGAGTTGTGTCACAGAAATAGTGGTGTCGGCATCGTTAATTGTGAGAGAAGAATCATCATCTTGTGCGTGACTGAAAAAGTCAGAAAGATGCAACATAGATATCCAACATAGAAAGATGCAACAAAGATATCGCACATTTCTTGTAAATTGACGTTGTGCGAAGCATGCGGAGAAAAGGTGACCACGTTGTAAATTTTTTATTTTGCGACGTGTTGTGAAATAACACTAAATATATATATATATATAAATGTTGCTCCCCCACAGACATATGTTGAAATGTTGCAGATGTTTACATAACCGGTTATTTGTTCCTGCATGACGAGCCCCGTTGTCGCGGTCTAGTGGCTAAGGCATGCAATGCGGCTGCTGGCCCACAGGTCGCGGGATCGAATCCCTGGCTGTGGCGACTGCATTTTCGATGGAGGCAGAAATGCTCGGATTTGGGTGCAAGTTAAGGAACCTTAGGTGGTCGTAATTTTTGGAGCACTCCACTACGGCATCTTTCTTAATCATATCTTGGTTTTGTAATGATAAACGCCACATGTTATTATTATTACTTGCACAAGGATGACAACGTGAACATAAGCATTAGCAACACCAGAAGCGATAAGCTGATATGGAGTGCTGGTGCTCGTGAGGATGGCCCTGGACACTGCCACATCAATCAACTTGAGTGCATGGGACCTAACTACAATTGACGTTAACCTGACAGGATTGCAAGTGGGCGGGCAGGCGCTAAAAGTGCTTGCAGTACACAAAAATTCTTCGCATTAAATAACTGAAAATTCTGGGTCAGCAAGGGAATCGAACCTGAGTCATTTGCACGGCATGCAGTTGTTCTACCACATGGCTACGTGTCTGCTTGGGAATATAGTGTGAATAACTTTCTCTGCTGGAAAATGCCGTTAAAGTATCTTTCGTGGTTTAAAAATGCAAGCGTCCTGTATACATGCTTCAGAATACAAGATGAAACATGAAACATACTTGGCCATTGGTTATCAGAACATGTGTTTATCATTACAACTTGATGGATTAAAGTCAGCCACTCACTAAAAGAAGTATGCACATTGCTGTGCCTATTTTCTTTATTTTATCTATTTATTTACACATACTGCAGCACTAGGTGTACCATGGCAGGAGTGGTTATGCAAGAATACAAAGAAATATTAGTGAAGACAATGAGAAAAACACTAACAGGTAACATAATATTGTCGTGTCAACATAGAAGGTTGAAGTAATACAAAATATTGGGAACATGAAAAAAAATAGAACAAGCAAGTACAACTTGTATATATATAAATTGGTGTATTTTACATACATGCGTTGTGGATTTCGGCTGCGAAACATTGCGATGGGCATGAAAGAACAGAACCAGGTAACGAATTCCAGTCTTCAATAGAACGGTGCAAAAGACTGAGCTTGAATATGTTAGTTGAAGCATAATAAGGCCTCAAATTTAAGTTGTGAGAGGTTCTCGTCGTTGACTCTAGAGTGACGTTTATGCGTTTCTTGTTGTTTGACAACTTAACTGTCGAGGAAATGATACTTTGCAAGAACTTTAATGACTCTATTCGGCGAATGGAATGGACGTAATTGCATTGAAGGTAGAGTAGAAGAGGGCGAGAAATCGTGGTCGTAACAACGACACTGCTTATGCGGGTTCAAGACAGCGGACGTATAGTCATTACAGGACGAATTAGTGATTAATATAAGAGGTAATTTGTGTCTTTCGGGAATTTGGAATAAGTGCGGCATAGGTGGCAGAGTTTTTTTAATGCTTTGTTTCAATAGTAGTGAATGTGCTTGGCCCATGACTTGTCATGTGTGAAAAGGACACTGAGATGCTTATATTCAGAAGCCCTACTGACAAGACTGTTATCATAGGGTAGTAAAAAACGGAGGTTGGTTTTTTACAAAAAGGTGCAAGCATGATTTTCTTAGAGTTAATATTTGTTTGCTAAGTTTTGTACCAATGGCGAAACCCAGCAGATGATGCCTGCAAGCCGTAATGGTTGCAGTGTGTTTTATTAATTTCATATAAAGTGCAATCATTGACATAAAAATGAATGGGAAAGAAGATGTGAGCAAGCAAATCGTTCACGTAAATGAAAAAAAAAAAGGCCCAAGAACCGACCCTTGTGGCACACCCGATGTTACATTAATAACAGCACAGTTGGTTCACCTGTAAGAAACAAACTGAGAGCGAGATGCTAAAAAGCTATATGTGCACTTACAATTGAGAATTGTTTATTATCACGTTGTGTTTAGCAAGGTGTTTAGACTGTAAAACTGTGTCAAAGGATGAGTATACCTCAACATGGTCGCCATGATCAAGGCTAAGCAAAATATTGTGCGTGAAATCAACTAATTGTGTTGTACTGAAACCACGTCTAAAACCATTTTGTCTATGAGATAGCAATCCGTTTGATTTCAAGGAGAGTGTAATGTGTTAATGAGTGATATGTTGTAACATTTTACA
Organism: Rhipicephalus microplus; assembly: GCF_043290135.1. Lineage (NCBI taxonomy): Eukaryota > Metazoa > Arthropoda > Arachnida > Ixodida > Ixodidae > Rhipicephalus > Rhipicephalus microplus. The sequence continues at coordinate 62,427,046 of NC_134708.1, forward strand.
TGATTGAGAAGTAAATAATAGTGGTCTATAGTTCAATAGATTCTGCTTATCGCCAGATTTAAAGAGAGGGAGCCATTTTCCATAAAGAAGGAACAGTGCCAGAAAATAAAGATTTATTTAATATGATTGTTAAATATTTAGATGACCATAGGAAGTAGTGAACTAAGAATACATTGTGCATCCCGTCCGGGCCGATGCATTTCTTCACTTACAGTTTTAAGATAAGGCTGAGAATGCGTTCATTTGTCATTTCTGATTGTTTCAGAACGAGGAATGCCTGACAAAGAAAGAATGGGGTTATTCTTAGAAACAAGTGCAGACTGGAAATAGGTATTGATAGTGTAGGGAACTATGCGAACGACGAAGAAGCAGCATGAAACGGCAAGCCACAGCGTTGGTGCACGCGCGACCCGAGCTTGCGTTTGTTTTGTATTTTCGGCCTGTTGGCGTTCCTCGCTCTTCTGGCGTTCCTCGGCCTTCCAGTAGGTCTGTACGTGAATAAACTGCGTGACATCTGGTGGAGGTGTGTGGACTCCCGTACAAACCTGGAACTTCGCTCCCGTAAGCTTCCCCCTCTACGTGACACGAACATGGCCACCGAGACGCCTCTCCAGGTGGGACCTTCGACCGTCCATGTCACTTGCGGTGCCGTGTATCCTCAACGAGACCCTCCTATCTTCACGGGCTCCACTGAGTCGGACGTCGAAGATTGGTTGGCGAGGTACGACAAAGTCGGCGCAAGTAACAAATGGGACGACCCAAGTAAGCTTGGCTACGTCACATTCTACCTTGCGGACACCGCGCAGCTGTGGTTTAATAACCACGCAGCTGACATTACTACGTGGTCTGCATTCAAGACGGCTATTACGGACGTTTTTGGACGACCTGCGGCACGCAAGCTTCAAGCCGAGCACCGTTTACGTCACCGTGCACAGCAACCAGGCGAGACCTACACGGGCTACATTGAAGATGTGTTGCATCTATGCAACCGCATCAACTCTACCATGCCTGAGGAAGAAAAAATCAAGCACATATTGAAAGGCATTGACGACGGCGCCTTTCAGATGTTGCTCGCGAGAAATCCCCCCACCATTGCTGTCCTCGTTTCCCTCTGTCAAAGCTTCGATGAATTGCGTAGGCAGCGCGCAATTGCTCGTCAAGCCATCACGACGCCAGACACGCTCGCAAGCTTGCACCTGGCTGCCCATCCTACCGACCAGCAGCCGCTGCTTTCGACAATCAAGGACTTCGTCCGCGAAGAGGTAGCGCGCCAGCTGTCACTGCTGCCACTGACACATGAGCCCACGCAAGCTTTGGCACCGGACCTCCAACACGTCATTCGGACCCAAGTCGCTGAAGCCCTTCCGCCGGTGCATCAGCAACCACCAGTCACAACGCCTCTCACGTACGCCGCCGTCGCTGCTCGGCCTACGCAACAGCGTATGCCGTATGCTCAACCTGCCACGCCACCCTATGTCGTGCCTACAACCCCAATTGCGGCGCCGTATCCCTACGCGAGATCTCCAGCTCCATTTTATCGTCGCTCAGACGCTTGGAGGACGCCAGATAATAGGCCCATCTGTTTCACCTGTGGTATCGCTGGACACGTCGCCCGCCACTGTCGCCGAGATCCCCCTTCAGTCGACGCCGTGGGCCGGCCAATGGCGTCGTCGCCTAGGACGCCATCAAGGTACACCACTGACGGTCCTCGACCCTACGCAAACCAACGGTCACCATCGCCACGACGACGCTCCCTGTCACCTATGCGTCGCCGACCTGCTACGGAAGAGGGAAACTGATCGCTGCAGCTCCGGAGGCAACAGCTGCATACAATTCGAACTGCTTAAGGCCTCCATCTTTCTCGCCGCAAAACGTTATTGACGTCAATGTTGAAGGGACCACCCCACAAGCGCTTATCGACACAGGGGCCGCCGTTTCCATAATCTGTGAGCCCTTATGCCGCAAGTTGAAAAAGGTGACGACGCCTCTTTCGGGCCTGATGCTCCACACGGCCAACTCGCAGTGCATAGAACCTACAGCTGTGTGCACTGCACGTGTCATTATCCAAGGTGAACTTTATGCCATTGAATTTTTTGTGCTGGCATCCTGCTCCCACGAAGTCATTCTTGGATGGGACTTTCTTTCGCGTCATCGGGCCATCATAGATTGCTCACGTGCAGAAGTTGCCCTTACACCGCTGCCAACCTCTTGTTTTGTGGATTCTCTTCCTGAACCTTACAAACTTGTCGTTGTTGCAGACACGGAAATAGCACCGAGAACATCCGCCCTTGTAGCCCTGACCTGTACGGCCGCTCCAGCCGGAACTGTTTTGTTCACTCCGTCTGACGTATTTACCCGCCGCCGTAGCCTACACCTGCCCTTTGCCGTACTCACCGTGGAATCCGGTGCTACCACCATGCTCGTCGCGAACTCGCTATCGTCGCCAGTTACCTTACTTCGCGGAGAATGTTTGGGTAACATACAAGACGTTGACCTCTTGCGCCCTCTAGAGTTCGCCGAACACGCACCTCACCTCCAGCTCAATGCTATGACGCCACCTGTGGCCACAGTGCCCGCGCCAGACTCATTCCAGCCCTCTGTTGCCGCTGAGCTATCGCCGACACAAAGAAGCGAACTCTTGTCCCTTCTTCGAGAGTTCCGTTCTGTCTTCGATTGCGCTCAACCATCTTTGGGTCGCACAGCGAACATCACGCACCACATTGACACCGGTACTCATGCTCCCTTACGCCAACGACCATATCGAGTTTCAGCGGAAGAGCGCCGTATTATCAACGAACAAGTCGACGATATGCTCAAGCGTGGTGTCATCCAGCCATCGCAGAGCCCTTGGTCGTCCCCTGTTGTACTTGTGCGCAAAAAGGATGGGTCTATCCGATTCTGTGTCGACTACCGCCGGCTCAATAAGATAACTCGGAAGGATGTGTACCCGTTGCCACGCATCGACGACGCTCTCGATTGCTTGCAAGGGGCAGAATATTTCTCCTCCTTAGATTTACGCTCAGGATATTGGCAAGTTCCAATGGCTGATCCTGACCGATCGAAGACTGCATTTGTAACACCTGATGGGCTGTATGAGTTTAACGTCATGCCGTTTGGACTCTGCAACGCCCCAGCTACCTTCGAACGGATGATGGACACCATCCTTCGCGGCTACAAGTGGAACACGTGCCTTTGCTACCTAGACGATATCGTCGTTTTTTCTCGCGACTTTTCCACTCACCTTGTTCGTCTTCGTGCTATTCTCACGTGTCTCACCTCTGCTGGCCTTCAACTTAACATCAAGAAGTGCCATTTTGCCGCACGTCAGCTCACCATACTGGGTCACGTCGTCTGCATAGAGGGTGTTCTCCCGGATCCGGCGAAACTCCGCGCCGTGGCCGACTATCCGAAGCCCAATTCCATCAAGACGCTTCGAAGTTTTATCGGCCTGTGCTCATACTTTCGTCGATTTGTGTGCAACTTCTCTTCCATCATCGCGCCTCTTACCAACCTGTTGACAACTTCCAAAGGCATTTCTGCTTGGTCAAAAGAGTGCGACGAATCCTTCACCGCGCTTCGGCGGTTATTATTATCACCTCCAATTCTACGACATTTTGACCCTGATGCGCCTACGGAGGTCCACACCGACGCCAGTGGTGTCGGTCTTGGTGCTGTATTGGCTCAACGAAAACCAGGGCACCAAGAATACGTGGTCGCTTACGCGAGTCGAACCCTCAAGAAAGCCGAGTGTAATTATTCCGTCACGGAGAAAGAGTGCCTCGCAATTGTCTGGGCTTTGACGAAGTTCCGCCCATACCTTTATGGCCGCCCTTTCGAAGTCGTTACGGACCACCACGCTCTATGCTGGCTATCATCGCTCAAAGACCCGTCGGGGCGCCTTGGTCGTTGGGCGCTTCGCCTACAGGAATACGACATTCGTGTTGTATACCGATCCGGCCGCAAGCACTCCGACGCTGATGCGCTATCCCGCTCGCCGCTACCGGCTGACCCAGCCTCCTCGTCACCTTCTTCAGCTGTCATAACACCAATCGACTTCACAGACATGGCATCGGAACAACGCAAAGATGTGTGGATTTCCCAACTCCTCGCCTTTTTGACTGATCCGTTAGCTAATTTAGTGTCAAGAACTATCCGCCGTCAAGCCACACATTTCGCTATTCGAGACGACCTACTCTATCGGCGGAATTACACGTCTGAAGGTAGGAAGTGGCTGTTAGTGATACCCAACCACATGCGCTCGGAAATCTGTACTGCTTTCCACAACGACCCGCAAAGCGCTCACGCTGGCGCTCTCAAAACGTACAACCGTCTACGTCAGCGGTACTACTGGCGCGGCGTGTACACATTTGTCCGCAAGTACGTACGTGCTTGTACTGCATGCCAGCGACGTAAAGTCCCACCTCAACGCCCTGCCGGTACACTTCAGCCTCTGCCTTGTCCAGCGCGTCCGTTTGACCGCGTTGGTATCGACTTATACGGACCACTTCCCACGTCGTCTTCTGGAAATAGGTGGATAATTGTCGGCGTGGACCACCTCACGCGTTACGCGGAGACAGCAGCACTACCCGCAGCAACCGCGAGGGAAGTTGCGTTTTTCATCTTGCGCAACTTTGTTCTTCGCCATGGTGCTCCCCGCGAACTTTTGAGTGACCGGGGGCGTGTTTTCTTGTCTGACGCCATTCAAGCGTTGCTCGCTCAGTGCAACATGGTTCATCGCCTGACGACAGCATATCACCCGCAGACGAATGGCCTCACAGAACGATTTAATCGCACTCTCGGTGATATGTTGACGATGTACACAGCTTCAGACCAGACTAATTGGGACACTGTCCTTCCATTCGTCACGTATGCGTATAACACCGCTACGCACGCGACAACGGGATTCTCCCCTTTCTTTCTGTTGTACGGACGCGAACCATCGTGCACGCTAGACACTATCCTCCCATACACGCCCGACTCCTCTGAGTACACTGCAATTTCTGATGTTGCCAGGTACGCAGAAGATTGCAGACGATTGGCCCGTTCTCTGACAACCGAGGACCAAGGCCACCAGAAGCTACGGCTTGACACCGGCCGACATCTCTCTACTTTCACGACTGGTGCTCTCGTTTGGCTCTGGGTTCCACCGAGCACTCCTGGCCTTTCGTCGAAATTACTGGCACGATACCACGGGCCCTACCGCATTCTCGCCCGTACGTCACCCGTCAATTATGAGATTGAGCCATTGACACAGTCTCATGACTTACGCCGTCGTGGCCGAGAAATTGTGCATGTGAGTCGCCTGAAGCCGTATTACGACCCCGCTATAGTGACTACGCCTTAAGTCGCCAGGTTGGCTACGCTATTCACCGGGGGCCAATGTAGGGAACTATGCGAACGACGAAGAAGCAGCATGAAACGGCAAGCCACAGCGTTGGTGCACGCGCGACCCGAGCTTGCGTTTGTTTTGTATTTTCGGCCTGTTGGCGTTCCTCGCTCTTCTGGCGTTCCTCGGCCTTCCAGTAGGTCTGTACGTGAATAAACTGCGTGACAATAGCATTAGATATTGGGTATGAGGCCCACCACTGGAGGTGCAAGCACTGGAATCGTTGTGACGTGCAGGGTTGGATCACGAGGTGTATCCTCGTTCTGGCAAAGAAAAGCTAGTGCACTGTCAGGGCCGCTGGCTATGCCACTGTCGCTTCTCTCTTTCTGTGTTGTTGTGGTTGTTATTTCGATCCTATGGGGTTCTTGTTTCGACACGGTAGCCTCGTTCACAACAAAAACTGAAAGTGAAAACTGTCCGATTATGTATATTTTAAATAGGACGTAGGTATTTACATATGGGGGAAGTTGTTGTCATTACATTCAAGAATGTGTGCCATTGTCTGAATTGTCAGAGAGTCAAGATATAGCTCCGAAGTTCAGTTGTTCTCTTTATTTTCATTGATTTTACCCTTTTCTGGTCTATCTATTTGCCAGTTGCTTCTGCGTGTTTGGCCAGCACATTTGATGAAGCCTTATTTTTACTTCATACATGTGCCACTCCAGTCTGCTAAAGCTACTTCTCTTGCCAAGGTAGCCTAACCGCAGTCTGTGCCACTCTCACCCTCCTCCCGGGCTGTCCGTCCATATGTGTGTACTCGACCACAAGCGTTCCCATCCGCCAGTAGCGTAGCTTTTTTCTCGTGGTCTGTAGTGCAAAAAATAATGGTCTAATGCATCTGCCTGCCCGGGCCCTATTTTAAACTAGGTGGTGCCCCCCTCTGAAAAAAAAATTCAGCTTGCAGGGTTCCTCGGTTATACATTACGTCAGTAGAGTAAGCCCATAGCCACTGCCACTTCCTCTTAATGTTGTTTTTATGTACAGGCAAAAACGTGTTTAGCTTTGAAAACTGATTCATCTTCTAAGTGCTGCCATGAATTGTCACGCAGCTCAAGGATGAAGCTGTGAAAAAAAAAAAGAAAGAAAGCTGGGCTCTGGCAATCTCACTGAAACATGAAATTGCTATTTAAATTACGATATGGAAGGCCTCGCAGCATGCTCATTCAAGGGTGTGAAATGATATGGCTGGCCTATTGCATTTTGAATCACGATTCGCCCCTTGCTAGAAGCTCTGGAACTGCACCAATCATTTATAATTCATTTTTACCCATGTCTGGATCGATGGCAATCGAATGTGCAACATGTGACCACCGCAGAAAGTTAGCGCAATAATTATTAGGGTCGTGCCACAGAGAAAAGTTACAACTCTGATTAAGGCATGCATTTGCGGGATTCTCACGTTTGCCCACAATCATAACAGTTATTTAGCACTTCAGAAAAATCAGGGAAAATAGCTCCAGCAGTATTTTACTGATTTCGTTGAGTGAAGTACCATTAGAATATTAATGAAGAAAGGAGATGCAAAAGTGGCTGCGGGCTGCACGCGGGATCAATCCAACTACACACGTCACAGGGATTCCTTCGCATGGTGGCGCCACGGTATGTCTTTGCGCCCAATAGCTGGCGGGTCAGTAATGATGTCATTATCTATTTTGAAAAAGGTGAGGCAGCATGAGGCAAAATGGAACAACAAAATTTTTGTGGATTTATTCTCAACAGATTTTGCAAGAGAATGCGATAAAATAATTCTTGCTGTTTCCATCATTGAGTTGAGTTCACACTTGGCACTCTGAAACCTGTCTAGGGCAACGCGATAATTGGATTTTTGGGAGCGTCTAAGTCGACAGACATATAAATGCAAGAGATCTCAAGTAATCCAAGGAAGATCAGCATTGCTTTTCTTTGTCTTGATTGGTACGAATCATTGGATACATGACTTTACAAGATCTTTAAAGTAATTAACAAAACAAGATATATGTTTTGACCGTCAGAAAGCGCACAACAGGTACCAAACTGGGAAGCTAAAATATCGGTTGTGGAAGTGTCGTCAGCACGAGTGAAATCGGGGAAGCTGGTGAATGTATAAGGTAATTTGGACACAGGATAGCAAAGTGTTAACAAGACTCCTTTATCATCAGAGAACCCTTCAACTATTTTGAAAGAGAAGTTGCTTTCGGCTAGATCTGTTCTTAAGAAAACTAGATCTAGGAGGCTCAATTGGACATGAGACGACTTGAGTAAGCTTAAAGGATAGAAAATTATTTATTAATTCATGGCATATTGCAGTATCCTGATCCGTTACGGTCAGAGAAGGCCAATGGATGTCAGGAGCGTTAAAGTCGTCCATAGAGATAAATCTGGATGAACCAATATTTACATTGCACGTAAAATTGGCAAGGACATGAAGAACTTCAAGGGATGATCTGGGTGGGCGATACACAATGCTAACTTCAGTACACCGATTATTTAGGTAGACTGTACATTAGAGGGATTCAGTTTCAGTAGGCAAGGGCAGCACTGAGGACAGGATATCTGACTGGATAAGTTGTGCATCGCCGCCGCTAATGCTTTGTGTCCAGTCCTTAAGTATGGCAATGAAACGGGGTGGAGTAAACTCAAAATCGGAAATATTACAATGAAGCCATGACTCTGTGATGCCAATGATATGAGGGGAGTAAGTTGCGACAAGAGACAATAGATCTGGAAGCTTTTTAGCAATGCTACAAGAATTGACTTTCAGGACCACCTGGTTTTCATGAAGGCTATATTGAGATCGTGGAGTGGATGAGGTGGGGTTCTAAGATGCGGAGAGGGAAAATCGAGAGCCAGGTGCTCATTCTGAGACTTCAGTAAGGATTCCGAGTTGTCGTCTCATTATAATGTACATTGTGAATGAATGCATGATCGTATCTAAACTTCACCCCAAAGCCACTGTTGCGAAAATTAAGTTAAGCCTTTCAAATTTGTTTCTGTATGTGTCTAATACAAGCAAAAATGTCTTTTTAATAAGCACGTTTGAGCATTTTAGTTTAAATTCATTTTTGAGGACAGGGGCTTCCTCCCTCGAGGTGGTCGTGTATATCCACTAGGTACAAAATTTTGCAAACCTCTGGCACGTTTGATTTGCGGGCAGGTAATTTTCAGAGTATTGTTAAACAGAGAAGTCAACGCTGCATAGCAGCGTGCTAGCATTTTCTAAGGGATCTTCTAAAATACTGTGTATGATCAGATTTTTTATCCTTGAACGATTTTCGAGGTCAGTTTTTCAAACCCAATTCGTTGATTTTCGAGGTCAGTTTTTCAAACCCAATTCGTTGAATGTCGGCAAGCGCAGAATCGGAGTGTGCATCAGTACCCTCGTTGAGAGCATTAGAACCAACTGTGTTGCGGGTGTTCGGCCTAAAATTGGAAGAAGTGGTTTTACTGGTATTGGCCGACTTAATCGGAAGCTCCGGATTTAGTTCCACATCACCGCTCAGAAAGATATGACTTCTGTTGTATAACTCGTGCAAGCAGAAAAACGCAAAGCTACGTGGTCAAGGAAGCAGCAGCAGAAAGCGATTATAACAATGAATGCATTCAGCACTGTAAAGGTAACATACCTGCATAAATAGCAAGTAATGATTCAACATCGTGCTGATGCTGCTGCGACCTTGCCCACTGAAGACTATGTAGTGGGTGCATAGCAAGTTTGAAAAGATTTCATACACTAAGTGTTTGAAGTACGCACTAGAAACAGGATAATGTTCTCGTGTTCTTATCTTAAAGACGAAGCTTCAGATACCCCAATTTTTTCACTGCTCTTTGTTTTTATAGATTCATTCTGATCATTCCTTCGTTGAGCTGAGAAACCGCAATAATGAAACAGAAAATTCATTCCATGTGTCATGGTAGAGAGAGACATTGCTGTTCAAGCGCACAGAACATGCAGTTGTACTTACTCGCTGGCTCAAGTCTCGCATGTGTGTTGTCTTTCATTATTGCTAGGGCTCAAGAAAGTCATATTCTAAACACTCCGCAATGTCTAAAAGAGAATGTCTACACATTTGATTGCCTGGCATCAACAGTTCATACACCCATCTTTATTTAGCTACAGGGCCTGTGTTTAATTTAATCTACCGACATACCTTGTGCTAAAATGAGGGAACACACACTTAGCTCAATGTTTCGGTTCACAAAGCATTTGTTTCTTTTATATCTAATATGCTGCTACAATTCACTGCCTCAATGTTCAATTCCATATTACATTTTCTTCTATGCTCAAATTGGTATTGCCCTCTGTATAGAGGTTGTCTGTTCAAAAAATAAGTAGGCACCAACTACGTAATGAAAAGGGGTCACTAAATTACAATAATAAGAAAGAAAGGTTTGATGAAACCCAGCTAATGTTGTGTATACTGCATTGTTTGTGCTTCTTTAACAGTTGTTTGTGTACATTTGCAGATGTGTCCATTCCTTTATGAAGAAATGAACAAGTCTCGTGATTTGGGTGTTTCAAGAAAGGCATGGCTCCAGTGTCCTTTTTGAAATAATTATTTCATGATAACATTGCTGCTTAATATTTTGTGAATGTGGGATTGTGGTGGTGATGTGGCCCATGTCCGCGGACTGTTCTATAGAATATGCTTCATTGAAATAAGTGAAATTCACAATTCTGTTTTGGTTCTGTTTGTCAATTGAAATTGTGAGGAAGTGTATAATGAATTTGTTTGTGATGGTTATGTTTGATTGATTGATAGATATGTGGGGTTTAACGTCCCAAATGATGGTGGTTATGTTTCATGAGTGTCAAAAGTATTGCCTGTTTTGTAAATCACTGGTTAATGTTAAGCATTTATTCATGCACTTCTTTACACATCCACATGTGCCGAAAAGAATTAGTTTGTATCTAAGCAACGGCAACACTCGATAGTGACTCTTTGATTTTACACTGTTGAATGTAAGCATTTCGTAGTGGCGACCTGATGTTACTTTATTATGCATTTTGCCCTATCAATCATTGTTGAATGTGTTTGTGTGTGTTGTGTTTTCTTGTCAACAAAATTTTTGATATGGACAAGTAACGTTATTGTTTTGCAGTTCCACTTACTTAGCAACAACCATTTTAACTTGCCTAAATCTTTCTCATTTTCTTCTTTCATAAAATATATTACCGTTCTTGATTCGATCATTCGTATTTGCCTTTGCTTTTTGTCTCGGTGATGTTCAAAATGCACTTAGGGCATTGAGTTGATCGCACTGTTCTCTAATATATGCAAGGTTGTTTTACCGTTTTGGTATATGAGGACAGTCTTAGAAATGTAATTGTCATTGTCTGCATTCACTGAATAGTAAGAATTTGATAAATCGAACATGTTTGTTGGTCGAGGCCAGAATCTGCATTGTTTAATGGCATGAAGCTCTTGTAATTTGGTCATATTTGGGCTGAACCAGAATAACTCGTTGGGTCGTTGTTGATTGCTGAGCACAAAGTGCCAGCCATCAGCCATTTCACTTGTGGAAAAAACATGAGCACATAGTGCAGGTAATGGTTGTGGCTGTAGGTAAGGGTGTGGTGGAGAACATCTATCAGGCTTATTGAAAAGGGTGTCTTGGAGCTTGGCCGCTTTGTGAACCAAGTTGCAGGTTGATGAAAGTTGCGACTTTTTCGCTTCTCTTATGCAAAATAGGTAGAGTATTTACAGATTGATGAACACATTGAAAATGTTTTGATCTTAGAAATATCAGTTTTTTCTGTTCTTGGCTAATTTGGCATTTGGTTGATTCAAATGTTTTGTCCAGTCCCGTGAAATTTGAGCTAACAAGCTTTTAACATAATTATGTGATAAAGTGAAATTCGTGCTCGTATGTCTGTTTGACTAAGTGTCTGGTGCATAGCTTACTTTTGTTTTATTCAATCTTTATGCTGTCTCTGAAGTAGTTTAGAGACGATAATGGTAATCATGTAAACTGTGCACGTACACTAAAAAACTTACACTTTTTCCTGTCTGCATAAGTGTGCGAGCATTCCTCTCCACCAAAAGTGTGATATAATTTCTATTTTTTCTTTATGATTTGTATTCCTTTTTTATATTTTGCAGTTCTTTTCGTATTGACCTTGTTCACTCATATTTCATTTCTTATGTTTCGTGCATTGAATTGTGGAGGTGTTTGGTTACTGTGCAGCATTTTATGGATTTTTATTCGGAAAAAAAAAGTGCAATAAGTGTTTTACTGGAATATGGCCTAATCTAATGGTGTATATGAAATAAGCTTTGTCATATAAGTATAGTATCAAAATTACATCGATATTATATACGTGCACATTTACTTGAGGTCTTTTCATGTTTTAGAAATAGTATGTACAAAAAGAGAGAGAAACTGTTTTAACCATGTCGTCGTGGCACGGTTATTGCTCCAAGAACATGTGGCTTGCTTATGGGAAGGTGATTATGTATTTCATCTACAAGTGCAGTAATTTTTCTTCATTGCCTAGGGCTCTTGTGTAGTTTCACACAATGCATGTAAGGTTTTCATTGCCTCTATTTTTTCTCTGTGGTTTTTCAGGTTCCTTGTCTTCGGCCTCCCGTGAGGCGTATCATTCATTTGTGTCCGTACGAGTCGGACTGCATTCGTGTCGTCAGTGCAGCTATGCGACCAAGAACAAGGCCCTCATGCAAAGACACCTCTTCAAACACACGGGCGAGCACCCCTTTCATTGCCACCTGTGCCCAGCTGAATTTTCTCTGAAAACGAACCTCAAAAGACACATTCGTACGCACACAGGGGAGCGCCCCTTTTCCTGTGACTGCTGTAGTGCATCGTTCTCCCAGCGAAATACCCTCATGAGTCACATGCTCACACACACTGGGGAGCGTCCGTTTTCCTGTGATCAGTGTAGTGCGTCATTTTCACAGAAGGCGAACCTCACTGCCCACATGGGCACACACACAGGGGAGCGTCCCTTTTCTTGTGACTGCTGCGGTGCATCGTTCTCACTGAGCAATACGCTCAGGGATCACATGCGCACACACACAAGAGATCGACCGTTTTCCTGTGACCAGTGCAGTGTGTCATTTTCACAGAGGGGGACTCTCATTAGGCACATGCGCACCCACACAGGAGAACGTCCATTCTCCTGTTGCCACTGCAATGCATCTTTTTCACTGAAACACAATCTTGTAAAACATGTGTACTGTAAGCATACAAGAAAGTCAACATAAAAAGTGAGTTGTCTGCATGTACTTTATTTATGGAAAATGCAACTCAAGGTTTTTTAATCTGTAGAACAGTTCTACAAAATTTTAGCTATTTGCATAACTTTTGATGGCTGATTTCACATATGTAATCAGTTTCATGGTGATTTGCACAGCTTTGTTTTGTACCAAGACTGTGTAAAATATTGTTACAGTGGGTTCACTAGATTGAATCAACAGCAAACAATGACTGAAAGGGGTAAGAGGAGAAGGACGCGCAGTTACGGCACGCACTTGTCGTTGGTCCCCTGTGAATAAACCTCTGTTCAACGTTGTTTACAAGTCACGTAACAGAATGGTCGAGGTGCCGGGTACCCCAATTCTCTAACAACGAGTTTCCATCCCTTCGCGCTCATCGGAGTCCTCGCTTTGCGGGACTACCACCAACATCAACAGGAGAGATGCCTCTGAAACCGATTTCCCGAGGAAGCTGGCTTCTTCCGATTCTCGCAAGGAGCCGCCAAGATTTGGTGGGACTGGCGAGTAAGACGTGGACGGGTAGTTGAAGCAGTGCAAGCGGGTGAGGGAACTTACAGCTGGAACTCCGTCGCTCAGATATCGTATGTCGTGCTCTTTCTCACCAACACTGCCCTCTTGTGGTACAACCACCATGAAGATATGCTCACCACGTGGGATACGTTTGTAGACGCATTGAAAAAGTGCTTCGGAGACATGACAACGAGAAAGAAGCTGGCTGAACACAGTATCTCTCAAAGAGCTGAGCGGCCTGGTTAAACTTGCACCACTTACGAGGAGATTCTGAAGCTTTGTAAACTTGTTAACCTCGGTATGTCTGAAGAAGACAAAGTTGGCTGTCTTCTTAAAGGCATAGCAGAGGTTGTGTACCAGTTCTTGATCACCAAAGAGAACCTGTCATCTGTGGTTGACATCATGAAGCACTGCCATACCTTTGAAGCACTTAAGATGCGTCGTATAATGCCGAAATCGGGCCGCTTGGCTAACATGCCGACAGTAGCTAGAGTCGACGCCAACCCTCCATCTCACCTGTCATCGACAATACAACAGATATTCCGGGAAGAGCTTCTCTGGTGCCGTGAAATAAGCCATTCCAGCAGTGATGACTACTACCGAGGCAACCAGCCTGGACTACCTCCTGCCTCGTTCCCACCATCTATCAACGTGGCGAACATGGACAACTACCGAGCTGTGCTTCGGTCCGCACCGGCAAACCGACCCCCCTTCGCCAACGAGCAGCAGCCACGAAACACCTATGCCCTGCAGCGGTTCCACACTACTTACTCAACTACAACGGGAGACAGGTATAGGCCCCGAGATCGAGCAGAGTTGCCGTCTGGCGGCAACTGTCCGAAGGGTAAAGTGAGGATTGCTCCTTGCGTAGTCTTCTAGCCAAGTCGTGTTTTTATCTGCGTGTATGTGATGTACGTTCTCAAAGTGTGGTTTTTCGGTCAATCAATGCTTGTGTAACTGTTTGTACGTGTGCCTGAAACGACGTACGAAAGCATTTAGTTTTTCTTGGCTGCAAATGCATTGTAATAAGATCGGTGAGTGCAACTTTCCAGAGTGCTGTTTATATTTGTTATACTTGCCATTCAGAGTAGATGCCGCTTTCTGTTTCAAGCACATCACAAAATGTTCTTGAAATCCTCCAGAACATGAGCAATTATATTAAATGCTGTGTGAATACAGCCTTTTATAGTGACTTGGTTGTAAAAATAAAAAACAGGCTTATGGTCATGCACCTGCGCACTGTTGGTAGGTGTAAAACTACGACACTGTAGTTTATCGATCATGTGAGGATCCGTACTTGTGTTTATATGACCGCGATAACACTACATAGAAATATTACTATTCTCATGAGGGGGACTGGGAGAGCAAGAGACACCCATCAGCTCCTCAAGTGGTGCTCATCGACGAGAATGCTGTCTGCATTCAACAAGAGTGCGGGAACACTCCCAAGCGCACTGCAAGGAGCGCACAGCGGTGTGCCAGTGACATTCAATCCGCGTCGCACACGAATGCTGTGACACGCAGTCGCCGTTTCAGGAGAAGCGCGTGCACGAACCGAGGGGTATAAAAAGTGCATCGCATGTGCGCAGGCGTGTTCCGTCTCGGTGGTTTTCGTTACGGCCGGTCATGACTCATGTAAAGGTGCTTCTAGATGCCTAGTGTTCTTCACATCTATATATGTAAATAAATTGTTTGTGGCGTCAAGAAGCCTCGCAACGGTTCTTCTTTCCCCGGCACAGGGGTGACTGCCTGTAGTCCCACTCCTAGGTCGCATTAACTGGTGGCAGCGGTGGGACTCAAAACCACACCTTTGTCAGACTGGTGCACGCGACCCCGCTAAAGTTTTCATTCATAAACCAGGAGGCAGAAAAGAAAAGTGTTAGCCTGGTTATCGCAAAAAATAAAAATTGAGGGGACATTTGGGGTGCTAGAGACCGAGATGGCAGTGTCTCAGAGACTGCTGAAACAGTATAATTACCTGTTCTCAAACAAGTCCAACTTTCTGTTGAGAGAATTGGGTCCTAGCTTCGAAGGACTCGGGGCACAGGTGACTAGCTATAGCCGAGAGGACAGAAATGATGATGCCCTAAGCCCAGATGCAACCTAATGAACTAGCGGTGTAAACGCGGAACAGTACTTCAAGCTTCTGTGCATGTTAGAAAGGATTAGTCTTGTGCGCGTGCATGTGTTTCGAGTTCGGCAGGTCACTACCTAAGTGTAGCCTTCTGTTCGGCAATAAACGGTGAAAGGAGCTTTGGCGTAACTTGCACCTGGGGAATTTTAGAAAGGCTGAGTGCTCGCACTGTCGGTGTCCTGTTTGTGTGTGCCCTCCGGCGCTGTTCTCAGGCAGCTACTGAACCAGGAAGAACCAGCCTCTGAGGATGGCGACCTTCATTCAGCGCCATGTAACACGTCCGACCAAGGGGCGAGCAGGCAACAGCAACTGGGACTCGGTGCCTTTGGACGGTCTCATGCGGTCACTAAGTGGGCTTGTGCGCTGAGAGTGCTTCCCACGCCAAGATGTGTGCGTGTGCCTCCTGTAAAACCCTGTGTGGTGTGGGGATCTAGGTGATGGTGGACAGTGATTGTGACGCCCAAGGAAAAGTACAATGGCCATTTCAGGAAGCAGTGACACTGCAGCCCTTACTTGACCTCTTTGGACGGCGGACGAGCTGTCATGAGTGGGGACTGGCAGTGCAAAAGACACTTATCATCTGAGTTCTCTCAAGCGGTGCTCGTCGATGAAAATGCTGTCTGCATCCCACAAGAGTGCAGGCACACTCCCAAGTGCACTGCGAGGAACGCACACCGGCATGCCAGTGACATGCAGTTCGCGTCGCACACGAACGCTGTGACACGCAGTCGGCGTTCCAGGAGAAGCGCGTGCACGAACCGAGGTGTATAAAAAGCGCATCACATGTGCGCAGGGATGTTCCGTCTCGGTGGTTTTCGTTATGGCTGGTCGTGTTTGGTGTAAAGGTGCTTCTAGACTCCTAGTGTTCTTCACACCTGTAAATACGTAATTAAATTGTATGTTTGTGCTTGAAGAAGCCTCACAAGGGTTCTTCCTTTCCCAACATCTGGGTGACTGCCTGCAGCCCCTCTTCTCAAGGACATCACTATCACATAAACTGTGAGGTTTCGGTACTTACACTGTACTTAAAACACAGCTACCGTGCGCAACCATGTGCTTAGATTTAAGAACGTTTTAAGAGCCTAGACATTAAAAATTAATTCAGACGACATGCGTTATATATATATTGTCGTATAAGTTCACTGAAAATTTCATCATTTTTACATTGTTTTCAGAGTTTGTGTGGCATTGTTAGTGACCCAC
Organism: Rhipicephalus microplus; assembly: GCF_043290135.1. NCBI lineage: Eukaryota > Metazoa > Arthropoda > Arachnida > Ixodida > Ixodidae > Rhipicephalus > Rhipicephalus microplus. Next base: position 62,443,493 of record NC_134708.1, read on the forward strand.
AGAAGGCATGCAGTGGTAATTTTTTGTCTCAAAAAAAAAAGCTTGTCCTATTAACCAGGCCTTTGTTGTAGCACTGTCATGCATGTAATCCATCGCTGAAAGCTTTTCTGAACTCTTACATAAAATTTTTTTGTTGCAAGAACATGTGCGTTCACGTGGTACATGTAGTGTAGCACAAAGTGCCCTCAGCCACTAAGCTTTCCTGACTGGACTTATCTACTGTCCAACATTTCATGGTGAACAGAATGAGAGAAAAAAAAATATATGCATATAAGGTGCGAACGATGGTACTGAAGGAATTGCACATTTATGCGGGCTTTCTACGATCTTTCTTTCTCTCTTTTTTTAGTATGCAGATGGCAAAGATGTAAATATGTAGTTGAGTCACATTACAGCAGTGCATAGCAGGCGGAACACAAGCTAATCACGTACAAACAACACAGCAAAGGCGGGATTTAGTGCATAAGTGTGAAGAGAGTCGCCCAGGGCGAGCATCCCTATGAAAAGCAGAATGCGCTTTACCCGCAGATAATGTTAACATTGCATAAGGGGCGTGCACGGATTCAGTAAAGAAGAGCATAGATATTAACAGTAAACATTAGTCAACGCATTTTATCTGCCGACAATCGGTTCAGACCGCATGCAATGAAGCCCCGCAGCGTGTATTTGTATACGTGCCGCCAACCACCTATCCACACTTGCGTGGGGACGGTGCTGCCACCTATAGCCCAATTTCGTTAGGAATTGCAATGACCAGGGTACATATCCTATGCCAGCAAACGGAAATGAGGGATTTGAGCAGCACCTTGCATTTCTGCCACCTCATGTGTGCTATAGCTGCGGCATCCCAGGCCACGACTCAAGATTTTGTGACCGTCGACAGCAATTCCGAGGAGCCCCTTCACGAGCTTTCTACAATTATAGCAATCGACCCTTTCTATCGTCATCGACCCTTTTCAAAGCCCAACTTCCAGTTGTCAATTTCGCCAAGGCAATTTCTGAAGTTCGTCACCAGCCTCCGACCACAGCTTAACGCCGCCACCTGCTCCACGTGCTCCCCGGTCGTTATCGCCACAGCGTCGCTTCCCATCACCACCACCAGAAAACTAGGCAGTGCGGGTGAGAGGGGATAGGTTGCTGGATACTATGCACTGTCAAGCATACCTCCGTCAGCCTTCATGCTGAAAAACAAAGTTCATGTGTGTGTTGACCATGTCCCTATTATAGATATTGTAGATACTGGGGCAACAATTACAGTGATGAGCCTTACTCTTAAAACTCTTCTGGGACAAAAAGTTATGTTTTTATGGAAGAAAAAGTTGTCGTTTTGTAGTGTAAGTGCTGACAAATTGTGCCCGGTCGGCATTTGTACAGCAGATGTTTGTTCGTGTGGCAAAGTATTTACCACTGAATTCGCCGGGATTCCTCGATCTATGCACGTTGTTATTTTAGTCCTAGATTTATTACGGGAGTGTGGCGCTTCAGTTGACTGTCGTAGTGGAGAGCTTTCAGTACACCACGAGCTTATGACCGAACTCCTAGAGAACTCGCCGTGTCAAGAAGGTGCCTTCTGTGTTTCCGAGGATGTAGCAATTCCTGCGCAGTGTAGGGTGTGCTTTCTGGTAACTTGCTCTGGTGCAGCTCCTGCGACACTTGACGCCACAACAGAACCTCTACACTCAGCTTATGTGAAGAAGAACATGCTGGTGCCTCATTGCTTGTTTTCGGTATTTGAAAGACGATCTGGATTATGGACGATGAATTACATGGCCCAGCCCATACTTCTACCTTCTGGTATGAAGCTCGCACTTTTCAGGGAGGGAACACCAACTTTAGTTGCTGTACTTCACGCCGATGCGAACAAGTCCTTGCTCTCGAGCTTTTCAAATTTGAAGCTTCTACTGAGGATGAGCTAGTCCCTCAGCACGAGTGAGCCCCACACGTTACTAGCCGTTTGACTTTTCGCAAAACGATAAGGCATCCTCGATTCCAGCGTCTTGCGTGCACTATCGTATAAACACTGTATAAGTGCACCCTGTACGACAAAAGCCTTAGCGAGTGTCACCGGCAGAGCGCAAAGTAATTAGTGAGCAAGTTGAAGAAATGTTGCAAAAAGGAGTCATTCAAGAGTCTGCAAGTCCTTTGGCTCCACCTGTCGATCTCGTTCAAAAGAAGGACAGCAGTTGGCGATTTTGTGTTGATTACTGCCAGCTTAATAGCATTACAAAGAAAGATGTATACCCGCTTCCGCGCATAGAGGATGCATTGAATTGTCTTCATTCGGCTTCCTACTTTTCTTTTGTTGACTTCAGATCCGGCTATTGGCAATTATCAATGCACACTGATGATAAAAAAAGACAGCGTTCATAGCACCCGATGGACTTATTGAATTTAACATTATGCTATTCGGCTTGTGCATTGCGCTTGCCATCTTCGAACGACTTATGAACACGGTTCTGCGGGGTTTAAAATTGGAGATATGTATGTGCTATCTCAATGATGTTATTTTTTTCGGATGCACATTTCTACAGCATAACGAGGGTCTCGGCATTTTACTAAGCTGCATACAAAAGACTTGTCTTGTACACAACTTCAAGAAATGTCATTTCGGCGAGTGCCATGCCTTGGTGCTGCTTCATCTTCGGGACAAAGACGGCGTCAAGCCTGACCCTGCAAAGACTTAGGCTGTTGAAGCATTTCAGCCATACCAATCTGTGAAAGAACTCTGGAGCTTCTTGGAGCTGTGCTCCTATTTAAGGCGATTCGTTCCTTGCTTTGCTGACGTCGCTCATCCCCTGACAGGCCTCCTGCACACAAATGGCCCATTCGAATGGATGCCTGAGTGTTCAGCTTCCTTTCAGAAGCTTAAGTTCTTGCTGACGTCACAGTCGATACTATGACACTTCAGCCCTACCGGGCCAATGGAGATCCACAGATGCGAGCGGCGTCGGTCTTGTTGCTGTGTTGTTCAACATTCAGGTAATAGAGAACACATCATTGCCTAAGCATGACGGTCATTAAGTAAAGTTGAGCGTAAATACACGGTAACTGAACAAGAATGCCTCGTAGTTATTTTTGCTGTTCAGCAGTTTTGATCATACCTGTACGTGCGTCAGTTTACAGTCGTCGCCGATCGCCACTCTGTGCTGCCTTGTCAATCTGCGATTCATCAGGACGCCTTGCATGATGGGCTTTGTGTCTGCAAGAGTTCAACTTTACTGTCTCATACAAGAGTCGGGAACGACATGCTGACGCTGATTGTCTTTCCAGGCTGCCCTCCTTACCACGGAATATAACGCTGATAGCGTCAACCAGGAAATCGCAACTGTACAACAAGATTTCCCAGACACCGTAACCTTCGCGAGACAGCAGCGTGATGATCGAACTCTAAAACCGCTCTACTGCGCTGCGAAACACTCGTCAAACGGCCATTTTTGTATACGGGTTGGATTGCCATATAAGAATTTCACCGCCACGGGTGCGTGCCAGCATCTGGTGGTGCCGGAAGCCCTCCGCTCTTCAGTTTTACGCGTCGTGTACGATCATCCAGGTGCCGATAATTTAGGATCTACGCGAACACTCTATCGCCCCAATGAATGATTTTACTGGCTCCAATCGCGCAAGACAACCGAAACCTACATAGCCAGTTGCACAGAGTGCCAAAGTCACAAAAGGCCTACCAATGCCCCCTTCGGTTGTCTATTGCCTGTGGCATCTCCCGACTGGCAGTCGGCGTCGAAGTGCTTTCATCCGGACTTGTAAGCAACGGCATCGTATCTTTGAAGTCTTAGCCTCCATTGTGTGAGACAACATGTAGGGTTCTTCAAGTTAACTAGCCAGCACAAGGCGTGGTGGTCGTTCACAACTTTGAAGCGCCTGCCATAGAAGTAGGGGCGAAACTTTGGTATAGCCCAGATGACAGCAAAGCTCTCTTTTTCTGTTGTGGAATAGTCGCCTTCAGCCTTCGATAGCGACCGGCCAGTATAACTAATAACCCTTTCTTTTCCGTTGGTCTTCTGCACATGAACGGCGTCGAGACCTACGTTGCTTGCGTCGGTGTGAATTTCTGTAACAGCATATTCGTTGAAATGTACAAGTATCGTAGGGGTCAGCAGTTGTCGTTTCAGTTTCTCAAATGCTTCAACTTGTGTCGTTTTCACCTTGAATTCAACACCGGTCTTTGTGAGCAACGTGAGTGGCTCAGCGATCTGTTAGAAATCGTTGACAAAACATTTGTAATAGGCGCACAAGTCGAGAAAAATCAGCCCACAGCCTTCTTTCAGTGGGTGATTGCGACACGGTAATGGCAGCTATTTTCTGTGAATCTGCACACATCCCGGTCTCGCTGTTCGTGTGACCCAAAAACAGGAGTTCCGTGTACGTGAAGTGGCATTTTTCTGACTTCAGAGCGAGTTCGGGGCTCCTGATTGCGGGAAGTACGCATTTAAGGTGCTGGAGGTGTTCGCCTAACCTTGAGGAAAACACGACAACATCCAAGTAAATGAGGCAAGTCTGCCACTTCATGCCAGCCAGTACTGTATCGATGACTTGTTGGAAAGTCGCAGGTGTTGAGCAAAGACCAGAGAACATGAGCTTGAACTTGAACAGACTGTCCGGTGTTATGAAGGCAGTCTTTCTCTTCGACTTCGATTTGCTAATAGCCGATCTTGAGGTCCATCGATGAAAAGTACCTCAAATTGTGGAGTCGATCTAGGGTGTCGTCCATCTGTGAGAGCAAGTAGACGTCCTTTGTTATTTAGTCTAGGCGACGATAGTCTACGCAAAAGGGTAGAGTTTCGTCTTTCTTCTTCACTAACACCATTAATGACAACCATGGACTTTTTGAAGGCTGGATAATGTCGTCGTGTAGCTTTTCATCAACTTGTCTCTTTCTGGCTTTGTGTTCCCATTTCAAAACTCTGTACGGGCTCTGACGGAGTGGCATGACACTTTCTTCTGTTAAGATTCGATATTTTGCGACAGAGGTCTGTCGAATTCTTGATGATGACGACCAAAAGCAGTTGTATTTCCGGAGGAGGCTTCTTAGCTGTTCTTGTTTATGCGTCAGAAGGCTCAGGTTAGTGTAGAAAGCTAGTTGAAGGGCTTGAGTCGTCGGAATAGATTTGGCAGAGTCAATAAGGGCAAAAGCGTTGTTGGCTTCCAGTACCTCTTTGATGTAGGCAAAAGTGCTGCTGGCTTCCAGTATCTCTTTGATATACGCAACCATCATACCTTTGCTCATCTGCTTGTACTCGTTGCTGAAGTTCGTGACTCTTGCGTTCTCTCCTCGTAGCTCAACTATTCCTCTGGCGATGCGAATTTCGCGGTGTCAACAGATGCTGGTCGCCTTCGACGATGCCTTGCATGTCTGTTGATTCTCGAGTGTCGACAGAAGTGCTGACGCTGGAGCAAGGAGGAATAGTGGCTTGGTCTTCCAGCATTTACAAGGTGTGCCTTACTGATAACGTGTGCGGCGGCAGTGCTTTTACTCTGGATAGTGGTATCGACTTTGTTCTCAGGCTGACGATGGCACCATGAAGGATTAAGAGACCGTACCAAGGATGACACCTCTCAAGCATTGCTATGTACTATGAAGCTTGCAGGATAAATTTGGCAGTTAATGGTTACTCTGACTTCAAAGATTCCTGCCGGCGTAACTAGGTGACGTCCAGCTGTACGAATTTCGGGGCCTTCCCAAGTGGTCCTAACTTTCTTCATCTTTGTGGCGAATGTCCCGCTGATGACGGTTTAGTCAGCTTCGCTGTCGACGAGAGCAGTGACGCTGTGGTTGTCGACGAGAACATCGAGTTCGTTAGTTCGTCGCCTCGCGTTGCAGTTACGTCACAGCGTCGGATCTCGGCTACAACCGTTTGTACAACAGTTGTAAAATTGCATCATCAATCTTCTTCTGGCTGCAAAGTTTCAACGTTAGAACTCCGTTGCGGTTGCAGTGGGCTCTTGAAGTTTTGTCATGGCGGTAGTGGCGGAGGATCTTCAGCAGTTCGTCGCACACAAACCACACCTTCATCTATTGCTGCCCTTAGTTTTCCGAGTGTGGGCTAGGTGACCAGACCTGGATTGCGCCAGTGTACAGCGGGCGGTGAAGTGACATGTAGCAGCCGGGTGACGGTGAACAGGAAGATCCTCGAGGCACCACTGTACTGTTGCGAGGTAGCCGGCAATGTCGCGGAGTCTTTCACCCCGCTGTGGATGCGGCACATCTATGGCAAAACCACGTAGTCCCAACTGGCGGTACTCGCATTGGTGGTATGGTGTGGCCATCTTCTCCGCAGTGGTAGCAGAGAGGCCGGTGGTCGGGGGCATGCCACACGTTGGTTTTTCTCAAAGTGTTGCACTGGCCGGCGGGTGGATGATATGGCATCGACGGTGGCGGTGGCTGGTGGCAGAACAGTGACAGTGGGGCCTCTTGACGTGGGTGGTAGGGTAAGTTTAGCGTCGGGCTGCAGCAGTATAGCTCATCACTTATGTCTGATGCTGCGGTGCTTCGGAAACCTAAAGTAATTGCCTTACTTCTTTGCGGACAACATTGGCAATTGAATCCACTTGGGGCTGCAATGAAGACAACAGCTTCCGTAGCTCCTCCTGCACAGTCTATCGCATTTTTCTACGCATGCCATCGGATCAAGGGTTGAACAGCTGCGCTGTCTTGCATCGAGCGGCGATTGTATTGGCGGGTGCGCATTTTTAGCATCTTCTCGATTGTATTAGCCTTCAAAACAAACTTTTGAACTGTTTTGGGTGCGTTCCGCACAACTGCCGCAAACAGTTTTTGCTTGACCACTTGCTTCAAGAACTGAAGCTTCTCTTCAGCCATGGCAGGGTCGGTGTGATGAAACAGCTGGGCCATATGTTCGACAAAGATGGTCACATTTTCATTAGGGAGTTTCACCGGTGTCTCCAACAAGGTGGCGGCCCTTTCCTTTCGAGTCAGGCGTTAGTGACACTGCCTTCTTTGTCATGTTGTTGAGTATTGTCTAATAGTATTGTATAAGGATGTCTTAGCGTGTTGATCACGATTGATGTTATAATGATACGGCTGATGATATCTTCGATCAAAAGTAGTTGAATGAATATGTGTGTTTGGTTTGTTTTGTTCAGATCGCGTCTATTGTGTCCGTTGTATCCAAGAGCGTGGCATGGCTCTCGCCATATCAGATCCCACAAGTCTCAAACCAGGTCATTGCTGCATCTTCCAGGCAGAAGTAGACGTGATGCAGCTTCTCTTTCATGTCCCAGTGGTTGAGGGCGGCCACTCAATTTTTAAGTCTCCAACCAGGTTTCCTGGTGTTCAAATGACGATACGCAGAGGGTCGGTGGCTCCCTTGGCTGCTGCATCACTATCGCTGCAAGAGACGTTGCGGCTGTCATTGTGCCTCTAGTCGCCGTGGCTTTTGACTTGTCCGCCCGGGGGGGTTCACATTTGGGGGCTATTCCTTTCTGTCTGTGGCTGGCTCGACTGTCGCTGACGGTGTCGATGTCTTCTCTGTGACGGGGGCTGTGTTCATAGCTTGAAGGGGCTGTTCGATACATGGACCAAAAATCACTTCCACCAGATGTCAAGGGGTCCTGACAGCGATGAAGGGAGCAAACTGTAGGTTGGAGATCAAACTGTTTGTTAGGCCGAACTTGTGGCCAGTCAACGAAAGTTCAGATTACAGGGATACACACTGGCACTGATAGCGGTGAATAGACCGTTGGCCGTCGATCAACTGGCAAACGGCGAAGCGCGTCGGCATTTATACTTGTGTTGTCGAATATTTCAGCATTATCGCTGGTGGCCACGCAAGTTCCAGAATAATCTGTGATGTTCACGTTGCATGCGTAATTTTAACAAAATGGCCTACCATAGTCGCGAGGCTTCTCGAACACTGCAGTCATGCTTTGCGCTAACGTTGTTTAGGGTGTAACAGGCCGATAACAAAACTTCAGGAAGGAATGTGGCAACAGCTAGTTAGAAAACTTTTATGCACCAAGTGTTTCAAGTACACACTTGGGACAAGATATCGCTATTGCCTTCAACTCTTAAAGGTGAAGCTTAAGGGTCGCTCAATTTTTTATTTACCTTTGTTTTTCAAGATTTAGGCTGATCATTTCTTCTTTTGGCTTGGAAACCCTAGTGATAGCACTGAAAACTCATTTCATGTGTCATGGTAGAGAGACACATTGCTGTTCGAAAGCAAAGTACATCCAACTGTATTTAGTCGCTGGCTTAAATCTAGCATGTGTAACCATGGCCCTCCAGAGTGCCCGCGAAAAGGCCGCCAAGCTCGGCTTGGCGAACCGGTTTCTACGAGGGACCAGCCAGGTGTGGCAGGGTTTCCCCTGCGTCAACTGTGGACCAAAATAAAGTTTTCATTATCCTTGTTATCATGTGTGTTCTATTTTAAATACACTACTTTGTTATTACTATGACTCATGAAAGACATTCCAAACGTCCTGCAATGTGTACTAAAGACTGCCTACACACTTTATTGCCTGGCATCAACAGTTGATGCATCCATCCCTATTTAGTAACAGGGCATCTGTTTATTATAGTCTATTCATATATTTTGTGCTATAATTGCCGATTGGACCCTTAGCTGATTGGGGTCATTTAGAGAGCATTTATGTATTTCATGTCTTATATACTAATACAACACATCACCACTAATGTTCAATTTCATATTTCCCTCCAAATTCAAGTGCTTAACTTCATATTGCCCTATGTAGTGAGCTTGTCTTTAAAAAGAAATAAGTAGGTACATCAAATAAGTACTGAAAAAGTTCTCACTCAATTACAATACTAAAAAACGTTACCACTAATGTTCGATTTCATATTTCCCTCCGAATTCCAGTGCTTAACTTCATTTTTCCCTACATAGTGAGCTTGTCTTTAAAAAAAAAGTAGGTACATGAAGTAAGTACTGAAAAAGTGCTCACTCAATTACAATACTAAAAAACGTTTTTGTGAAGCCCAGGCAATCTTGGGTGTACTGCATTGTTTGTGCTGGCTTTAACAGTTCTCTTGTGTGCTTTTGCTGATGTGTCTATCCCTTTATGGAGAAACAAAGAAGTCTCATGCTTCAAATATTGTCAGAAAAGCATTGCTCGAGTGTCTTCCTGGAAGTCATTCATAGTTTCATGAAAAGGTTGCTGCTTTATATTTTGTGAACATGAGATTGTAGTGGTGATGTGACCATGTCTGTGGACTGCTGCAAAGAATAGGTTTCATTAAACGAATGATATTGACTATTCATCTTCTGCCCCATTTGCAAATTGAAATTGGGAAGAATGTGATAGATTTCCTTGTGATTTTTATATATCGCGAGCTTAAAGCAGTATTTCTTACAAAGCACTAGATAATGTTAGGTTGGGGTGGAGAGAGCTCGTTTATTACAGGTTATGTTGAAAGAGTAGTTTGAGGATCAATAGTTATCTTAGTTTGGTAGCTCACGATTGATAATGACATTAATTTTGGGGAGGAAAGGCGAGCGGTAGAAGATAGTGCAAAGGAGAGGCCGTCTTCTCGAGATA